>NW_006292088.1:70280-74195 GCF_000327345.1 Myotis davidii | reverse complement strand
AGATAATCCCACTTCTCCCGTTTAAGTCTGGGTCCCTAGAGACTTGCCTGGATCTGGAGCTCAGAGTCTGAAACTCCCTCCCAATTGAAAATAACAACCGCGCCCTCCGCCACCAGCCCGCTCCGCGTGCACTCCACACCTTAGTATTTCACTTCAGCACTGCTCCTCCTCTGAGTCCGGGTATGATATTCTCTTTCCTCGTAGTTGTAGGACTTCCACTCAGCCAGTGTTCCTGTGGTTCTGGATGATGTCCGTTCCGTCCTTTAGTTTCACTTTTGAAATGGTTGTTCAAGGCAGCAAACTCTGGCGTTAACCTATGCCGCCATCTTGGTTCTCCTTCAAACAAGTTTACTGAACACCTCTTGTTTAAAATTTTACATAAATAGCATCTATTTTTTCTTAACATATAATACATATTTTTCAATGTGAATGACTAGATTTAAATCATGTTTGTATGATTGTTTACTTAAGTGCACCCTTACCTTACTGACAGAAATTTAGTATGTTTTGGGCTCTGAGTAGTATTAATATCATAGTATTAATATTAGGAAAATAGTATAATATTAATGCTTTATATTTTCTCTTTTGAATGAGAAAAGGCACAAAGTTTTTCTCATAATCAATCCTTGCTTATCTGATGTACTGTAATGCATAAGTAATAGATCTTTGGTGTGGTCGGTACAACAATGAAAAGTAGAGAACCAGATATTTGCTTAGAGCAGTGGTTCTCAACCTTGGCTGCACATTAGAATCACCTGGGAATCTTTTTAAAATCCTGATTTCTGGGCCTCATCCTCTGGAAATTCTGTTTCTTTGTTATGGGGTGAGGCCACAACATTAATAACAAAGAAACAGAATTTCCGGAGGATGAGGCCCAGAAATCAGGATTTTAAAAAGATTCCCAGGTGATTCTAATGTGCAGCCAAGGTTGAGAACCACTGGTTTAGAGGTTCATTCAATAGCACAGTGAATGAAATCACTTTGTGAAACCACAGGAACTATATTCAGTTTATTCTCATGTTCCTGTCTTTCAGTAAGAAGACATGGATTTAATAACTAAAGAAGCAATGAATGAATGGTGAATACTGTACTTTGAGTTCCTATTCTGATCATTTGTATATTCAGTTACATCTTTTCTTTTAGATAGGCAAACTGCAGTACTGATGTTTTGTTTGTATTTGTGTTGTGTGTGTTTTTCTTTTGTAGGGAGATACAAACTATAATACAGATACATCAGTCTTGGGAAGAAAATGTGAACTTGGTATGGTAGTAATACTTCAATTTCATATAAAATGTTTACTTATTTCAATGTTGCTGCTGCCTAGTTTTGCTGTAATTTCTAGAAATTGAAGCTCATTGAGAACTAAAATTATATATGCTGTATAAATTTTTGTTGTTGTTAATCCTCACATGAGGAAATTATGATATTTTTCCAGTGATTTTTAGAGAGAGTGGAAGGGAGGGAGGCAGGGGGAAATTTTTTGTTAATCCTCATCCATGGAGGATATTTTTCCACTGATTTTTAGAGAGAGTGGAAGGGAGGGGGAGAGACAGAGAGACATTGACATGAAAGAGACACATCGATTGGTTGCCTCCCGCATGCACCCAGACCTGGGCCAGAATCAAATCTGCAACCCAGGTACATGCCCTTGAAGGGGAATCAAACCCACGACCTTCCGTTGGTGGGCTTATGCTCTAACCACGAAGCACACCAGCCAGGGCTGTATAAGTAATTTTTATTGCTTTTAAGAAAGAGTTTATAATTTACCCATATAAATAACTAACATTGTTTGAGAGTGGGGTTCAAAGTAAATAGTTGTCTGATACAAAACCATAATTTTTGTGGACCAGCTTCTTCTCAATCCTAGTGGGTCTAAAAACAGTTCAGTTGTGCTAATTAAATTGCTCAAATGACAAAACAATAAATTATTTTACTCCCTTTTATATAAGTTATTAACTGTATATTAGAGTTTTAATCCATAGTCTTGGATTTACTGGGCAAATAGCTACATTTTTATGCCTATAACATATATACTAGTATTCCCACTAATATTTTAACATTCAACTTTACCTTAAATGTATTTGAAATTTAGTTACCACTGACTTGTTTCTGAGAAAAGTGACAGGGCTTTTCTTGTCTTTTAATTTTATTGAATTTATTGGGGTGACATCGGTTAATAAAATTATATAGGATTCTATTTACAACTCTACAGTATATTATTTATATATTGTATTGTGTGTTCACTACTCCAAGTCAAGTCTCCTTCCATCACCATTTATCCCCCCTTTACCTTCTTTAATCTCCCCCCACCCCCTTTCTCTCTGGTAATCACCATACTTTGTGAGTTTTGGAGGTTTTTTTGTGTTTGGGGTGTGTTTTTTTGTTTGTTTGTTTGTTTGTTTTATTAATTCCTTCACCTTTTTACCCAGTCCCCCAACCCCCATCCCTTCTGACAGCTGTCAGTCTGTTCTTTGTATCTATGAATCTGTTTTTGTTTTTGCGTGTTTTTTTTATATTCTCTTTTATTTTTGGCAGTTTTATAATTTTATATGAGTCTGTTTTGTTTGTTAGTTTATTTTGTTCATTAGATTCCACATATAAATGAAATAATTGAAATAAGTCAGTCAGAGAAAGAAAAGTGGCATCTTTAAAACCTCTTTCCAATTTGGTTTCAGCAGTGCTTTTCTACTTATTACTAACCTGTGGGAATTGCACCAGTTTGCTTGCAATTTCTATTCCCAGTACTATGCAACAATTTACAATGTAAGTTTATATGAAAATACCAAATTGCTTATAAAATAAGAATTTTAGAAATGTAAACGAAATTATAGTTCCAGGTTATATGACAAAGAAATTTATTTTTAGCTACATTAAAATGTAATTGTTTGGGGTTTATAATTTTGTATATTGAAAAGAATCAAGTAACTGAGAACATGTGAGAATGTTAACATATGAAGAATCAGTAATTCATTAATCCTGTTTGAAAATAGTCTTCCTATGAAGCTTGTTGATAAGAATTAGAGCTAATCTCGAACTTTAAACAACTGTATCTGCTAATTCACCCATGATTCTCACTTGATTCAAGGCAAGTCAAGGCCAGGATTACAGATCATTCCAGTTCTTTCCCCCACAACTCAGGAAAATCCTGAATCCCTATGAATTACAAGAGAATTTTCTGTCCTGTGGCATTTCTATTTTTAATCCAGATTTAGAGAAAGCAGTAAAATGATGTGATGTAGCCCTAACCAGCTTGGCTCAGTGGATAGAGCGTCAGTGTGCAGACTCAAGGGTCCCAGGTTCGATTCCAGTCAAGGGCATGTACCTTGGTTGTGGACACATCCCCAGTAGGGAGTGTGCAGGAGGCAGCTGATCGATGTTTCTAACTCTCTATCCTTCTCTCTTCCTCTCCGTAAAAAATCAATAAAGTATATATACTTTTAAAAATGATGTAATGTAAGGTACTACACAGTCTCCTTTTAAAGTCTATGTTCTGAGATCTGTTACAATGAAATAATCATAGATAGCTGATTTTGTTCAAAAATTTTCTTGTAATGATTGTGATCATTTTATTTTGGAAGAAGTCAAAATTCCACCAACACTATTAGACCAAATATCCCTAGATCATTAAAAAGAAAAGATTTTTTTACATTTTATATATTTTTTATTGATTACATTATTACATATGTGTCCTTATCCCCACATTACCCCCTCCCCCCCGTGCCCTCACCCCCCTGTTGTCTGTGTCCATTGGTTAGGCCTGTATGCTTGCATATAAGTCCTTTGGTTGATCTCTCCCCTTGACCCCCACCCTCCCCTACCTTCCTTCTGAGGTTTAACGGTCTGATTGATGCTTCTCTGTCTCTGGATCTGTTTTTGTTAATCAGTTTATGTTGTTCATTATATTCCATAAAGGA
>NW_006292088.1:68867-70045 GCF_000327345.1 Myotis davidii | reverse complement strand
TACTGTTCTCCACAGTGGCTGCACCAGTCTGCATTCCCACCAGCAGTGCAAGAAGGTTCCTTTTTCTCCACATCCTCACTAGCACCTGTCATTTGTTGATTTGTTGATGATAGCCATTCTGACAGGTGTGAGATGGTACCGTATTGTTGCTTTGATTTGCTTCTCTTGGATGATTAGTCTTGCAATGATTGTGATAATTTTATTTTAGAAGAAGCCAAAATTCCACCAACACTATTAGACCAAATATCCCTGGTTCATTAAAAAGAAAAGTACTTTTATCTACCAACAGAAATAAATATAGCTTTGAATTATTTTTATAAAATCCTATATAATAAGAGAAACATGTAAATTGACCATCCCTCTGCTACACTCACCAGCCAATCAGGAGTGAGTATGCAAATTAATCAGGCAAAGATGGCGGGTTAATTTGCATACACAGGAGCCAGGTGGAGAGCAGAGCGGGAGAGCCAGTGGCTTGAAGGGACGTGGTTCCCTTGGTCGCTCCCCCCAAGCTGTCGGGTGGAGAGCAGAGGGGGAGAGCAGAGGTTCTCAATCTTGGCTGCACATTAGAATCACCTGGGAATCTTTTTAAAATCCTGATTTCTGGGCCTCATCCTCCAGAAATTCTGTTTCTTTGTTACTAACGTCGTGGCCCACCCCATAACAAAGAAACAGAATTTCCGGAGGATGAGGCCCAGAAATCAGGATTTTAAAAAGATTCCCAAGTGACTCTAATGTGCAGCCAAGGTTGAGAACCACTGTGCTAGAGCAAAGTGAGCCTGGAGCACTGTTGCAGTTGGGGATAGAGGGAAAGCAAAGGTGAGAGACAGAAGTAAAATCAGAGTGTCTAGGCAAAATTAAAGGGAAGATATCCTAAATCTTCCAGGAAATCTCTACCAATGAAGCAAAGAAAAAAAAAATGCCTCTATTATGCTGTGAACAACAAACCAAACTGAATTGGGGTCTCATACAATTTGCTCATACAATTGCAAAGACAGACAGAAACTCCCGGATTGGCGAGGGCTCCCTTGAGGGCTCCCAGATTGGAGAGGTTGCAGGTTGGGCTGAGGGATGCCCACACCCCCCAGTGCATGAATGTCATGCACCAGGCCTCTAGTATTTTATAAAATCAAATGTTATACAAAAATTTGTCTTAAAGGATTTATTTATTTATAATA
>NW_006292088.1:60899-68845 GCF_000327345.1 Myotis davidii | reverse complement strand
CAGCTGCCTCCTGCACATCTCCCACTGGGGATGTGCCCGCAACCCAGGTACATGCCCTTGACCGGAATCGAACCTGGGACCTTTCAGTCCGCAGGCCGACGCTCTATCCACTGAGCCAAACCGGCTTCGGCTACTAGATACCTTTTATTTTACTCAAACAAAACTATATGTAAAGACATTTTGAAAGCTATAAAATACCATATAAATGTGAATTGAGAAAATTAATTCCCATTTAGTCAACGGTTATGATTTTTATGATGTGAGTATAATTCACCAAGCTAGTTGCCTTAAATGCTTTCTGAAAAAAGGTAGGGAATGAACAAATAAATAGAGTAAATCAGTCATCAAGTATTCTGCTGAATGTCAGCCCCTACCTTACCTCGCCACCACACATACATGTTGATATCATATGAATAAGTTGATAGAAATTAGATACACTTACAACACCAAAATATATGCTAAGGTTCAATGTTTTACTTCTTTATGAGAGCCATTTTTGTTTAAATATATGGAAAATGACCCACCTACTCAGTAATAAAATGGCAATAAAAACCTGAATTTTTTTTAACTCCCATAATCCTGGATCCCCATTCTAAACTCTGCCTCACTAAGCTATGTTCTTCTTCCTATTTTGTTAACACCACTACCAGATTATAGGCTTAGTATCAACTTTAACTATGATATGAAGGGAAAATGATAAAGAAGATAAAACTTTTAAAATGTGTATTTGCAAAAAAAAATCATTAAGATGGGAAAGAAGAAGGAGAAGGAGGAGGAGGAGGAGGGGAAGGAAAAGAAGAGCAAAACTATAGTGGAAGAAATTGAAATGTGCTTCAATGTTCATTGTATTTTGGATTAATTCATGGCAGTCTTCCTAGCAATATACCTAACTCAGCATGTATTTATTATATTCTAAGACTAAAACTAGATCAATTCTGGAAAATACTCTTTTCCAAACTAAATGCACTGTGTTATGAAGATGGATCAATGACCTAGCTTAGGGGTCTTTTGCCAGTGCTGTGAAGTTTGGGCTAGTGTTGAAAAAAACATTCAAGTATATTAACAGTTAAATAGCTTTTAGGGAGTTGGGGTTATTTGAGAATTTTTTAAAAACACTCAAATAAAAAACAGTTTTACTAAAAATAATTTTCCTTTAAGACATTTACTCATACAATGTTTTATAACATTGAAAGTGCCTAGCATTTACTTAGAATTTATGATTTAAAAATTGTTTTTATATTGCAATTTTGGCATAATAGACTTGATTTCGGCTCAGTGCATTGGTGGACATGGCATGTCACATGCAGGCTTCTGTTCCTGGTTTTCAGCTGCTCTGAAGGATGACTGACTCATTTATTCAAGTTGTCCCTAAGAATTCCAAAGCAAGTTCTATATATACCTCATGGCCTATATTTTAAGTCAGACCCTCCTAAATATAACTTATACAAATATGTTAAAAATCCATCTGATCTTTCAGATGCAATAACAAATTAAGCAGATAACGGTTAGAGTTTCCAAGCATATGAAGGCATATTCTGTGAAAATAAGCAGCAATTTCTTCCATTAGGAATTAGCAAGAACAAATAAAGCTTCAAGTGGGAGTTCTGAGAAATCTGCAGAAATTGGACAGCTATAATATTGTTGTATAAGCAGTAATGGTTTTAGCAAAGAAAATTTTAATTTTCTTCTCTGTTGAATTTGTTTTAATTTGTCTTGTCTTTAATTTAAACCAAAAATAAGAGATGAGTCATTTTTCCATAATGGTGTCAGTGTAATCTTTCATAGAACAGGATACCTTTTTGAGCTTTATGAACCATGATAATACTCCTAAGGAAGGTCTGCGGAAACTGTTTCTATGGGTATTTTTTAATGAGTAGATGGATTTAGTGTTTTAGCATTTAAATATATTCCACCCTAGAAGTTATGGACTTGGACATCAGTTTTTCTCATAGCCAGATATGGTTATCACATGAATGTGTAACAATGTACCGATTTTAACATTTACTTCAAGATGAAGGTTATGGCAGTGCAGTTTTGGGAGATTAGATGTTTCTCCTTAATCTTTAAAAATATATTTATTTTGTTCATTGTATGCTACAAAGAATTGATCTATTTATATTTAGTTTAATGTTCATTTTTAGCAAAATAAAGATAGCAATGACCTAATGGTTTAAAATAAGGAATGAGATTAAATTATAGTATAGCCTTACTATATAGCTATAAGTCATGCTTTAGAATGTAGTGAATAGTATGATAAAATTATAATCATTAAAAATAAAAAGTAGATTACATATTGGTATTATATATAGTAAAAATCCAATTTAGTTTGAAAAAATTGTATGTACATACACATATTCAGGAATTACTGGAAAGTGATGATCTCTGAAATGTTTTTTCTTTGTGTGTTCCTGTATTTTATAAACTAACTTCAATGAACAAGTTTTACTTATTTTAAAAAAATATATTTTTATTGATCTCAGAGAGGAAGGGAGAGGGAGAGAAAAACATCAATGATAGAGAGTCATTGATTGGCTGCTTCCTGCACCCCACTACTGGGGATTGAGTCTTCAACCCAGGCATGTGCCCTTGACTAGAATCCAATCTGGAACCCTTCAGTCCACATGCCGACACTCTATCCACTGAGCCAAACCGGCTAGGGCAAGTTTTACTTTTGCAATGAAAAACATAATAAACATGTTAGATGAAACATATCTCTACCTTGATCTGCTTTTTTTGTAATAGGTGAAATTATATTTGAAGATCAGCCAAAGAGATTTTTTCAAGACAAACGCAATGTGTTTTCTTCTGATACTACCCAGCTGTCTGATATAAATATGTGGTGAGTCTTTGTTTTAAAAATATTTTTATTGATTTTAGAGAGCAAGGAAGAGGAAGAGAGAGAAACATCAATGATGAGAGAGAATCATTCATCAGCTGCCTCCTGCACACCCCACAATGGGGATTGAGCCCACAACTTCAGCATTGCCTGACCAGGAATCGACCTCCTGGTTCATAGGTCGATGCTCAAACACTGAGCCATGCTGGCTGGGCTGTGGTGAGTCTTAACATGAGGTTTTAAATATTCAGTGGCCATTTTCACTTAATTTTAAGTCTACTTAGCTATTGTATATATTCACAAGTATGGTATATTATTAAATATTAAATATTTTTAGAAGTTATAAAACTAATATCCCCAAAAAACCCATTAATATCCCAAATGGATAATATTAACTTGAGTTCTCCTCCCTAGCACTTATATGTGACAATCACTGGTATTAAATTAAGAGGTATTAGAGAAAGACATAAAAATGCAAGATTGGAAAAAAGTAATCTTCTGCCCATCATTTCTACCTTGGATTTTTGTGTGTCTTGTTAGATGGAGGATATTATTGAAAAATGTGCTGAAAAAGCATGTTTTAATCATCAAAATGAGAAATTCAATGAATGGATATTTACTTACTATTGGTTTGTTTTGCTACTCTTGTGAAATTGCTCTTATAAATAGTGCCATTTCTTTGCTTCATATATTTTGCGTTCATTTGTAGACAAGGCAGAGTACACAGAGGGCTTTTGAATTCTTTTTGTTGTTGTTGTTGTTCTTAATCCTCACCCAAGAATATTTTTCCATTGATTTTTAGAGAGAGTGGAAGGGATGGAAGGAGGGAGAGAGAAAGAGAGAAAGATTGATGTGAGAAAGACACATCGATCGGTTGCTTCCCGCACGAGCCCAACCAGGGCCAGGGATCAAACCTGCAACCCAGGTACATGACAGAGAACTGAACCCACGATGCTTCAGTCCAAGGGCTGATGTTCCAATCATTTTGTAAAACTGGCAAGGGCTTGAATTCTTTTATCAATAAGTGTCATTTTCTTCTTCTAGTCTATCATTTGTTCAGACACTCTTGATGGAAACAACAGCAGTATAAGATCTCCTTGTAATTCACTGGCTAAAATCAGCCCTGTCACAAACTCTCCTGTGTCGCCTGCTGATTCTAGTTCTCCATATATTATAGTTGATGAACTTTCAACTAAGAAGTGATTCACCCATCCCAAGATTTTCTCACCATTGGAGAAACACATGTAGGCATTCTCTTGCTGGTGTACTCCCTCTCTCTCTCTCTCTCTCTCTCACACACACAAGTTGTAGCAATAGCATAATTGTATAGTATAATTTATATTATTTCCTATTCATTTTCCCCTAAAATTCTGTTTATTTATAGAACTTGAATGTCTATGTCCTGTGTATGCCCTTAAAAGTAATGTAGTAATATTTTCAAAGATATTTTTCAAATTAGAACTATGTTGAAGATACAGTTATACATTTTCAAGTTGCTAATATATAGAAGCATGCTGAACAATTGTTAAAAACAATTGAGAGCTCTATTTATTTATGTAAATACATAAATAAAATTGTGTCTTGATGGAAATTAACATTAAAATGATTTTTTAAGATTATATACTGAATGTCCATGTTACTTTTTAATATTTTCAGTAATTGCTAGTTTCCACTTGGTTTGGAAAAATCAGCTATTACAAGATGTTTTTAAAACTAAGCTAGTTGTAGCATACTAATCCAAGGATTGCCTATTTTACACATGGATCCTTGGATACTTAATTTCTTGGGAAGCAATAATGGAAGCAAGATAAATAAAAGCTAGTTGACATTTGACCCAGTAATCCGACTTCTAGGAATATATCCCAAGAAATCAGAAACATCAATCAGAAATAATATATGCACCCCTATGTTTTTAGCAGCACAATTTACAATAGCTAAGATTTGGAAACAGCCTAATGGCCCATCAGCAGATGAGTGGATTAAAAAACAGTGATACATCTACACAGTGGAATACTATGCTTCTATAAAAAAGAAAGAACTCCTTCCATTTGCAACAGCATTGATGAAACCAGAGAGCATTATGCTAAGTGAAAAAAGGCAGTCCAAGAAAGATAAGTATCACGTGATCTCATTCATTTGTGGAATGTAATGAACAACATAAACTGATGAACAAAAATAGATACAGACACATAGAAGCATAGAACAGACCATCAAACCTCAGAGGGGAGGGTGGGAGGAGGATAAGAGATCAACCAAAGGACTTGTATGCATGCATATCAGCATAACCAATGGACACAAGACAGTAGGTGGGTGAGGGCCTGTGCTGGGGGGCGGGGGTGGGTGGAAAGAGGTCAATGAGGGAAAAAGGAGACATATGTAATACTTTCAACAATAAATAATTTAAATTTAAAAAGCTAATTGATAAGAAGAAAATAATATGTAATTGAGGCTTCATTCAATTTATACTTTACCTGATTATCCCTGATCAATTTTATATTCTAATTAAGTGTGGAAAAAAGACAATGTCAATAAATTGTGGTCTTTCACATTTCTATAAATAGTATTTTATTCATAATCATGACTACTGATTTGATTAAATAGAGACTTAATATGTTAGGGCTTTTCTGCAAGAATTATGTTCTTTTAGTTTTTCCCTAAGGGCTATAAATATTTGTTTAAGCCCCAGTTTTCTAATCAAAAGTCTAAAGGTGTTTTTTAAATAAGAAAAATCATGTGTTAAAAAATTTAAATCTAGCCCTGGCCAGTTTGGCTCAATAGATAGAGCGTTGGCCTGCGGACTGAAGGGTCCCAGGTTCGATTCCGGTCAAGGGCACATGCCTAGGATGTGGGCTTGATCCCAGTAGGGGGCGTGCAGGATGCAGCTGATCAATGTGTCTCTCATCGATGTGTCTAACTCTCTATCCCTCTCCTTTCCTCTCTGTAAAAAATCAATAATATATATATACTCTCTACCCCATCACAGAGCAGGGCCCGTGGGGGGCGGGGAGGTTGGGGCGCCGCACCCTGTCACACTCAGAGCAGGGCCAATGAGGGGGTTGGGGCGCTGCCCCCGTCACACACAGAGGAGGCCCATCAGGGGGGTTGGGGGCTCCATACCCTGTCACACACAGAGCAGGGCCGATCAGGGGGTTGGGGAACTCCCCCCTATCAGGCATAGAGCAGGGCTGATCAGGAGGTTGGGGCGCCTTTCCCTTTCACGAACAGAGCAGGGAAGATAAGGTTGTGGCCCCGCCCCCTGTCACAAGCAGAGCTGCAAGGCGATCAGGGGGTTTGGGCGCTGCCCCCTGTCACGCTGCTCCAGGGGCTAGGAGGCCTAGTGGCTCCACTGATTCCAGTGCTAGGGGGCCTCACTGCTCTGCTGATCCCGGTTTGCAGCTGGTCACACACCCTTCAGGGTGGGGGTCCCCACTGGGGTGCCTGGCCAGTCTGGGTGAGGGGCTGAGGGCCGTTTTCAGGCTGGCGGGTGACTGAAGCTCCTCCCAACCTCTCCTTTTTTCCTTTTTTTTAAATTCTGGGATTTATTTACCTTCTATGGCTGTCACTGGAGCTGAGAGCCAGCTTTAGCTCAGACCTCAGCTGCTGAAAGCAGGTTTCTGTGCTTTGTTTACCTTCTGTTTTTGAAACTTTGTTGTGACTCCAGCTCTGAGATCCCGGCTGACTGAAAGCAGGTTTCTGGGGAATGTTTACCTTCTATATTTGTAACAATGTTTCTTAGAGAGCAGCTCAGAGCTGGGCTGCGGCAGGCGGGGAACGTTGGCTTCCTCTGTCACTGCAGCAAGCAAGCGTCCTGTTCGCATCAGTTGCCTGGCTGCCAGCCATCTTGGCTGGCAGTTAATTTGCATATCACCCTGATTAGCCAATGGGAAGGGTAGTGAAGTTACGGCTAATTACCATGTTTTCTTTTATTAGATAGGATATATACGCTTATTAAAAATTTTAAATCTAAAGTGTTTTAAGTAATTGAGGGTAGTTTCAGCATTTTGAAAAATAGAAATGTATCTTCATGAAATGAAGTTTAAATTTCCTCACTAATGAAATAGGAATGATTATTTAAAATTTTTATAAAAGTTTTTGTCATTGGACACAATCATCATGATGGAAATTTGATGTAAGTATGCCCCATGCTGGAAAAAGACTGTGGCACCAACAAATTTTTTGACAATGGCCCTGATGGAATTGATTAGAATAGATATATATGTAGGGGAAAATTCTATTCACCTGTGAATAAGTGAGTATTTATGAAATGACTGGGATCATGATGGTCTTCAATCCTGAAACTGGGACAGGATTCTACTTGGCTAAGGACAAGTGAACTATCACTACTGCCTTTTTTACCCAGCTTCTTTACTTGCCAGACCTTTAGTGGGTCAATTGTGAATATACAAGGGGACCCTCATGGAACAAGGTGTGATTGCTGTCATGTTCCTTGGTGAAATTGTTGATCATTGACAGACAAAAAGGTCCTCATACATTATTGGCACTTTAGCAAAAAAATAAAATAAAAGTTTTGTAGTATGTTCAGGTACAAAGACTATGGATGGAGAAAGTGAACAATGGGGGTGAGAAAACTAATCAGTTGTATAAGGAACTTTAATCAATAAATCTTGGTAAACCTGACTATCTCAATTTCCTTTTCTCAACTCCAACAATTTCACTTTATTCAGTTAGTCTTAGTTGTACCCTAGGATGCCACACTCACTATAAAATGCTCAGAATCAAGAATTTTCCATTCTGTTGTCTTTTGAACTTATGTGTTGGAAGGATCCATTTCTTAAATGATTTTCCATTTATTGATTTTCAGATCAAAGCAAATCTAACTTTTTCATGATATTTCGTGGTTGATTTTTCAAAATTATGGTAGGACTTATTTTGTCATCCTAAACATGCCAAGGAATTGTCATATCAGTTTTCCATAGTGAAGGATATATGTTAGTTTCCTGTGGCTTCTATAACAAACTACCACAAATAGATAGCCTAAAACAAGCATGTCAAACTCAAAGGCTAACACGGGCCAAATTAACAGTTTAGGTTTATGTGGGCTGCAAAAAAAACCCCCAAAACTTCAATTTCCATAGAAACGTAGGTTTAT
>NW_006292088.1:48360-60878 GCF_000327345.1 Myotis davidii | reverse complement strand
TTTTAATAAAATTTTTTCTTGAACATTAACTTACCAGACACTGAATAACTGCACAAATTAATAAGCATTATGCAAATAAACCCATTTTTCTTGTTCTCTGAAAATGAAATATTTCCCATTGTGCACACCAAACAAGTCAGTCCAAGACTAATGACGTGGCAATCGGCTGCTAAAATTTTCACTGCTAGTATTAGTGGAGAGAAGTGGTGAGCCTGCCCATAAGGCATGTAAGGAAAATGAATACAGCATGATTATGGTAATCAGTCATTAGCAAACATTGTAGTTCGTTATTAATAATCCTATATAATAAAAGCCTAATATGTAAATTGCCCCCTCAACTGGGAGTTCAACTGGGATTTCGACTGCTCGCTATAATGTGTGCTGACAACCGGGGGCAGCACAGAGCATGGCCGGTGTAGGCAATGAGGCACTGACAGCGGGCAGCAGTGGAGGCGCTGCCAGCTCCAATGGGCCCTGACAAGAGCAGGGCCATGGCAGGATGGTGGAGCAGGTGAGCAGGCAACATCAGGCCAAGGTGGGTGTGAGCAGGGCTCAATTGCCCCACTGATTGCCCCACAGATATCGACCCGTGGCAGGGGGTGGGGCCACACCTGGCTCCCATGCACTGAGGGAGCCGGGTGGGGGCCCAATGACTCAGGTGGAGGGGGGTGCATGGGTGCCCAGGGGCCCACAGGTCAGCTGGGACCTGCTCTTCCATGCCAGATGGTCACTGCTTTGATTGCCAGCCAGGCCTAAGGACCACACCCATGCAGGAATTTCATGCACCGGACCTCTAGTTATGTATAACAGGATATTGTAAAAATTAAGTTACGAAATTTTTATTAAAACGTTTCTTACATACTGTTATATTGGCTGGGCCACAAAAGTATTCATTGTGGGCTGCAAGTTTGACATGCTTGGCCTAAAACAATAGACATGGGTTATCTCACAGTTCTTGGAATTCTAAAATTCTGAGATCAAAGTTTCAGCAGAATTGGTTCCTTCTGGAGGCTCTGAGAGAGAACCTGTTAATGTCTCTCTCCTAGCTTCTGGTAGTTGCTGGAAATCCTTGCCTTACAGACATATCACTCCAATCTCTATCTTCATCATGGGGTTCTCCCTGTGTCCCTGTGTTATCACATGGTGTTATTTTTTTAGAAAAAAATATAATAACTGACATTCAGTATTATATTACTTTCAGCTATATAGCACAATTCTTAGACATTCATATAATGTACAAAGTGATCCCCCCAATAAGCCTAGTATCTACCTGGCACCATACATAGTTATTACTATATTATTGTCTATGTTCCCTATGTTGTACTTTACATCCCCATGATTATCTTGTAATGGCCAATTTTTGCTTACTTCTTAATCCCTTCACCTTTATCACCTAGCCCCCCCACCCCCCACCCCAATATGACAACCATCAGTTTTTTCTCTGTATCCATGGGTCTATTTCTGTTTTGTTTGTGTCATAGAAGTAGGAAAGACAATATAGGAATCACAGAATCTTTGAACACAAAGGATTTCAGAAGTCTTTTTTTTAACATGTTTGCATTGATTTTAGAGAGAGAAGAAGGGAGAGGGAGAAAGAGAGAGAAACATTGATCAGTTGCCTCCCTTATGCACCCTGACCAAGGATCGAACACACAACCTGGGTATGTGCCCTGACCAGGAATTGAACTGGCAAACTTTCTGTACATGGAACAATGAAGCTCCAGCAACTAAGCCACACTGGCCAGGGTGGATTTTAATCTACTTCTCAATGCAAGAATCCTTTTAAGAATTCCAGACAGATTATCTTTTAGCCTTAGTTTGAAATCTTGTAGTAATAAACCAACTCGCTCACATGACAGTTCATTCTATTGTTGGACAACACCTTTTCACTCATATGTGGAATCTAATGAACGAAATGAACTAATAAGCAAAATAGAGACAGACCCATAGCTAGAGAGCAGACTGACAGCTTTGGGGGGGGGGATGTTGGGAGGCTGGGGGTGGTGGTGGAGGAATTGAGCCAATAAAAAGATAAAAAACTTATGGACAGGGACAACAGTGTGATGATTGTGGGGGTTGAGCTGGGGAAAGGTGGTGGAGGGTATAGGGGGGATAAATGGTGATGGAAGGAGACTTGACTTGGGGTGGTGAATACAATCCTACAATTAGAATTGTGCACCTGAAATTTGTATAATTTTGTTAACCAGTGTCATCTCACGAAATTCAATAGAAGGGGGGAAAAGGAAGCTCTTACATTAAAAAGGGGGGGTGGGGTTAGAATTTATATCTAGGTGGCCTGTTTTATTGGCTCTTCAGAGTTAAAGCAAATCAAATGAGCTATTAAAAGCCCATGAGTTAAGATTCTACTTCTTCATTAATCTTCATCCCTGCTCCTTGAATTATAGTACTCCCACTACAGGATATATTTAATCTCATCTCCTAAATGAATTTTTAAAATTCACCTAGAAGCAACTATATATAAATATCCATGATGAAAATGCATGTATAGTACTTTGGATATCTATGGAGAAAACTAATTATAATTTGCCTGAAGTGTTTTTAAATATTTTAGAACATAAAAGTTGAGCTTAAAAAAATCTATCATATAGGTAGACTTCACTGTCAAATAGTTGAAATTGTGCATTTAGAAAAGGCCAGAGAACAGTAAGTACTCTGAAAAAAAGATTGTTTTGTTTTCCTTAAAGTCCATATCTCACAGATTTCCTAAAATGTGGTTCTTAACGCAAGAGTAAATAAGATTGATTTCTACAAATGCCTATGATGTATAGGCAGAGAGAATCATACATCATATAGGACTCTTGGAAACTTGCTCAACTTTCTTAGCAGTGGGAGACTTAATGACCATGGTCTCTCAAAATAAATGCATCAAATTAATACAGTTATTAACTAAATCCTATAAATTGAACAATAAGCTAGATGTATGAAATTGGAGAACTCTGTGAATTACTGATGGCAAAGTAAACTGGTAACATAATTGTTCATGTCAAACTTTTAGGGAAGTGGCCAGACTAGGTACATTATTAGTGAGTATAGGAGTCAGGAGACCTGACTTGTAACTCCAGCTCTGTCATTTGCTCTGTATGACTTTGTGAAGTCACTTCACCTCTGTGGGCTTCAGATTTCCAATCTGTAAAGTGTAGTTGGACTATATATTTATAAGGTCCCTTCTGTCTCTTAAAATTTTATTAATTGTGTAAAAACATCTGCCTTCATCTTGCTAGCATGACAGTGAAAGTCATGATGGCATTCAACTTCAAAAAGACTTTAAGAAAATATTTAGGAAATTAGAGAGCTTTATTACCTAATGTTTTTATTCTTTCTGGCAACAAGAAACTCATTTTGTTCAGCCTCATCAATAGTTTCCTCTCTTCTATGAATTATGCATGCTTTATGAAGAAATGTGGAAAGCTAATTTTCCCCCGGTTTCTTGTTTTGTGTGGATAAATGATCCTCTCAGGATTTCCATGTTAATAACAACTTCCCATTGACAAACCACTCATCATAAAATTTTTCTTCTACTGTAACTACAGCTTGAGACAAAACAAAATAAAGAAACACTTGGTATGCTTGCTTCAGAGAAGTGAAGGAGACAGGGCCAAAAGCTACATCAACTATAAAAACTCTGTACCAATACACATTTGGAAGTACTCGACTAGTACTAAAAAGCAGACTACCAGCAAAATAGCTTTTGCTTTTGCTTCAATAATTATCATATGGCTATAAGAAAATAGTCTACCTTCATTTCACTTGATTTCTTGTCATGGCTCTTATGCTTGGTAATTCTCCATTGAACACAAGGGAAAAAGGACACATTTGAAAGTCGCAGACAGCTGGTTTGTGATTTTGTGCTGAAGAAGAAAATACTTTGAAATTACATTATACAGCAAAGAAACCTAATTACACTTTCCATTTCTAGTCTTTCTCTTCTGAGAGGAAGGGTTTAGATTGCTTCCTTAACTAGACTTATATTAAATTCTGCAGTGGTTTATATCAAGTACTATTCCTGGATAATCTTTTCGTAAGTGTGAGGTCTTTGGAAAGGAAGGTACTGAAGCTAGGACTTTGGGGCTGTTGAGAGAAGTTCACTAAAACTCCCTTAAGCTTGATTTGGAATACATTCCCATATCACATGGATGAGCACAGATTAAAAATATTTTTTGAAATATGCAAGGCTGTTGATAGTGTGGAGAAAGTGGTATTTGAATTCACTATAATAGATTCCTAGTGTCATTTCTGGAAGAAGTTTGATGGTATATGTAAAAAAAAGCCTTCAAAATGTGCACATTTTTTATATATTAATGCTTCTAGGAATTTTTCTTAGAGAAAAATATGGTACAGGTTGAAATGATGTTTACTATAATGTTATTTGTAGTTGTGAAAAACCTAATGTTTTCAACAAATGCCGGGACAACTGAATATCCACATGCAAATGATGAAGTTGGACTCAAACTCACTCCATATACAAAAATTAACTCAAAATGGATCAATGGCATAAATATTAAGAGCTGAAACCATTAAATTCTTAGGGGAAAATATGACCTTTGACTTAGCAATGAATTCTTAGATATAGCACCAAAAGCATGAGCAACAAAAGAAAAATGATAAATTGGACTTTATCAAAATTAAGAACTTTTGTGCATTGAAGGACATTAACAAGACAGTGAAAGGACAATCTATAAAATGAGAAAAATATTTGTAAATCATATCTGATAAGGGTTTAATCCAGAATATATAAAGTACTCCTATAACTCAGCAAAAAAGATAAGCAATTCAATTAAAATATGGGCAAAGAAAAAAATAAAATAAAATATGGCAAAGAACTTTATGAATAGATATTTCTCCAAAGAAGATATACAACTGTCCATGAAAAGATGTTCCACAATATTAGTCATTAGAGCAATGCAAATTAAAACTAGAAAGATAACACTTTATACCCACTAGGATGGCTACAAAATAAAAGATAGATAATAACAAGTTTTGGTGAGGATATGGAGAAATAAGACCCATGTACATTGCTGGTTAGAATGTAAAATGATGCAGTGACAGTGAAAAACAGTTTGGCAGTTCCTCAAAGTATTAAACAGAATTACCATGTGATTAAACATTCCACTCTTTGAAAACAAGAACTCAGTTAATGGTATGTCAATGTTCCTTGGTGCATCAACTTCTATCACCAGATGAAAGGATAAAAATGTGGTCTATCCATACAATCAACCCGGGGCAGTGCCCCAACCCCCGGATCGGCCCTGCCATGTGCGACCCAGGGCGGCGCCCCAATCCCCGGATCGGCCCTGCTGTGTGCGTGACCCAGGGAGGTGGGGCAGGCACTGAGGGATCAGGCCTGCCACCTGGGGAGCGGGCCTAAGCCAGCAGGTGGTTATCTCCCAAGGGATCCCAGACTGGGATAGGGCACAAGTGGGGCTGAGGGACACCCTCCCACCCCCTTCTCCCACCCCCAGTGCACAAACTTTTGTGCATTGGGCCTCTAGTTTAGCTATAAAAGGGAATAAAGTTCTGTTACCTGATGCAACATGGATGAGCCTTGAAAACATATGCTAAGTGAAATAAGTCAGACACAAAAGGACAAACATCACAACTCCACTTAAATGAGATATTAAGAATAGACAAAGTCAGCCCTAGCCAGTTTGACTCAGTGGATAGAGTATCGGCCTGCAGAGCAAAGGGTCTCAGGTTTGATTCTGGTCAAGGGCACTTACCTCAATTGCAGGCTCCTCCCCGGTCCAGGCCCTGGTAGGGGTACATGCAGGAGGCAACCAATCAATGTGTTTCTCTCACATCAATATTTCTCTCTGTCTTTCCCTCTCTCTTCCACTCTCTCTAAAAATCAATGGAAAAATATCCTCTGGTGAGGATTTAAAAAAAAAAAAAAAACACGGAAGAATAGACAAAGTCATAGAGATAGAAAGTAGGTTACAAGTTACCAGGGGCTGGTGGGAGGGAAAGTTACAGAGTTTTTGTTGGGATGATGTAAAGGTTTTGGAAATAGTGGGGATGGTTGAATAATATTGTGAATATAATTATTGTATACTTAAAAGTGGCTAAAATGTGAGCTTTATGTTAAAAAAAAAACACACTCTCTAACACTAAAGTATAAGGTAAGGCATAATTTCTCAGAGTGATTTAGAAAATGTAAATAAGTGTCCTGAAGAATTAAAGGAGGAGGAGGCCACAGGCAATCTATGGTCAAGTAGGTTTGGGAAACTCAGTTAAACTTGTTTCTTTAACATTGTGAAAACCCAAAATGGGAATATGGTATGGGACATTTTAAAACTGTTTAACCAAAGTTCTCTTTTTTGAGGGTCATCTTACAGGATTGCTGTAATGTAGAATACCCTTTGGGAAACATTAAGTTAAACAGATTACAGTACATTCATTCCATAGAAATCTCTGCACCCATTAAGAATGATGACACAGTCATATATCACTTGACATGGAAGGATGTTTACACTATATTGTAAAGTTAAAAAACAGTGTGATTAATGGGATCTCATTTTTGTTTTTAAAAATTATATAATGTGTGTGTGTGTGTGTGTGTGTGTGTATATGTATATATGTAGATATATATATATTATATATATGTATATATATATATAATTGATAAATAGCAGACAGTCTGTAAAGCTATATGCCAAAATATTCAAGTCTTTGGGAGGTGGGAAGATGGATGATTTTATTTTCATTTGCTTTTCTCTTTGTATTTTCAGATTTTTCAACATGGATATCTGTTACTTGTATAATCAAGAAATAATAGAATTTAAAATAAATATGTTATAGGAAGTAGTTATTATGTAAGGGAAGGGATGAGAAGATCAGAACTCCCTTATCACTGTTGGACTCTTTACTTACTTCTGTTTGAATTTTCAATGAGGGAAAGTCAAAGAGCCTTTCAACTATTAGAGAGTTCTACTCACTCAAAAATTCCTTCTGATATTGAATGAAAATCTACCTTTTATCCATTGGTCCTAATTTGTCATTGGGAATGCCATAAAATAAGCAAAATCCATTTCCTCTCCCATAGATATAGACTTTTGAATATTTGCCAACAGCTACAATGTCTCCACAAATCTTTTCTATGTTTCCATTCTAGTCTTTTTTTTTTCTATGAGATGGTTTCCAGACATTATTAGCATCATGGCCATTGGCCTCCAATCATTTTCCAGTTTTTCAATATCCTTCAAGCATGGAACCCAGAAATGACCACAGCACTCCACACTCTTTTTTACATCTCATCAGTTCCTAAAAATTGTGATTTAATCAGATTCCTCTGATTAGAAGAGTAATTTCAGAATATTTCCCACTTCAGTGTGCCTATGCCCTGAATTCTAGCCTAAGATTATATATGCGATAGACTCAATTATATATTTCCCTCATCTTTTAATTTCTAAAGCTATATAGATGAATAAAATATTCCACATCAATTCCTTATCTTCTGCATTTATTAAAACCTTAGTAGAGCCCTAGCCAGTTTGACTCAGTGGATAGAGAATTGGCCTGTGGACCAAAGAGTCCCAGGTTCAATTCCAGTCAAGGGCACGTACCTCGGTTGCAGGCTCCTCCCTGGCCTGGGCCCTGGTTGGGACTCATGCAGGAGGCAACCAATCAATGTGTTGCTTTCACATCAATGTTTCTCTCTGTCTTCCCCTTTCTCTTCCATCCTCTCTAAAAGATCATTGGAAAAATATCCTCGGGTGAAGATTAACAAAAAAAAACACAACAAAAAACACAACAGAAACCCTTAGCATAATGCTCTCCAGTTCCATCCATGCTGTTGAAAATGGTAAGAATTCCTTCTTTTTTACCACAGCATAGTATTCCAGTGTGTAGATGTACCACAGTGTTTAAACCACTCATCTGCATATGAGCCTAACCAATGGACACAGATAACAGGGGGGTGAGGGCATGAGTTGGGGGGTTGGGGGCAAAGGGGAGATAAGGACATATATGTAATACCTTAATCAATCAATAAAATAAAACTTTAGTAGAACTTTTTACCAAACACGTAAAAGAGAATGAGAGAGCTTCCATTCTGATAGGGAAGGCAAGGGAATCCCTGCAGTCTGGCCAAGAAATCTGAAGTCCCTCTTGTCCTTTAACATTTTCTACTTTTTGTTCCAGTTATTGGTACCATGTTTTAGACAGTCGAACTGCCTCCAGATTGATTGGCCTCTCTATTGCAAGGCACTTCACAAGATGACAGTGACAGGTGATGTAGAATACATTTCTTGTCCTTGATCTGATCACAGTTCTGATCAACCTAGCATATACATTGGTCTTCTTTCCAGCCTAATGAATCCTTTGCCTTTAATTCCTTTTGTCATTCCTCAAACATGGTAGGCACTATTTAAAAGAGCCTGGTGCCCAACTGGTGTGGCTCAGTGGTTGAGCATCGACCTATGTACCAAGAAGGTCACGGTTCGATTCTTGGTCAGGGCACATGCCTGGGTTGCAGTCTCCATCCCCAGTAGAGGGCATGCTGGAGGCAGACAATCAATGATTCTCATAAGTGATGTTTCTATCTCTCTCCCTCTCTGAAATCAATAAAAACATTTTAAAAATAAAAATAAAAGAGCCTGGTAAACTGTATATTCCAGCTCCATATAGCATCAAACCCAATGCCTTCCACCAGGCATATATGCCTGTCTGCTTAGTTTTTTTCAAGAGAATAGTTTTCTGATTGGAGGGACTGCATCTTGGTACACAGTTTTCATAGAATGCTTCATATACTTGCTAAGCAAAAATAACTTTAAATCTTCAATTTTAAAAAAACATATATTATTATTGATTTCAGAGAGGAAGGGAGAGGGAGAGAGAGATAGAGACATCAATAATGAGAGAGAGTCATTGATGGGCTGCCTCCTGCACACCCCACACTGGGAATCGAGCCCACAACTTGGGCATGTGCCCTTGACAAGAATTGAACCCAGACCCTTCAGCCCATAGGCTCTATCCACTGAGCCAAACCAGCTAGGGTTAAATCTTCAACTTTTGAAGAGTTTTACATTTATGCTATTTTAAAAATCAACTTTATTAAGATAGATATAGATTAGATATAGATTATAGATATAGATATAGATATAGACATAGATTTTTTTTGGTTAATCCTTACCTGAGGATATTTTTCCATTGATCTTTTAGAGAGACTGGGACAGAGCAGGAAAGACCGAGAAAAATTGATGTGAGAGAAACATATCAATTGGTTGCCTCCAGCATTCACCCCTACCAGGACCCGGGCCAGGGAGAAGCCTGCAACCAAGGTAAGTGCCCTTGACCGGAATGGAACCCAGGCCCCTTTGGTCCACAGGGTAATGCTCTATTCACTAAGCCAGTGGTCGGCAAACTCATTAGTCAACAGAGCCAAATATCAACAGTACAACAATTGAAATTTCTTTTGAGAGCCAAATTTTTTAAACTTAAACTATATAGGTAGGTACATTGTTATTAATTTAATTCGGGTACTCCTAAGCCTTAGGAAGAGCCACACTCAAGGGGCCAAAGAGCCGCATGTGGCTCGCGAGCCAGTTTGCCGACCACTGCACTAAGCCAAACCAGCTAGGGCAGATGAGGATATTTAAAAAATGATATAGACCCCTTCCATTACCACAGAAAATGTCCACTGCCCCTTTGTAGTTAATGTTGTTCATCCCCACTGCTGGCTCCAGGTTACACTGATTTCCTTTTCCTTATCACTATACAGAGGTGGGCAAAAGTAGGTTTACAGTTGTTTGTATGGAAAAAAAACATGCAGGTTATGATTATAATGATGTAAGAATAAACTCTGTGTTTTATATACTCACAACTGTAAACCTACTTTTGACCAGTTCTGTAGATTAGCTTTCTCTTTTACAGAAATTCTAGAGGCCCAGTGCATGAAATTCGTGCACTGAGGCGGGGGCGGTCCCTCGGCCCAGCCTGTGCCCTCTTACAGTCTGGGACCCCTCGGGGGATGTCCGCCTCCCCAGGGATTGGGCCTAAGCCAGCATTCAGACATCCCTCTCACAGTCTGGGGCTCTTTCAGTCTGGGACCCCTAGCTCCTTACTGCTCGCCTGCAGTGGAGGCAGGAGAGACTACCGCCACTGCCGCTGCACTCATCAGCTGTGAGCTCAGCTTCTGGCTGAGTGGCGCCCCCCCTGTGGGAACACACTGACCACCAAAGGGCAGCTCCTGCATTGAGCATCTGCCCCCTGGCAGTCAGTGCACATCATAGCGACCAGTTGTTCGTTGATCATTCTGCTGTTTGGTTGATTTGCATATTAGGGTTTTATTATATAGGATATATATATGTAATCATACAATATATACTCTTTTGTGTCTTGTTGCTTTTGATTAGAATGTCCTTGAGATCAATCCATGTTGCTTCCTATATCTGTAGTTCATCAGTTTTTATTGCTGAATTGTATTTTATTGTAATATATTGCACAATTTGTTTATTCTTTTGCCTTTTGGTGGACATTTGGGTTTCCAACTGGGGACTATTATGAATAAAGTTGTTATGAATATTTGTGTTTAAGCTTTTGTGGGATGTGTGTTGTCATTTCTCTTTAGTAAATAGCTAGTAAAATTACTATATTATATGGTGAATGCATGTTTAACTTTATAAGAAATTGCCAGCCTGTTTTCCAAAGTGATTTTACCATTTTATATTCCCACCAGCAATGCATGTTCATTTATGTAGTTCACATACACTAGTTTATTTAAACAATGTTTTGAATTTGAGAGCCTATATTTCAAAAAGATTTGTTGTGTTAAATGTTGCTTGAGATAAGAAAGCAATGAATGAGGAAATATATTTAAACATGTTTATTTTATAAAATAATATTTATCAGATTATATTTGTTTTTGAAGAATTGACTTTATGTGTCCTGGGTTTGGGTATTTGGTCAAATGTAATTATTTGTTACTGTTTAAAATGATCAGCCAAAGTGCATACTTCCTTAGAAAGATAATTCTATTTGATTTAGAAAATAAACTGACCTGACTTTCTCCAGAGGCTCCTAAAATTCTTAGGAATAGCTTCATATGGCTTCTCACTTCTTTTAGTTAATTTTAAGATAAACTCATAGATAAATCATACTCAGTTAAGGAGAAGCTATGTGCATGTAACCTCCCAAACTACCTCACTTCCTGGCAGGAAAAGAGTCTGAGTTCATACATATTTGCCAGTGCCCTGATGTTAGAGACTGTGGGTACCTGGAAAGCTGTGACATATGGTATCAGCCTTTGGATACTGATGACAAGAAAGAAATTTTAAAAAATACAAAAGGAAACAAAACAGTGGGTGTACTTTGTCTGTATCGCTATACCCAAGATCCAAGGTTTTGTAGAACACGTTACCAAAGCAACAAGTTTTGCTAATATCACTTTACCAAATAGTAACTCCAGCATAAATGCCAGCATGTCTGAGTCTAGGACTTCTCAAATGTTGGGCAAGAGAAGGAAGTGCTTTGTGTACTAGAAAATGTGGTGTTGCCTTCACCAGGCTATCAACTAAAGGATGTCTCCTTTCCTAAACTGTGTAAACCAGGGGTAGTATGCTTGCCTTTGAGGATTTCTATCCCATTATAGATGGTCTGCACCAAACAGATCCAATACTGTTTTCCTCTATGACATAGCACCCACATAACACATTATATTTATGGGCTATGTGGGGTCATTGGGCAATGCCTGCTCTGCACCAGAGATGCTAACTCCTTCTGCTCCTAGATTTTTTTTGTTTCCATGAGAAGTTTCCTTTAGTCTCCAATTTTCTCTAAGCTATTTAAAATATTATTTACTCTACAAGGGCTCATCTTCCCTTTATAAATCAAATATTGAAGGACAGCACTGGTGTTCACAATCCAGGGTTACTATATTAAATTGAACTTTTCTTGTTTGTAAGCCTTTCAGGGAACCTGGGTTCATCTGTGTGACTTTGTGGAATTCTTATTATTCAGTGTTAATTGAAACCAGGGAAAGACATATTTCTAGATCAAACGTCTTCAGTTGAGTGGTCCAAAGTCCCATGTTATTTTCTTTAATGAAAATGACTTTTTAAAATATATCTATTTATTTCAGAAAAGAACGGACAGGGAGAAGGAGATAGAAACATCAATGATGAGAGACAGTCATTGATCGGCTGCTTCCTGAATGAACCCACAACCCAGGCACGTGCTCTGACCAGGAATCGAGCCATGACCTTCTGGTTCATAGGTCGATGCTCAACCATTGTGCCATGATGGCCGGGCAAAATGATTTGTTTTTGTTATTTGGTGTTTTTTTTTTTTTAAAGAAACAAAGCACACTTCTCAGGAAGTTGAATAGCAGTAGTATGCTTTGAGAGACTAAGCACATTAACAGAGCCTAGGCACTATCTCTCTAGCGATGTATTATTTGCTGTACTTTATTTTGCTTCTTTCCCCCAAGGGACTTGAATTAGAGATAACTGAAGTTGATATAGTTTGTCTTTCATTTCTTCCTACCTTGCTTTCTTGTGTCTTTC
>NW_006292088.1:46089-48342 GCF_000327345.1 Myotis davidii | reverse complement strand
TGGTGCCAACTTTCCCCTCCCCACTGTAATCTACCCATGTCTGCCCTCTTCCAAAAGAAGCCAGGACCGATGCTCCAAAGGTGCATTTTTAAACTTCTATCCTATCAAGTCAGAAATAAATTTGAACATTCTGATTAAATTTCACAGGAAAATTAAAGTGACCAATAAATTTAACTCTGGGGGGTGTTTTATTTTAAAGCAGTACTGTGGTTCTAATCTTAATCATTGGAATTTGGGAGGCAGTGGTCAGACGATGAAGTAGCTGGGAGCTTCTGTCCCCTTCTTGTCCTCCAAGAATGACATGGAGTGGGCAGAAGCCATGGACCCTACTCTCCTATACTAGTATCCCCATTATTGTCCTCATTTATTTGGGAGGATACTGGAGCTGTGGAGGGTTAATCACTTGCTCAAGTTCCTCCTAAACAAATGGGGACAATTAATGGTAACTACCTCATAGAGTTTTTAAGATAAAATTTCAGCTACATGTAAAACACTAAGCTACCTGAGAAATAATAAGCACATAATTTGAAAAGGGCTTGCTGTTATTTTTCTTATTTACAAGCTGGTTTCTGAAAGAAAGAGGCCAATCCTAGGTACCCTCTAGTCTTCTTTTCTGGACCTTCATTGCATACAATACTGAATTTACATTTATGTTGGTGTTATAAAGCTTCCTTTAAAATAATTTAGTGGTGAGCATTGACCTATGAACCAGGAGGTCATAGTTTGATTCCCGGTCAGGACAGATGCCCAGGGCACATGCTCCAGTGGGGAGCATGCAGGAAGCTAATCGATGATTCTCTCTCATCATTCTTATTTCTATCCCTTTCTCCCTCTCCCATCCTCTCTGAAATTAACAAAAATATATTTGAAAAATGAAATTTAATCTAACATAGGGCATGGTAAGTTTATTTAAAGAAAATCATGAGTTATCAGGCGTCAAGATGTATGTGGATATGGTAAAGATAATGATGATGTAAGTGAATGCTTACTCCAGTGATTCCTCATTGCTAGAATAAGTTCAAACTCCAAAATGGAGCAGCCACTCTACTTAATATTGCACTGTACAATATTAATATTCATTATTATTAACATCCCCCACTCCCAGCCTTCCTAGTTCCTTTTAACCTGCTCTACTTTTCCTTTATTCTATAGGACTTATCACTTTCTAATATTTTTTATAGTTTAGTTATTTTTATTGTCTCTCTGCTAGAATGTAAGCTCCTCCAGGGCAGAAACCTTTTACTGTTTTTTGTTCACTAAGTGAACAAGGTGTCTAAACTAGTGTCTGGTCTGTTGTAGGTGGTCTCTAAGTATGTGGTGACTGAATTAATGAATAATGGAGGCATTCACAGTCCTCCGGAATTTCGTCCCATTGTCTTTTTCAGCCTCACTCTTGTCATTCTCCTCTCTATGTGTCACTGATACGAGTGGTTTCCCATGCACATCATTTGCTCCCCCATCTCAACACTTACTCATACTCTCTCCTCTGCCCTGATAATCATGGACCTATGCAAAGATTCAGTTGTAAGAATGTTTTTCATAGTTTGGGTTTGTATCAGTAAAAAATTTAAAGCAGCCTTAAAGAATAAGTTAGAGAAATCATGGTAACTCCCACTTGATGGGGGGTATATGGCAGTATCTATCAAAATTACAAATGCACATAGCCTTTGGAGTGGCAGTTCTGCTTTTAGGAGTTTATCCCACAAAGAAACTTGTTCGTGTGCCAAAGTAATATGTGTTGGTGAGTCACTGCAGTGCTTTAGTCACGCCTATTAGATACAGCAGTGACAGAACTCATTAAATTATTATGTAGAGCTATATTTATTGACGTGGGAAGATCATAATAGCTAACATTAATTCAACTTGCTATGTGTCAGGAACTGTGATGTGTTTTTATGTATTTTTATCTCATTCAATCCTCATAACAGCCCTATGAGGTAGTTACTTAAAATAGTCCTCATTTTACACAGGAGGAAATGGACTCGGAGAACTTAATTTACATAGCCAGGGTTAGACAACTCATATAGCAAAGTTGAAATGTCTAAAATATATTATGACAAAACAGGATGTATACTATGATCCACTTTTGTAAGAAAAAATATATATAGATATATAAATGTTTATATGTGCATATAAAAAGACTGGAAAGGAATACATCAAAATATTAACAGTTGGATGTGGGGTTGTGGGTGGTTTTATTTTTTTCTTTTGGCTTATTATTTCCCGACTTTTCTATTAAGTTTGGGCCGACTG
>NW_006292088.1:37547-45958 GCF_000327345.1 Myotis davidii | reverse complement strand
CTGGAGAAAGTGCAGAAGACAAGAAAACCTACTGTCAAGGTCACGAGTGGAAGAGACAACCCTGGTTCCCATGAAGCTGAGGGGTGGGAGATGAGCAGGCATAAGCAAAAATGCAGAGAAACAGGGAAGGACAAGATAAAGAAAGGAGAATTGAGGGAGCTCCTGTTAGGTGACCTGTGTTCTGGCATTGATATCCATAACTAGACCCTCCACTGAGGGGTTGGGGTGAGGGTGGGGCAAGGGATCTGAGGAGAGGGAAAGGATTTGCAACAGTCCCTGAGAGTGTATGAAAGTATTGCCTCCCAGCCCTTGGGGCCTCGATAAGGCTAGCTGTCCTGGCTTTGTTGTATAGCCAGTTTCATGATCTTCTCCAGCAAAAGTTAGCAGCCTGGGAGCAGCGGGAGGGGGAAGGATGGAGAGAATGGATGGTGGAGTTTTCACAGGGCCAAGGATTGACAGAGCAGGTGCTACAGAATGTCATGGGAGAGTAAGTCCAGGGGTCAACACTAGCATGGTAAAACAGCTGGTCATGAGGCTAACTTGGAAGGAAGAAAGAAAACCAGCATGCTACACATGACCCCTGGGAAAAGAGAGGGGAGGAAAAACAGGCTGGTGGCTGTGGGGGCCAGAGAGTAGTAGAAGGATACCCTTAGGAGGCTGACGTCATAGGGATGAGTGCTTCTGAGTTTGTATATTGCAGTGGTCCCCTGGGGGCCCTTGAAGTAAGTGGAAAAGAGTAGCAAGGAAACTGTGGGTGATAAAAGGGCAAACACAGCATAAAAATAACTCCTACCTTGATGGAGGGCAATTTGGCAATATTTATTAAAATTACAAATGCACATTCCCTTTCAAACAGCGATTCCTCTTTGAGGCGTTTCTCTTACAAATACACTTGCTTGTTTTTGTGCAAGATGAATGTGTAAGGTAAGTTATTGCAGCACTGTCTGTAATGGCAACAGATTGGAAACAACCTAAAAGTTCATCAACAGTGGTTTTATTAAAGTATGACTCAAAAAATGAAATGCTAGGTAACCTGAAAAAAGGAGGAAGCTTTTTATGTGTTGATATAGAATGATTTCCAAAATGTTTTGCTAAGTGAAAGAAGCAAGGTGTAGATCACTGTGAGTAGTTTGCAATCTCTTTGCTAACATATGCATAAAACATCTTTGAAAGGATACATAAAAAAACCTTAATATTAGTTGCCTCCAATGAGGGAGAGCTGTTGGCTAGGTGACAGGGTTTGGAAGGGGACTTTTCACTTGTCCTTTTGCACCTTTTTTCAACTTTATGGAAGTGTAAATTGACAAAAGTTGTATATAGTAAAGGTGCACAATGTGATGTGCCTTTTGAATTTTCAGTCATTCGAATACTTTACTGAGAAAATAAAGTAACTAAAACTCCCATCATGATTTACTTCAAATAACTCAGGTTTGCCAGAATAATGGGTGGGTTTTGGGATTAAATGAAATGGACCATGTGTCAAAAATTGCTGAAGGAGAGTGATGGGATATGGGCTTCATTTTCATTTGAAACATGAAATTGCCATTTTTAACTAAAAATTGTCACATTTTGGCAATTTCACACAGTTTAAGCTAGTGCTGTTCTCATTATTTTTGTAACTTTTCCACAATATGAAAGTTTTCAAATAAAAGATAAAATGTTACCTCCCACCAGACCTTTGCTAGAACATTCATGTACTTTCTTATCCTGGCTCTTGTATCTCATAATTGAGTGGAAATTCCCATTCGCCAATCAACTTCTCCAACAGCAGCACTGCCTCACTGATTTCCCTTTATTATGGGACCTGGTACTGTTCTCAGGATTTTTCCTATTAACAACAATCTCTCCCCATCCTGTTGTGTTAATTGGATACTACCTTATCCTTATTGCTGGTAAAGCTCATCGTGTTCTTGAAAAATCACTTCATTAGTTTCTTATGATCACTTCACATTCTCTTCCTACCTCACAGTCTATTATTGGCAATCCTAACTAATATGGAGGTCATGCCCTTGCCCAAGTTACTTATATTTACCAATCTGGGGGCTGATGTCTCTTTATTTGTCCAGTACACCCCAGGTTGTGAACTCCTGTATTAAGGACAGAGACCCTGTCTTCTATGAATATCTCACGCTTACATGGCATCGGGCACATAGTTAAATGCTCAAAATAATATATTTAATTTTTTAAAAATTTCAAATACTTTCAACTTTCAGAAAATTGTATATAAAAATGGCAAAAAGAACTTTCACATACCCTTTACAAAGATTCATGTTGCTAGCATCTTATTACCTCTCTCTCTCTCTCTCTCTCTCTCTCTCTCTCTCTCTCTCCCCCTCCCCCCTACACACACACACACTTTTTTCTGAAACAGTTGAGAGTAAGTCGCAGACATTATTTCCCTTTGCCCTTCAATGTGTTTCCAAGAACAAGGACATTCTGTTATATATACATAGAAAGTTAGCAAATTCAAGAAATATAACATTGATACTGTACACTATTATATAATATACAGATCATATTCAAATTTTGTTAATTGTCCCAAGAATGTCCTTCATTGCTATTTTATTTTTCTGGTCCATGATCCATTCTAGGATCACACATTGAATTTAGTTGTCATGTCTCTTAATTCTCTGAAGTCTCCTTAAATCTGGTACAGTCTTCAACCTTTCTTTGCCTTTCATTACATCAATACTTTAGAAGAGTACATGCCAGCTATTTTGTAGAACATCCCTTAATTTGGGTTTGCCTGATATGCCCTCATAATGAGAAGTTATGCATTTCTGGCAGGAGTAAAACATAAAAAGGTACATGATTGTTGGTGGTGTTAACTTTGATTACTTGGTTAAGATGATATCTGCCAGGTCTTTCCACTATAAAGATACTTTTTTTCACTTTGTACTTAATAACTAATATATGAGAAGATACTTTGAGAGTACATAAATATTATGCTCCCCATCAAACTTCACTCGTTTTAGGATCCATTTATGACACTTGCCTGAATCAATTACTATGGTGGTTGCCAAATAGTAAAATTTCAAAATAATACATATGCATTGATTAACATGATTCGTTCATTTGTCTTACAGAAGGGACATCTCCTTCACTAGGACAGAAGCCTCTGGTTGGCTGCAAGAGTGGAGGCTAGGAGACAAGCTAGCAGCTTGGCTCTAAAACACAATGATCCTTTGCAGTGTTTGAACACCTTGGATGAGGTTGGTTCTCCTGCAAGCCCCGCTGGCCTTTATCATGGCACAAAATGGACTACATGACTTTCCCAAAATAACTGTTTGCTCAGTAGATCCCATGACTGCCTTCTCTTACTATTTTCCATCAAACTTGAGACAGAGGTGGTAAATGGGTGGGAGGGTACTCTTGCCTTCCATTTTGATTTATTTGAACAACATAAAATGGAATTCAGTATTCCACACAAGCTTTATTGGCCATTCTGGAGACCCACATTTTTAAGTACCAGGATGAAGGCATCATTTTTTATGTGGATTAACATACAGAAAATGAGGGCACTGTGACTACATGGAGGGCAGAAAGAAGTGTTGTGGAGCTATTTCTTTTGGGGACTATATTACTTTTCTAGGGCTGCTGTAACAAATGACCACCAACTGGGTGGCTGAAATTTATTCTCTCACAGTTCCAAAAGCTAGCAATTTGAAATCAAGGTGTGGCAAGGCCATGCTCCCTCAGAAGCCTCCAGGAAAGGATCCTTCCTTGTCTCTTCCAACTTCTGGTAGCCCCTGGCATTCTTAGCTTGTAGTTGCATAACTTCAAACTTGGCCTTCATCTTCACATGGTCTTCTTCCCTCTGTGTCTTTGTGTGTTCTCTTATATATGTGTCTATATCCAAATTTCCCTTATAAGGACATCAGCCATATTGGTTTAGGGCCCACCTTAAAGATCTCATCTTAACCCATTTCCAAATAAGGTCACATTCACAGGTGCCCAGGACTAGAACTTGAATGGGAGCCAATTTAACCGATAACAGGAACCATGTCTGAAATCCAATCCACTTTGAGAACACAAAGTGGAGTGCCATTTTGATATAGTGCATAAGCCAAATATAATAGGGCCTTCTGTCCCTTCTGCTCATTCTCGTCTTGGTTGGCACTGCCAGCATGTAAGGAAGGAAACTGAGCAGACAGAACATGCTCAGCCCCCTTGAAATAGACTTCGGACATAATTTTCAAATGATCACAAGTTATTAATGTAACCATTACATAGAAGACAATAATAGAGAACAATCCACAGTCTGTAAGGCTCTGGCTCCTGCATTCTTCATAGAATTCTCATAATTATTATATAAATAGATTTGTCACCATTTGATAGATGGAGAGCATGAGACCCAGTGAGATGAAGTGACTTCCTATAGATCACAGCTACTGATAGGAAATTCCATGCAGAGCTGAGCCATGTCTGTGAAGCATAGAGCCTGGCCCCATGGTAGGTGCTCAGTAAATATTTGTTGGCTGAATGAGTGAATGGATGACTAAATCTGGGACCATAGCTCTGTTCTTCATTTCCGGATCCATTACTCTTTCCACTGGATCACACAAATGACTGTAGACTGAAGTATGGTCTCAAGACAATGACTGGAGTATAGATGTGACTTGGTCAATTTCAGATTATTTTTCTATATTTAACTAGAGGACTGGTGCATGAATTCATGCACAGGTGGGGTCCCTCTGCCTGGCTGGCGTTTGGGGATGATCAGGGCCATCTCAGCCAGTCCCTATCAGGGCCAGCTGGCTGTGGGGAGGGACCAAGAGAGGTTGGCCAGCCAAGGGAGGTTGGCTGTGGGAATGCACTGACCACCAGGGGGCAGCTCCTGAGTTGAGTGTCTGCCCCCTGGTGGTCAGTGTGCATCATAGCTACTGGCCGGTCATCCGGTCATAAGGGTCACTTAGGCTTTTATATATATAAGATAACCTTCTGAATTCTGTGCTTATAAGCATATCAGTCTATAATTGATTTTTTTTACTCCTCCACATGTGCTAAACTGATCAAGAAGCCAATTTGTCAAGGTTCTTAAGCCACTAATTTTACTTGAACTACATATTTGTCACAGATTACATTTGTACAAAAAAAATCCTTATCACATGGACAGTCTTATAATAACAATGTATCAAGGAAGTAAAGAATTCAACATGTTAACTTCATATCTTTGAAATGGAATGTTGATGTTCCCTTATACTTATTTCTGGATCTTCATTAACATCACTGAAGTAGCCAGGAAAGCTCTATTTAGCCTCGCCAACAAGTACTCATTAACCACATGCTGTGTGCTCAACCCTATGCTAGTTACTGTGGTGGTGGTGGGCCCTGGTTAGAGATCAGAAAGAACCTCTCTCAAGGAACTTCCAATCTAGTGAGTAATGTGGCCTTCACCTGAGAAACAATGAAGAGAAGGGTTACATTTGCTAAGCACCTGTTAGGTGCCAGAAACTTTACAAACCCTGTAAAGCAGGTATTACTCCCACTTAATAGATGAGCAAACTGTGGGGCAGAGAGGTTAGGACAACTTGCCCCAAATCACATAGCTAGTAGGTGATAGGACTAGGATTTGAACCTAGGCCTCTGTGACTCAAAATAATATGAGACAGTTTATAGTCAAGTGCTTGGCTTCATGGGCCAGATAAGATGTACTGAAGAAGTTTCAGCCAAAAACTTGGAATCTGAAAACCAAGATGGGGCCTCTAGGACAGGGGTCCTCAAACTTTTTAAACAGGGGGTCAGTTCACTGTCCCTCAGACTGTTGGAGGGCCGGACTATAGTTTAAAAAAAAAACTATGAACAAATTCCTATGTACACTGCACATATCTTATTTTGAAGTAAAAAACAAAATAGGAACAAATACAATATTTGTATTTGCATGTGGCCCCCGGGCCATAGTTTGAGGACCCCTGCTCTAGGAGATAGTGTCAGGAAGCTGACAGTCTTCAGTAGTGCTCTCTTCCAAATCCCTTTATAACCTGCCCTTACAACCACCTATTCACACTGAAGGGCTCAGGCTCTCTCAGTTCCTCTTCTGGTGCACTTGGGGAGGTGGGAAGAAGAAGCTGGTTCACATTTCTACATTCCACTCAAACTGCCCCCTCTCTGAAGCTAGCTGAATTGTTATTCTTCCAAGTCCCTGACCTCCTGGGTCAATTTCTCCATGCTTCTGAACTCCAGAAGCACAGCTCCCTCTGAGCTGAAAGGAACCTCTTTGCTTTGTGTGATGACTGGGTGCCTCTTATTTCAGAACCACAAGACAACTCTCCCTCCTTCCTATCCTTATGCTTCTATTTACATCAAAGGCATAAAAGGAATTTAACATGTTTCTGTTTTGTTTTGTTTTGATGACAGGGAGAAGAGCTGGCTCAGTCAGATGTAGAATCTTCCCAGTCTGCTCAAGGCATTATCAACCAAATAGTTGCATCCGAAACATCAGATCTGTTAATTAAAAGAAAAGAAGGAAACATGCATTCTGACTTTTTTTCCCCAATGAAGAAATTAAGCCCTAACTAGTTTGGCTCAGTGGATAGAGCATCGGCCTGCAGACTGAAGGGTCCCAGGTTCGATTCCAGTCAAGGGCATGTACCTTGGTGACGGGCACATCCCCAGTAGGGAGCGTGCAAGGGGCAGCTGATTGATGTTTCTCTCTCATTGATGTCTCTAACTCTATCCCTCTCCCTTCCTCTTTGTAAAAAAATCAATAAAATATATCAAAAAATAAGTGGAACAACAATAAATCTCTCTTTAAAAAAAAGAAAAAAGAAATTAAGATGGAAAAGAAAAATGTTTCCTAAGTCCATAGTTCTAACTCTCAAGAATCAAGATGTTATAGTGTGTATGTGTGTGGGGAGGGGAGTGGGGTAGGGTTTTCTCAAAATAAAAATTAGATAAAGGAAGGCTTTTATAGAGCACTTAAAAGAAATGCAGGATTGTGCTTGAGATGTTTTTAATTTTTTATTTTGAAATAATAAAATAAAAAATCATCCTATAGATTTATAGGAAGTTGCCCAGTCTTCCCCAATGATTACATCATATGTAAATAAAGTACCATATAAAGACCAGAAAATTGACATAGGTACAATGTGTGTGAATAGCTATTTTATTACATGTATAGATTTGAGGAACCATCACCACAATCAAGATACAAAACTATTCCATCATCACAAAAATCACCCTGGTGTACCTCTTTATAATCACACCCACCCCAACAATCCATGAACTTTGGTAACCATTAATTTGTTCTCCATCTCTATAATTTTGTACTTTAAAGAGTACAATTTGCTTAAGAAAGGATTGGCACCTCTAGTTTTCATAGAATCTCAGGCTTGAATTAGTGAATTCTCCAGCCCAACTCCTGTCCCATGCCCAGATTCCCTCTACAATATCTCTTCCAAGTGTCCATACAGCCCCCACCACAAACCAGAACCTTGATTTTTGGAGAGTGTTAAGGTATTTTATACAAAAACTTTAGAGCAAGAACATTGTTTGCTTCCATACACTTATTCAATAATTAGCAAAACTCTTATCTTTACATTAAGTGTTATAAAATGTCCTCTCGTGTGCTGATATCCCCATTACACTCTGTTCTGTCCAAAACAAACATCTCTTTTCTTTCTTTCTTTCTTTTTTTTTTTACATCTCTCTTTTCTATTCCTTTTACCTAGTGATGCAGGAAGACTGGAAGGCTCACAGAAAATTTCAGAAATTCTTTAACTGTAGATTAAATAGTCTTGCCTTCAACAACAGGGACCTTTCAAATGTAAGTGGTTCATATATGGAATTTATTTCCTGGGCTGACTGTGTGTGTGTTATCTACATATCTACAATGATCATTCCTTGAGGTAATCTGAACTGGAGCCCAAATCCCCTAGAATCCAACTCCTAGGACTCCCTTGTGGGAAATAGCTCTACAGGGCCCTCTAGAGCCCATAACATCATAAAATATTGCCTGAAAGTCATGCTAAGGCCAGGTAGCAGAAGTGAAGCCACGGGGGTTCCATGGCTCAGATTAACTTGGAATCCCTATCTTCTTCTCTGGACTGTTCTGCAATCTTTCTTCTTTGCACAAACTTAACTTGCTGTTCATGTCACAAAGAACACTGTACTCAACTGGATAGCAGCACATACACAAATCCACTCAGACCTTTTAGGATGTGCCCTTTAGAAGAAATTACTTCAAACAAATGGTTCCCTTTAAGAGCCAGCCCCAGAGGTAGAGCTACGGCGGATATCTGACTTTGGGCCAGTAGACACTACAGTTTAGTGAATGTTCTCTTTCTTCTTGAAGTCAAAGCAATGGTGCTCCAGCTCCCTACTTTCTGAGTAGGAGCCCCTGCCTTCCAGAACATTCATTGCTTTCCCCTGCAACAACCATGCTGTTGGTCCACAGGTGAGGAGAGGATGAG
>NW_006292088.1:36685-37496 GCF_000327345.1 Myotis davidii | reverse complement strand
TCAAATGCCACTGCTCTGAGTCCACATCACAGCTTACAATCCAAAGGCCTTCAATATGCATGAAGAATGCAGCTACTCATGTCTCAACGTCTTCTATCTCGCCAAATAACCCAAGTAGAATTTGTCATTTCCAAAGATATTTCCAACTGATTTAATAATCCTGAGATGTTATCAGCTGACATGGGTTTTTTAAGGGTATAATTATGTGACTACTTGTGTGCTGTCTTTTTCTTCCACCTGTGGTAAACGGAAGGAAGACAGGACAGGTTATGATCTGGGTGCCAATTTTGGCCCTGCCCTTCTTTGCTGAGCAGCCTTCTTGTGGATGCCAAGTAACTTCAACTCTCAGAGCCTCAGTTTCTTCATTTGCAAAAGAGGTATAAATAATACCTGCCCTCTTAACCTTACAAAGATTAGAGAAATATATCTTAGAAACGTCATTGTAAAAGTTTCAGAGGAAAATATAGTGATAAAACATTCAAGTACACTCTCCCAGCTCTGCACTGTCACATTTGCTTTCACACGTGTGGCTTTCGTAATGGTGAGAGAGAGAAAGGCTCTCCTCAGGACCTCAGGTTGGCCTCACAGTGGCCAGCCTTTGCTTGAGGGGTGCAACAGGCCTCGGGTGGAAAAAAAAAAACACAAAAAAAAACATTCAAGTACAGTACTAAACCTGTTTTAAAATTTTCTTCAATGTTTAGAAAAACATTCTTAAAATAACTCAAAATGTTGTCTATTTTGCCATATATGGCTTTTTTGGCCTATTTTGAGTCAATTTTTATTTATTTATTGAGTCAATTTTTAGTATTAA
>NW_006292088.1:35240-36545 GCF_000327345.1 Myotis davidii | reverse complement strand
ATATTTTATTGATTTTTTACAGAGAGAGAGAGGAATAGTTAGAATCATCGATGAGAGAGAAGCATCGATCACCTGTCTCCTGCACACTCCCTACTGGGGATGTGCCCACAACCAAGGTACATGCCCTTGACAGGAATCGAACCTGGGACCCTTCAGTCCCCAGGCTGACGCTCTATCCAGTGAGCCAAACCAGCCAAGGCATTATTTATATTTTTTAGCATGATGGCAAAGTTAGCCATAAACTATTATGAAATCTGTGTTAAACAAAAATAAAATTCCACGACTAAAGTCTGCTTTAAAAGAAAAGGTTAATATTGAGTCATATGCTATCCAGAAGGTTCTGGGGCATGAAGTCTAAACAGCAGCAGCATGGCCAGATGGAAAAGACAGCATGCCCTTTGACCTGGAGTTGCAGGCTCTTTCATATCTTGTTTTGGAAAGGAACGATGTAAGTTGTTTTGAAAGAATTTACATTAGCTACAGATAAGGTGGACAGGAAAAGGTGAAGCAGAGGCAGCTTTACGGTGAGTGCAGTTTGTAAAGGAGAAATATTTACTATTGACTGGCTACAGGCCACAGTCCTGAAAGTTCATGCATATGCAGGATGCTATGGCATCTAGTGGTCAGTTAATAGATGCCAGAAGATTGATTCAAAGCTCCCACATATATTCAGGAATGTGAGCAATTCTTGTTAGTTGCCCCACAGCTATTAACTGCTTAACTATTCCTGTTCCTTTCTTACTCTCCAGCTGCTGTAATTTAGAACATCTCAGAATTTTTCTTTGGTCATTCCGTTTATAATGTGGGATTTTAAAAAAAGAATGTGGAATAAAGTGATCCAAATACCTATTTATAAGGCAGAGATGATACACTAGGAGTTTGATTTCACACATAAAGGCAATTAGCTTTGTTGAGCCAGTAGGTTTACTACTTTTCGGGATTACTGTTTCACAACAGCAAGTTGTATCCAGGTCATCTGGTTGTAAGTAGAAAGTGAATCATAACCCCTGTGACAGTCAATCGCAGGACAGTTTGTGTGCCTTTTCACCTGGCCTGTTTGTGTGTCTGTGTGTTAGGGCAGATTGCCCTGAACAGGATCCCGGGGCTTTGAGCTGAGAACTTCATCAGGTTCCTGCTAGGGTCTAATTAATCATCAAATCAGCTCATTGCCATGCTGATCCAGTAATGCAAGTCCCTAAAGTCATTAGGGCAGCAGAGAGAAGGAAATGGCCTAATCTCCCAGGATTAGAGGGGAGAAGTTCCTAAAATCTAATGAGTTCCTGCTAAAGTGGGGCATGCTCCAGG
>NW_006292088.1:34128-35217 GCF_000327345.1 Myotis davidii | reverse complement strand
TAATACCCCTTTCAAAAAGCTACCCAGAAAACAAAAGGGCCTATTGCATTGCCCAGCAGTGCTGAGGCATTTAAGGCTTCCTTCTCAGTGTAAGCAATTCACACTTGCACCGAGCTATATATGTAGGCTTAGACCCCCCCGGCTGGTTGGAAAGTGAAACAGCAGCCAACTACCTGCCCTTCCTGCCTATCTACTATGAAACTGGGTGGTTGTTTTTTTGTTTTGTTTTTAAATGCATTTACCAGTTATTTTGGTTTACAGCAAAACATTTTGTTCTGGGAGAGCTGTGGTTTGCAGTTTGGTTCATATTTGGATCAACAGTCACTGTCAAGGGGAGTGAGTTTGATAATTGCTCCAGTTTGTTTGTTTTCCTGACTGCTCTGAAATATTTAGCTATCTACATGATACCCTAATAACTTCTTGAAAGTGAAAAGATCTTTCAGTGGAGCAAGTGATTGCTTGCATCACAGCAGCTTGGTTTTCTGTTATTGTTGTTACTAGAGGCCCGATGCATGAAATTCATGTAAGAGTAGGCCTTCCTACCCGTGGCTGCCGGCACCAGGCTTCCCTCCGGCCACCAGCAGGCACCGGAGACCCTGGCTTCCCTCGCAGCCCTGGCTTCATCAGGAAGGTCGTCCTGTATAATTAGCATATTATGCTTTTATTATTATAGATCATCAAGATGACTGGTTGTTTTTGTGTAAACACACGCTATATATCCTTTTCTGAGTTGCCCCACAAATGAACTCCATAGCTGGGAGACAGCATGCTATAAGTGGTTAAATAATAAACTCGGGATTTTGGGCGAGTGTTGCCGGCATCCAGAGACCAGCTACTAACCTGGAAACAAGGGATCTCAAGCAGCGTGACTGCGTCAACTCAGACAAGCACTGCTTCTTCTCACGGAAAGCAGAGAGAGAACTTCATAACCAAACACCTTGAGAAGAGAAACCATGGTGAAACAAAGAACCAACCCAAATATGAAAGAAAAACAGGCATCATCAGAAAAGGAAGTAAATGAAATGGAGGCAATGGAGGCGAGCAACCTGTCAGAGAAAGAATACAGAGAAATGGCTATAAAGTGTCTGA
>NW_006292088.1:26077-28552 GCF_000327345.1 Myotis davidii | reverse complement strand
AAAGCGGTCCTGAGAAGGAAGTTCATAGCATTACAGGCCTACCTCAAGACACAAGAAAAAGCTGAAATAAAGGATCTAACCCTACTACTAATAGAATTTGAAAGAGAACAACAAGCAAAGACTAAACTAGAAGGAAGGAAATAATAAAGATCAGCGTAGAAATAAATGACAGAAACTAAAAAGACAATACAAAAGATCAATGAAACCAAGAGCTTGTTCTTTGAAAAGATAAGCAAGACTGATGAACTTTTAGTCAGGCTCATCAAGAAGCAAAGAGAGAGGACCCAAATATATAAAGTCAGAAATGAAAGAGGCAAAGTAACAACTGACACCAGAGAAATACAAAAGATTGTAAGAAAATGGTATGAAAAATTATATGCAAACAAAATGGACAACCTGGGTGAAATAGACACATACCTGGAAACTCTTCCAAAACTGAACCAGGAAGACCCAGAAAACCTGAAAAGGCTGATTACAACTAATAACATTGTAGCAATAATAAAAAAAAAAAAAATAATAATAATAATAATAATAAACTCGGAAGCCAGACAAATCTGACTTTATTAAAAGCAGTGAAATCTTAGAATGGCCAATAATATCTCTGAGCTTTGGTTTTCTCATCTATAAATTGGGCATGATAATATCTGCCTTGAGGTGTTGTTGAAGGATTGTTAGGAGATTATTTTAAGTGTTTACTCTGGGCCAGTCCAGTCAGTGCTTAAGAACTTTTAATGCACATACAGATCTTGTTAACCTGTTGACATGAAGCAGTAGGTCTGGGGTGAAGCCAGAGAGTCTTCACTGTCAATAAGCTTCCATGCTGCTGGTCCACAGGTCACCACTTTGGGTTGCAAGGGTCTAGGTATCAAGTGCAAAGTGCCTAGCACAGTTAGTACTTAATACATGTCACCCAAAAATAATTTACTAACTTAAAAATTACTGAAAAGATGCTCTAGCCAGTTTGGCTCTGTGGATAGTGTCGGCCTGTGGACTGAAGGGTCCAGTGTTTGATTGTGGTCAAGGGCATTTACCTTGATCCATGGCCCCAGTCAGGGTTCGTTCAGGAGGCAACCAATTGATGTATCACTCTCACATTGATGTTTCTCTCTCTCTCTGTCTCTCCTCCTCCCTTTCCCTCTCTCTAAAAATCAATGGGAAAACACCCTCGGGTGAGGATTAACCAACAAACAAAAATTACTGAGAAGAAACCTTTTTTTCCCACATAAGTAATACCTGTCTGCCTATAGCTATGTTCTTACAGTCTTTACAAAATGTCTCTTTGAAACTGGCCATAGTTAGTAATTTCTGAAGGCAGGTAATGGGTAAATGAGAGAGGTTCATTACACTATCCTGTCTGCTTTTGTACATGCTTAACAATTTCCATAATAAATTAATTTTAAAAAGAAAACCCCAATAAGATTTTTAGGGCAGCGAAACTATTCTGTATACTAGAATGGTGGATACATGTCATTATACATTTGTCCAAATCCACAGAATAATGATAGCGAACCTATGACACACGTGTCAGAGGTGACATGCGAACTCATTTTTTTGGTTGATTTTTCTCTGTTAAATGGCATTTATATAAAATAAATATCAAAAATATAAATCTTTGTTTTACTATGGTTGCGAATATCAAAAAATTTCTATATGTGATATGGCACCTGAGTTAAGTTAGGGTTTTTCAAAATGTTGACACGCCGAGCTCAAAAGGTTCGCCATCACTGCCATAGAATATACAAAACCAAGAGTGAGCCCGACATATATGATGGACTTTAATAATGATGTATCAATGTGGGTTCATCCATTGTAACAAACGCATCACTTCGGGATGTGATAGTCGAGGAGGTTATGAATGTATTTGAGAGGGCAGGGATATATGGGAACTCTCTAGTTTCTGCTCAGCTTTGCTGTGAGCCCAAAACTGTTCTAAGTAATAAAATCTATTAAGAAAAAATCCCACCAACAAACAGAAAACACCTGTTTCCTAGCAGCCTGAAAACAGTTTAGGCCAGTGGTCGGCAAACTGGCCCCTTGAGTGTGGCTCTTCCACAAAATACCATGAGCGGGCACACACGTACACTGCGATTGAAACTTTGTGGCCCATGGCAACTGAGGACACAGTTGTCTTTTTCAATCGGGAGGGAGTCTCAAGCTCCCGACTGGTCTGAACTCCAGTTCCAGGCGAGTTTCTGGGGACCCAGACACATATGGGGAGAAACTGGACTGTCTGGCATTGGTCGGAACTCGAGGGCAGCTTTCTCTGAGGTGCTTCCAGCGATTACCAGGACACTGAGACACGGGGCCTCTTAGGTAGGACTGAGGAGCAACCACAGCTGCTTGCTCCACCCTGTTGATCTCCTAAGACCCCGCCCCACCCAAGCTGTGTGCAGAGGCTTTTGCACATGAAAGGCCTGGCCCTTTGCAATCTAAAAATTACCTAACAAACTGCAGCTGGGTCAGAAAGACCCAAAA
>NW_006292088.1:15142-24231 GCF_000327345.1 Myotis davidii | reverse complement strand
GGCTTAGGAAGAGCCACACTCAAGGGGCCAAAGAGCCGTATGTGGCTCTCGAGCCGCAGTTTGCCAACCACTGGTTTAGGCTAAAGATACAGTTTACCTAGTATACAGTGATTAGCTCCAAAAACCTGTTCATTAAGGAGAAAGGTTTCATTTCAATTCCTTAAATAAATCCATTCCTAACCTTGCCTCTTATGACATGATTGTGTAAAAGTAATTTATCCTTCCCAGGGTTTAGCACATTTTTTCCCTTACCATTAGCACAGCTCACACTTCAGTTTGTCAAGGTGGATTTTGCATTGTTTTTCTCTACCTTGGTGGACTAAAATCTGTCTACATGTTCATGAAATCATTTTATTTATTGAATCAGAGCTTCTCCCCACCTACCTGGATCACATCCTAAACTTCCCAGTGTGTGGTTTCATTAAGTCTGTGATTCACAAAGCAATCACCCAGCTAATTGGAAAATGCATTCAGTGGACTGAACATTCCCTTCATCATCTTCCTACTAGATTCCGTTTTTATTAGGTACTGAGCTGACATAGCGCAGTGTAGGTGTCACTTTAAATTTTGAACAGCTTTTGATTAACCAAGTGACAGGGGCAAATCAGAGAGAAACTAAATGAACAAAATAAAGGAAACAGCCAGATTTGAGTTTGATCTATTTGCATGCTTTTTCTCTTGGCTATATAAAGTGTCTCCAAACCAGTGTCCCAATTGATTCCTTTTTTCTGCCTATGGCTTATTTAAAGGGTCTTTGATGTGGTAACTGGATAAGGCTTCATCTCAAAGTCTGGGTCAACTCTTTTTCATTTTGTTTGGTACTTAATCCTGGAGAGTAATGTTCTGCTCTGGTATGTTGTTTATCACTTCCAGACTATAGGTGTAGCAAATATTTTCCTGATGAAATAATCACTAACTTGACATTCTGCTACTGGGATAATACAGCTAGGCTCTGTAGAGAATCTTCTAGTGTAGCTGCATGGTCCCAGTATCACCATCCTTCTAATCATTATAAATTGTTCCCTTTAGGCATGTTCTCTCAAAATAACAGGGCTTTAGATGCTACTTGAAATCTTCAATCTCTTTCATAATAGCAAAGTTTTGAAACCTCAGCATTCTATTTCCGTTTTCATGTTGAAACCCTGGAGGTGTCTTCTGGGCAGCTGCTATATAGTTTTTCCACTCACTTGTTTGGTGAATGAAAATATCTAGGAGACACTCATTTCCAGAATCCCATCTAGAAATCTGAAATTTTACATGCTGACTTTGTATAACTCCTTTTGAAGTGGACTCGGGTGGCAAAATTGTGGAGGCCTAACAATTTTGAGGTGGCAGAAACACCTGCAGTTACAGATAATTATAGCTATTTCTATGGCTCTTGCTGTACATTGCCTGTTTGCTAGATCCTTTTTTAGGATGAATCATAATTTTTTTCATAATGAAAACTACCTTTTCACTTTATCCTTGATTAACCTTTGTAATACTTGTGGCCCCTTAGTAAGCTCGGTTCTTTCCTCACTACCCTATGTTCAGCCCTTTTAATCATGGCAGGAAAAAGTTTTCTTTCTGGTAGACAGGTAATAATGGCACACACATTGCAGTCTCAAATATCTCCCTAGAAACTATTTCAAAACAACTCTATGTCGTGGCACATGCATCCTTGCCTTTTCTTATGAACCCAACTCTTTTCCATATATAAGTCAAACCTACCCTTTAAAAGCCAGCTCAGGTACCCCAACTCCTACAACATTTGTAGGGTATGCCACGCACTTCAGCATGGAATTGGATCAAAGGCTATCTAAATTCCATTTCCTTTTCTGCCCTTCCCCAACACCACCACACACTCAACTGTGAACTGCAATCTAGATCGTGCAGATACACAGTGTATGATCACTTGCCAGGCACCCAGTTCTTATTGATTACAGCCTGTCAAAATGCAGCATTGTTTTGAATTAAAGGGCAAGACTAAGTGAATTGAATTAAGTAATCTCTAATAGGAAGATTCAAGTTTTATGATTCTAGGAATCTACTTTGGCAATTAATTTTTGTGGAGGCCCTTTTATAAAACTGGAAATTACATTCAGGAGAGAAGAAAAACAACTTCCAAAGGGAAACACTGATTGCAAATTTAATAGTTGATATGAAATACTGCTATTGAGTCATCAAGAATTAACCTCTTCCAAGATTATATGAGAATTAATAATGCCACATTTTTGGCTACCACCTTTATTGTTTTGTTTTTTGCACTTAAATTTTTATTTCTTTTGGAGTTTATTCTGGTGGAATGCATCAATCCAACTTCCTTTTTTTCCTAGATGTTTATCTAGTTGATTCCATGCTATTTATTGACCACTACTTTGAGATGACCACTATTTATCATATACTAAATTCCTGGATGTATTTGCATCTGTTTCTGTACTTCTGATTCTTTTCCACTGGTCTATTCATGGGCAAATACCACGCTGTTGGAATTTTGGGGTTATATATTTTAGTATCAGGAAATTTTCCTCCTTTACTCTTCTTTTGAAGAGTTTTCATAGCCATGCCTATTTCTCCACATGAATTCTAGAATCAACTTACCTAGGTTAAAAAAATACCAAAACCACTTGGTATTCTTATTGGAATCATGTTAAATTTATATAACTTAGAAATAAGGGAAATTTTTATGATGTCAAGAATATACATATCTAAGAATGTGCCAGATGTCTTCCATTTGTTCAAGTCTAGTTTTGTGTTTACAGGAGTATCTTATAGTTTAAAGGTTTTGGGACTTTTTAAAGATTAAACCTAAGGCTTTTTAGTTTAATTTTTTTGCTATTATATTATTAAATCTCCTAACTGGTGTTTGTGTGTATACATACATGTATCCATGTAACCTTGGGGTGGGGTAGAGTTTTCTATTATTCAAAACACAGGAGTCATAAAAGATTAATAAATTCAACTACCCCAGAATAAATTTTGCATGCTAAAGACACCATAAGCCAAGTCAAGAGAAAATTATAAACTGAAAGGAAATATTTGCAACTCATATCACAAATAGCTCCTACAAGTCAATAAGAAAAAAACTCACCCACCCACCAGAAAGCAGGGGTTGGGGGACAAAGGATGTGAATAAATTAGTCTATGAAAAGATATACTCAACTTCACTTATAAGTTAATAAAAATTAAAACTACGCTGAAATACCATTCCTCATGCATCAGATTGGAAAACACATGGCTAATGAGACTATGAAAGAACAGGCACTCATGCATTGCTGATAGAACTGATAAAGGAGGAACTGGTAAAACGCATTATGCTACATGCCTTATAAGAAAATACTACGCAGCTGTAATAAAAAGAATGAAGACGTTCTTCAATTAATCATATAGAAAGTTCAATTACTGATATAGTGTTAAGTAAAAAAAAATGTTAGGTGCAGTATGTAAAACATGCTACCATTTTTATATAAAAGCATATAAAAATAAGAATAAGGTTTCCCTCACTATCAGAAACTATTCTCATTTTTATGCTTTTAAGGAATTGCATCCCTATGAAACCTTTCAAAAGCTGAAATGGTGTAAAGCAAAGAAGCAATTACCTTAAGACACATCTTGCTAATGGGTGCAAGATAATAAATCATACATGCTCAGAGGTCAAAGCTATGGCGGCTTGATGCTGACATGCTGAGTATAATTCCCAGGTAAGGAGCTTGGTGGGGTCCACTCTTGCTGCTCCGGGTATATACTGCAAAACAAACATTGAACACTATTTTTGCTTTTTGCCTTTTTCATAAAAGCAAAAATCCTTTTTAGATCTTTTGGTTAAGGGAAACAAGTATTAAGTAATTCTTTTGTAAAAGAAGTGGCATAAAGCAAACTTTCCAAAAGCAGGGAATACCAGTATATATGTATTTGGATAAAGAAACAATACCATGTTTAAACTAATAAAAGTGGTCGCTTGTGATGAGTCGACAGGGAATGGGGTAGACAAGGATGAAGAGGAGTAACTTTTCACTATATACCTTTTTATTTTTGAAGCACGTGACTGTTACTTTTTCAATAATTAAAAATAGTAGCTGCTTTGGTAAATTAAGATAAAAATTTAAGATATTTAAGCTCACATGTTTTGCTCATTTTTTTCTATTTAACCTACAGGAATAGGAGATAGTTTAGGAATTAGGAGAGCTAAAACTTTTGAGTTCCTCAGAGTAACCCAAATAAAATGTGTAAATCAATGTGAAACTTGTGTCTCCATTTTCTTTTATTTTTAAGTAATTTATTTTTATTACAATGTGTTATCATACACACACATGTGTGCACATGCATGTGCACACATACCCATACACACGCGCGCGCACACACACAGGACTTAAGATGGACAGAGAAACAAGGATAGCCGCCAAACAGGTTTTTTTACAAAGTTCAAAATAGATTACATTGACGTTTATGTGCTTTCCATTCATTACACAATGTACAGACATGATCCGTTTAATGATTTATGCTCCCCAAATGGTTAAACCGATCAGGATTTTCTATGAAAGAGTATATGTAAAAGCTTTTACGTTAGACGCAAAGAACTGTTTCCTGCTAAAACCAACCTCAGGCATACGTTTTGTGTTTACATATACTCCTTGAGAATACTACAGTAGCAGTGCATAAGTTCATTCTGTAAAAAGATCTGAAAAAAGAATTGAGACTCTTAATGCATTGTGCTCTCAGATAAAAATCCTAAGTATGACAGTAACAGTTAAAACTGCATATATATGTTAGAGATCAGAAGATGCTATAAAGAAATGTAAATAGTTGTGCTTTGGGGACTTTTTCATAAAGTTGTTTTAATAATAAATATAAACTTAAAAATGTCTCAGTGACTGATATAAAATAGACACAGATTTTTAAGGATTTTCTATACTTGGCTTAGGGTTTAAAGGTGAAAAATCATCTCCACATAAACCATCCAGTATCTGGTAATCCCAAACTGGCCTAGTCTCTTACAGTCAGGCAAGAGGCTGGGGAGAAAAAGATTTTTCCTCCTATTAACATAAAGCATTATCCAAAGCAGGGGTCCTCAAACTTTTTAAACAGGGGGCCAGTTCACTGTCCCTCAGACCGTTGGAGGGCCAGACTATAGTTTTAAAAAAAAACTGTGAACAAATTCCTATGCACACTGCACATATCTTATTTTGAAGTAAAAAAAACAAAACAGGAACAAATACAATATTTGTATTTGCATGTGGCCCGTGGGCCGTAGTTTGAGGACACCTGATCCAAAGGTACAGCCAAGGTGAACCACTAACTAAACGCATGCCTACCTTCCTTTAGATTTCTTAGACCAAATAAGAGAGGTCAGCCTACTTTTATGAGGTTTAAAATAACCCCACATGTTTGGTGTCTGGACCACAACCTATTCTGTAATTCAGAAGATGAATTAAATATGTCCTGTCTTCTGTGAGCCCTAGAATAAGCATGATTCCTCAATACTTTGTGCTTTATAAAAAACCCTCCACACATTAACTGTAAAACTTATTTCAGAAACACCATGGCAACTGTTTATAATAGAAGCCAAGATATAATTTACATAGTAATGTTGATGTTCATAGCAAGGAAATAAATGTAATTTTATTTTTAGGCTAGTCAGTTTGCTGTTTTAGGCCTTTAACTAACTTTGAAGGACACATGAGCCTAACAATTAAAGTAAATTTAAAATGAATTAGAAAAAAGATGAGAAAATAACAAATGTTTTAATTAAAGTCTTTTGCACAATAGGTTTAGATATAAAAAGAATTTCTTCAAAGAATTTCCTCGGTGTCACTCAGAAGCATCCTGGTATGTTGTTGTTTTTTTTGTTTTTTAATAACACAATGTGCTGGAGTCCTTTGAATAAAATTATAAAGTAATTTAAAATATATATTATATATTTATAATCACTGTAAATCATTCAATAGTTTATAGCATATTAATGGAGTGAAATAGAGATAAAAGGCAGTCCACATTCATATTTTCAAGATAAATTTACTTCAGAAGTCAATTGAATTCCTTGCTCATGTTCTAAATATAGCCATTGTGATAAGACCTGAAAGAAAAGAAAATGAAGAACAGTTAAAGACATGCATTTTACAAAATTTTCCATTCAATAAGCAATTGTTTAGCCCTCAATGAGCAAATAAAATACAGCACATAGGCAGGTACTCTACCCAGAGCTTGAAGTCAATTTGAATTTAGTTGATATCATACAGAAGAAATCCAATTTATAGCAAAGGGCAGTCACTGGATGTATTTAATGTCTGAGCACAGCTAATGTTTTAACCATCAAATATACCTCCCACTTTATCCAATCACTTCAGCTATATAATAATAGCAAATGTGCCATTAAAGTGTCAGTAAAGCCAGTTGACTTCATCCAAAAAAAGAAAAAAACTTTGTGGGACACAAAGAGACAGAAGCATGGTACTCCTGAAGAGATATCATACATAAAACCATAAAAATTTAATAAAATGTTCATTCCTACATGAGTGGTTCAAAACCACAAATGTGAAATGAAGTACAGAGAAGGATAATAATCACGTGGGACTGGGGCAGTCAGAAAACATACCCCAAAATGTAAAGCTAAAATAAGCCTAAAAGATGATCAGAAAAGATACAGAACAATGAGATGGGCAGACTTTCAGGTGAGGGAAGGGTAAGGGCAAGGGCATGGAGATAAGACTGGGACTCTCAATGAGCTTTTTGGGGATCAATAAATAACCTAACCACTCTAATTAAGGATTTATGAGTAGCTCAGAGAGATCTCAGACAGTGTATGGAAAGTCTTAAATGCCAAACTATAGATTTATACTTCATTTTATAGACTATGGCAGGGGTGGGGAACATCCAGCCAGTGGACCATATAAGGCCCTTGAAATCATTTGGTCTGGTCCTGCCAAGGCATTAGGGTTACTTAATTAAATGTTTGACCAAATACAACAGGCTAATTTTTAAGTTGATACTTTTGTATGGCCCAAGAATCTATAATAATAAAAGTGTAATATGCTAATTAGACTGGACATCCTTCCAGATGACCTTCAGGGCTTTGAGGGAAGCCCAGGTCCTGGGTGCCAGCTGGTGGCTGGAGGGAAGCCCGGGTCCCGGGTGCCAGAGGGAAGCTGGTGTCGGCAGCCGGGGGAAGGAAAGCCTACTCTTGCACAAATTTCTTGCATCGGACCTCTAGTCCTATATAATAAAAGCCTAATATGCTAAATGTCCAGTTGTCTGGTAGGCCATTCAAGCAATCAAAGTGTAATATGCTAATGATATGCTAAGGCCAATCAACTGCTCACTATGACGTGCACTGACCACCAGGGGGCAGACGCTCTGCCCAGTAGGTTATCTTGCTGCTAGGGTCCAGCCAATCGGGACTGAGTGAGATGGGCTGGACACACCCTGTAGTCCTCCCGTGGCCCCTCCCAGGCTGGCCAACCTCCCATGTCCCTCCCTGGCCCCGACTGTGCACCTGTGGGGTCCCTCGACCTGGCCTATGCCCTCTTGCAATCTGGGCTGAGGCATCCCCCTGAGCACACAAATTTCATGCACCGGGCCACTAGTGATGTTATAAATATACAAATGTTCTTTGGCAGTAAAAAGTTCCCTACTCCTCGACTATGGGGAAACATTGAAGGTTTTTGAGCAGGGAGTGGTGGTAGTGAAACCAAAACAGAATGGAAAGCAATGTGACAGCAATATAATAGATGTGGGGTTTTTTGGGGGGGGGTGAATAATGGGAAAAGACAGAAATAGGAAGGGGCACAGTCAGAAGATAGGGAGACAATTTAGAAAACAATTTTTAAATTAGAAAGAGAAGGCACCAGCCCAGCCAGTGTGGCTCAGCGATTGAGCATCAACTCAGGAACCAAGAAGTCACCAGTTCAATTCTCAGTCAGGGGACATGCCCAGGTTGTGGGCTTGATCCCCAGTGGGGGCTGTGCAGGAGGCAACAAATCAATGACTTCCTCTCTCATTGATGTGTCTATCTCTCTATCCCTCTTCCTTCCTCTCTCTCTAAAATGCAATAAAAATATTTTTTTCAAAATGAGAGTGTACCAAGGAGTACTGAAAAGGGTTGGCATCTCAGAAGAGATGAGAGACAGAATCTTAATCCTTCACACACTAGACAGGTACTGAATAAATGTTCCGTTGAACTAATTATAAATTTTCAAATCAGGATGAATGAAAGAATGACTTAACAGGAAAAAAGGGGAACTGGTTTAAAGAGAAAGGTTCATTGCCCAGCCTCCAGGGCTCAGTGGTTGAGCATCAATCTATGAACCAGGAGGTCACAGTTGGATTTCTGGTCAGGGCACATGCCTAGGTTGTGGGCTCAATCCCCATTGGGGGGCATACAGGAAGCAGCCAATCAATGATTCTCTCTCATCATTGATGTTTCTATCTCTCTCTCCCTCTCCCTTCCTCTCTGAAATCAATAAAAATAAAGAGAAAGGTTCACAGTATTAAACAAGGTTGCATTGTTCATCTCTATCATTGTGTATACTTTGTCTAAGTGTTCCGTAGTATCAATTCCTAGAAGTAGAAAAGCTGTATCATGGAATATATGCATTTTACACATGTTTTATACCATTGTAACTCAGTAAAAATAAAATAATCAAATAAATACAGTATCAGGTACTAAATAAATAAGCTAAAAAAAACTAAATGTGAGCCAAAAAAATTAAACCTTAAAATGTACTTGGCCTCAACATGTTTTTAAAGCAATCTTTTATGTTTTGCTTAAAAAAAAAAATCAAACCAACACCACCACCATCATCCAATATACATAAGACCATCACTACCACCTCCAAGCCATACATAGTGCCTATACATATGCCCCAAATCTTTAAAACACTTACCTAAGATGTAAGCAGCCACTAATTTTTGATTCACACTTAAGTGGAGGTAGAGAGGCACCAGCGATTCCACATCCCCCAGTGTAGGAAGCATCAGAGCTGCAATGCACACCACTGCCAGGAAGACAGTTAGTAAACTAGGTCCTGAGGAGACAGTTCTGTTTTCTGTATAAAAGACAAAAATCCTTGAGCTTGCTTCTAAAAACAACTTGGACAAAAGTTTGTTCATATATA
>NW_006292088.1:9899-15093 GCF_000327345.1 Myotis davidii | reverse complement strand
TCCCCATCACTCCCATTCCATAGGGACCTATCTGCTGAACTTATCTGGAAGCCCATACTTCTCTGAGTCATAGGGTGGAATGTTGTAACAGCATTGTGAGGTAGTGAGTTCCTATTGAAAGGCTACCATCCTTCCGCACACTCTCCTCACTGTAATCAGTAGAACGCGTTCAAGCATGTATCAGCTGTGTATGTTTATAAATTATATGCACAAATACTGTCCTATTATACTTAACATAAACCATACAAATAAAATTTTTAAATAATGAGCTAAAAATAGACATTGAAATTCTGATGTTTTCCCCCTGTACCCTAATGGATTGCTTATGTGAACTTCATTCTGAAACACACTGCACTAGAGCTCCACTACCTTCTAGAACTATCGTAGGTAGATCTCCAGACATTTGGTCCTAATAACCACAGCATCCTGCGACTAATTTTGAAAATGTTAAGGCAGCAAAAAGGCACTATTTGAGTGTTTTAAAGCTACTTATAAAAACTCTTGCCCTCTGCTCTACTCCCATTTACAGGAAAGAAGAAAGCAGCAGAAACAATATTTGGAAAATATTATGCTAAGTGAAACAAACCAGTCACAGGACAAATACTGCAAAATTCCACTTATACATAAAAAAATCCACTTATATGAAGTGTCTAAAATAGTCAAAGTCATAGAAGCAGAGAGTAGAATGGTGGTCGCTAGGGGTTGGGGGTGTTTGAGATGGGAGTTACTAATCAGAGGACATAAAGTGTCAATTATGTAAGATGAGTATGGTCTAGAGATCTGCTGTACAACATTGTACCTATAGTCAACAATAGTGTTTTGTACACTGAAATATTTGTGAACAGGGTAGATCTCATGTTAAGTATTCTTACCACAACAAAATAAAATTTATAAAGCATTTATTATCGGCCTTACTATTCTACAGTTCTGGTGTATGTGTACAATATCCATACCTATATTTTTAAGAAACCCATTAAGAGCATTTTCTGTTATTTGGCTTTTCCCACTACCCTTCCTTTCATTAAAAGGAATAGCCAACAACAACATAATCTTTGTCTTTCATTAATGAATAATCCTGCTCATTTTATTATTAAATGCAGCTTTTCTAAATTATTAATACTTTAGCTTTTGTGCAAAGTTTCATAGAGCGTCGCCAAAACCAGGTAGATGAAAACAAATTCAAAATTCATAGTGATTATTGTTTGAGGTGAAACAATACCTAAAAACTTGCCCATGAACATAGACATAAGGGTAGTGAAGGTCTAGAGCCTGGAGCGGGACAGGAATCAAATGATGGGGGAGTAGGGGGATAAAGAGGGGGATATTTGATGGGGTAAATACCTCAAAACAAGTCTTGTTTTCGTTAATAAATGAAGTACCTTTACATTTATATTTGTTGCAAAGATATGTTTCCAAGGAAAACACTGACAATTACACTGCTCACTGCAAACCTACAATCGAGATAATTTCAAGTAATTTTTAGTATTTAGAGAAATTTTTTAAAAATTTGCATAAATGGTTGAACTTTTTCAAAATGGAATAGCTCTTTTTTTTAAATCCTCACCTGAAGACATACCGAGAGAGAGAGAGAGAGAGAGAGAGACAGAGAGAGAGAGAGAGAGAGAGAGAGATCAGTTGCCTTCCCTAAGTGCCCCATTGGGGATGAAACCTGCAACCCAGGTATGTGCCCCGACCGGGAATCAAACTGGCAACCTTTTGGTGCACAGGATGATGCTCAATCAACTGAGCCACTCCACCTGGGCAGGAAATAGCTCTTTTTATGATTGTTGTAAAAATTTTATAGAGATACAGAAATCATAAAATTCCTATATAATCTCATCTTCCTGGAAATAACACTATGTAAAGCTTGCTACAGATCCTTTTGGATTTTATTAATACCCATATAAACATGCAAAATAATTTTTTACATAAATGAGACTATAACACACTTATAATATTATAATATACTATAATATACTGTTCTATACCTGTTTTTTCTCACTTCAGAATATATTTGAACCCTTAGGAATATATTTGAACCTCTTTCCATGTTAGTATGTAACCATCTATCATTCTATTAGAACCTTATATATACCTGCCTGGCATCCCATCTCATAAACATTTATAATTTAATCAATCCCCAGCTGATAGACATTTATATCCTTTTCTTTTTAAATATATTTTTATTGATTTCAGAGAGAAAGGGAGAGGGAGAGAGAGATAGAAACATCAATGATGAGAGAGAATCATCGAGTGTCTGCCTCCTGTACGTCCCCCGCTGGGGATCAAGCCCGCAACCCGGGCAGTGCCCTTGACCGGAATTGAACCCAGGACCCTTCAGTCTGCAGGCTGACGCTCCATCCATTGAGCCAAACCAGCCAGGGCTATATCCTTTTCAACCATTTATTATTATAAATAATAATAAGGACCCTAATTTTTTAAGCCAGAGGGCACTGACTCAAACATTGCAAAGACATAGTTCATTAGTAATGTAATTAAGACAAACCCACTATGATTCAGCTTCATCTTTTTAATAACCTGGGCTGTAGTATCATGTAAAAGTATGCTTTGTGGGTTCCCCTTAGTTAAATTTCTACTAAATGAATATATACAAGATTATATTTATGTGCATACACAAGTCCTAGAAAGTAACATGGAACATTTCTATCAGCATATTTGTTAAGTGTATGGTATTATAAGGGTTGCTTCCTTTTTAAAATTTAGTGCCATATGTTTTTATACAATAAACTTGAGAAAAAAATCTCATTTTTTACTGCTTTACAATACATTTAAAAATCCAAATCTTTCATGAGCATAGCCTTTGACCATTTTCCAGCTAGCTCAGAGCCTCACAACATTGTTGTATTGATAACATGTCTAATAAACATTTCTAAGCTAAAGACATGAAAAAATAATACCATTTCCAAACCTCTCCAGAAACAATCTCAATTTGTTTCAAAATTTTAGTTCAGTCTTCGCCAGTTTGGCTCAGTGGATAGAGCATTGACTTGCAGACTGAAGGGTTCCAGGTTTGATTCCGGTCAAGGGCACATGCCTGGGCTGTGGGCTCAATCTCCAGTTTGGGGCGTGCAGGAGGCAGTCGATGAATGATTCTCTCTCACCATTGATGTTTCTATCTCTCTCTCCCTCACCCTTCCTCTCTGAAATCAATAAAATGTATAAAAAATTTTAGTTTAGGCCGGGAGGGTTGGGGGGCAGGAGGGAGGGGGGTAAGAGATCAACCGAAGGACTTGTATGCAAGCATATAAGCATAACCAATGGACATAAGACACTGGGGGATAGGGGAGGCCAGGGGATTGTCAAGGGCGGGGGGAAAAATGACACATATGTAATACCCTTTGTAATACTTTAAGCAATAAAAATATATATATAAATTTTAGTTCAGAGAAACTTAATGATAAACCTGAGAATCCTATATACTGGAAACTACACATAATTCACTATAGCTGTGTGCCAAATCTGATGTTTTGGTCAACTACAGACTGCATATACAACTGTAGTTCCATAAGATTATAATGGAACTGAAAAATTCTTATCACCTAGTGATGCTGTAGCCATCACAGTGTCATAGCACAACACATTACTCTCATGTTTTTGGTGCTACTGGTATAAACAAACCTACTGAGCAACCATTTGTATAAAAGTACAGCACATATAATTATATACAGCACATAATTATTGATAATGATAATAAAAGATGATGTTACTGGCTTCTGTATTTACTATATTACATATACTTTTTTATCATTATTTTATAATATACTCTTTCTACTTCTAGAGTTTGCTGTAAAACAGTATGCCATGTTATACAGGCAACAGCAGCCTCACAGGTCTTATGTTTTCCACGTCTCTTGATTGTATCATTCTCTCTTGTGCTTGATTTAATCTTGTGTTGTTTTGTGCATTAACATGCTACACAGGTTTGTAGCCTAGAAGCAATAGGTTATACCTTATAGCCTAGGTGTATAGTAGACTATACTATGTAGGTTTGTGTAAGTGCACTCTATGATGTTTGAATAACAAAAACTGTCTAATGAGCCCTGGCTGGTTTGGCTCAGTGGATAGAGCATCAGCCTGCGGACTGAAGGGTCCTGGGTTTGATTCTGATCAAGGGCATGTACCTTGGTTGCGGGCACATCCCCAGTGGGGGCTGTGCAGGAGGCAGCTGATCGATGTTTCTCTCTCATCGATATTTCTAACTCTCTATCCCTCTCCCTTCCTCTCTGTAAAAAATCAATAAAATATATTTTTAAAAAACTGTCTAATGACACATTTCTCAGAATGTATCCCAGTGATTGACACATGACTGTATTAAAAAAAATAAACAGAAGTTTAAAATAGCACTTTGTCAATACAGACTAAATCAATCACCATTGCACTCTATTAAAGAAGAAAACTTTATTCAATTCCATATTAGAAACATTAGAAACATATCGCCCTTGCTCTACAGTGTCCATAGCAGTGGAAACCTTATAAGACAAAGAAATCCAACCCAACAGACCCTACCAAATAAGAAGTTCAGTGAAGCTATAGTCAGCCACAGATTCAACAAACCATTGATTTGCAATTGGAGGATATGGAACCCATGGATACAAAGGGCCGAATAAGACACTTGAGCAACTGCTGATTTTAGTATTGGGGGAGAGGGGGCGGTTCTGGAGCCAGTCATCCTCGGGTACCAAAGGACAATTGTACTCTGTGTCAAGAACATAATGGTACACCAGACAAATAAGAGGCCTGCCTTCATTGAGCTTCCTGACATGGATTTTTTTTTTTTCAAAACAGAGATCACATGTTATTCCAGTATCACCTAATTTTATTTATTTATCTACTCCAATTTTACAATTAGAAGAATACTATATTTCAGATACCAAAGATTCATTATAAAAATAAAGTAAGAATAAAATGCTCAATTAACACACATTGTAATTATTTAGCCTTTCAGGATAATTTTTCACCTAAATTTTCATACACTTAAAAATAAAAGAGGATAGAGAAACCAAGATGGCGGCATAGGTAAACAACTGAAATTTCTGCCTCGCACACCCACTTCAAAAATACAACTAAAAGATAAAATGGACATCATCCAGAACCACATTAAGGCTGGCTGAGTGGAAATTCTACAACTAGAAGGAAAGAGAAAAGCACACTGAGACTCAGAGGAGGTGCGGAA
>NW_006292088.1:7757-8557 GCF_000327345.1 Myotis davidii | reverse complement strand
CAGTTTCATAATACATGAATAACTATTTAAAAACAGAAGATGACTAATTTCTATTTTCTGCATTAAAATTCCACAGTATGTTGCTTAGGCAGCAACAATATACCAAAGTTATTAATAGTTGGCTCTGACTTAATAGTCTTCATTCTTTCTAGTCCTATAGAATCCGAAAATATCAGTATTTGAAGATTGGTTAAGCCCTAGCTGGTTTGGCTCAGTGGATAGAGTGTTGGCCTGTGGACTGATGGATCCCAGGTTTGATTCCAGTCAAGGACACATACGGTGGGGGGGGGCGCCCCCGGGGGGGGGGGGGGGGGGGTGCAGGAGGCAGCCGATCAATGATTTTCATCACTGATGTTTTGCTCTCTCTCCCTTCTTAATAAAAATATATTTAAAAATAAAAATAAAAGAGGATAAAATATAACTAAACTTTAAACTCTTATTCTTGGCTATTAAACTGGTCTATTAATTACAAATGAGCTCCAATGATCACCTTTTAACCATTTGTATGTGATAAGCATCTATAGCCACAAGCAGCAGACATTTTAAAATTAAATTCAAAATATCATGGCAGTTGATTTAAATTATGAATTTAACATAAATAACAAATATTCATTTTATGGCCTTTCTTGTTCTAGAGAAGGCATTGTGAAAGGGGAATCTTGAATATCATAAATATTTATAAGTTGGCTTAATATTAATATTAATCTGAGGTCAAAGTGGCATTTGACAAAGGGTCTCTGTCAGCTTCAAAATAAGAAAAGCTGGTCCTGTCAGTCAATAACAGTTGCTGAGAAGAAATC
>NW_006292088.1:0-7640 GCF_000327345.1 Myotis davidii | reverse complement strand
CCTTGCCTACAGTAAATCATAGAGGCATTACTCCCTGTGTTATCAAAATAAACATGCTAAGATGAACAGTCTGATAGGGAATCTATGAATTAATATAATGACAAGTAGACTTTATGTGACAATTTCAAGGGCAGCTGCTATCACGTTTATATATCACTATCAAAAAGTTCCCATGCTTTTCTATGGAAAATTTATCTACCTCCTCTTTTAATAGGGTTGGAGGGAGATAATGAGAAATTAAGAAGGAGAGGGACAGATGTCCAAAGAGTTGAAGATGAGGATACTGTCAATGTTGAAATAATACATCATAACATGTCTATATATTTAAGCTGGGAGGAAATGAGGAATAGAGAGGGATTAAATCAATAGCTCACAGGGGATATTATAATCTACTTAGTTTAATTAACTTCAACTTTAATGACTTTTTTTTTCAAAAATAATATGAACAGTGCACCAAGCTTGGACTATTGCCAAACACAATCTCTCTCTCCTTCTTTGAACTAATCAAATTAGAAAGGATATAGAACAGTCACAGAAACAAAAGTATATAATTGCCAATTTGTGATAGCATTATAAAGTACAGGGCCTGCATTCTCAAGTTTTATAGATTTACAGGTTATGGCAACATTTGCCTTCTCCTTACAGCATCCTTTAGTCCTCTCCTCTGAAAGTCCAGCTCTAGGCCTCGGCTCGATTTTAGGTACCTGATTTTTAGGTTCTGTTTCAAAAGTAGTTGATTAATTTTAAAGCAACAGATTATTTTTCTAGTAATTATTTTTAGCTCCCTAATTATTTTAAAGTTAGAAATGTGTAAGAACTCAAAAGAGCTTTAAAAACCACCCAAAATTACCTGGTTGAAAAGACTGCTCAAAAAATAAGCTATCACTTAATGGTTCCTTTATTCTTTTTTCCTCTTCTTCCTTTTGCTGCTCTTTTGCAGAAGGGAGAAGAGTGGCCACAACCTCTTTTCTTCCTAAAGCCTTCCTCTGGCTTTGTTCGGAAACTTGGAGACGGAATTTGTCCATTACTCCATAGTGACAGGATCGAACATCTTTATGACGAATCACACTGAAAACATTTAAAAATAACAAATGCTGTTTAGGTTTTGAGGGGGGGTGGCTGTCAAATAGAATTCAGCAAGAGATTTCATACATTAAAATAATATTAACTGATTATAACCAAATATTCAAATACAGAGATTTGCTAATGATGCTTTAAAAAAAATCACAGTATAACCCAAAAGGAAATGGGTGCTGCTGAAATATTTGATGAAAGCACATACTCTAAAACAGAGAATAAAAGTAAAATATGATGGGTAGCTCTAGCCAGTTTGGCTCAGTGGATAGAACATTGGCCTGCAAACTGAAAGGTATCGGGTTCAATTCAGGTCGAGGGCACATGCCCGGGTTGTGGGCTTTAAAAAAAAATGATGGGCAAAGAAAACTCCTTTTGGCAATGACTTTTTTCTGGATATCTGTATATATTAATATTTACTAAATAAGATATATGAAATTGTTTCTTCCTCCACAAAAGTGTCATAAATTTTCTATTGCCACTTATTTTTCAAAAATATTAACACGTTTTACAAACCTCACCCTAGACTTAAAATCTGAAATCCATGAATGCAGATAAAAATAAGCATTTGCATGAGTAATTCAGTCTGACCAATCCAACAGAAGGCTAACAATACACTTCTGTATCTCTCTGAAAAGAATATAAAGCACTTCAATTTTTATGAGTTATCTGAAGTTCCATATATTTTGCTTTGTTTTTTTTTTTACTTTGTCCTTAATAGAGAACACAGAACAGTTAGGTAAAGATAGCACATTTATTTGGCTAGAAACTACATTTCTTTGGAATAGTCCTTGCTTATTTCGTACTGAATGGAAATCAAAAGAAGTGTGCAAAAACACATTCTTAAAGATACATAATTTTAATGCTGTAAGTCTATTAAAAAGAAAAAACTTATGCTTCTCATTCTCCCAGAAAATTTAAACAAATAGAGCTTACTGGGTGGCTTAAATTACGGCTGGTCAATGGCTCCATCTGGTCATCACCAGTTCTAAAGTGAAAATTAAGTATGAACAGCCTGAACAACCAGTCACTTATCTGGCACTCTAAGAAGAAATTATCTAGAAGAGCTCAGATAACCTTTTATAGATGAGTAGTTATGCACTTGCTTCCTGTTTGTATAGATTAACTTTAAAGCTTATTAGCTGAATCATTTTGGATGAATTTGTATTACCATTGTTCTGAGAGTGTAGTATTATTAGTTTCCCAAATTTCACTATAATAGCAAGATGTTCCAAAGAAAGTTAAATTTCTTATTATAGCTAGAGAAATTTAAAGGAATAAGTTAGAACTTTACCTTCATAAATGTCCATTATAACTAAAATCACAACAATGAGGAAATATTAACACACATCAGTTATAACATAATTAAATATTATTAAGTATTTGTTTGACCTATTTAGAATCTATTAGCAACTTAACAAGAATTTTTTCTTTCTAATTCAACTTATTGGTGTGACATTGGTTAATAAAATTATATAGGTTTCAAGTATATAATTCTATAATACTTCAACTGTATATTGCATTGTGTGAGCATCACCCAAAGTCAAATTTTCTTCCATTACCATATATTTGACTCCCTTTACCCTTTACTACCTCTCCAAGAATTTTGATAGACTAAAACTTTCAGCAAAAATTCAAAGTATAATAAATGCCTATGTGGGAATAGCTTCAAGAAAAAAACCTTTTCAAGTTAAACATATAAATATTAACACATTTAAAACATGTTACCAGGAAGTGATTGGGACTTACATATCCACACAACACTGAGGCTTTACTGCACCTGCAGCATCAACGACAACATACTTATTTGGAGTAGTACACAAAACTGAAAGAAAAAGTCACAATGACCATTAGTGTTTTTAAAAAAATTAGTTTCTACAAGTAAAAAATTAGTAGGGACTAGTTTAATCCATCAAATAGACCTAGGAGACTCACCTTTGAACTTTAAGGCAAACTCATAGGGGTTATATAAAGTCAACACTTGCTTATGTGTTGACTGGTCATCTGCATAAAATATTAGCTCCGTGGGAAACACAAAAACAGGAAGATTTCCTTCCACTAAATCTTGCTGTTTTTTTTGTTGATGCATTGGCACTGAATCCCCCTTGCTGCAGCTTCTTTTTTCACAGTCTCAAATCTATTTTGGACTTTCCTTAAAGTAGTTAAAAATTCCAAAGCATTTTGGCAATCTAGAAAGAGAAGAGAGAAAGAAAACTGAATGATACCTGTTTTCATTTGTTATCCCACCATGAAAAAGCATGTTTAGCATGCATTAAAATAGACCCCCAAATCATTTAAATAAGCCTTTTGACTTTTCCTCTAGGCTTATTTATACAGCTTTTAGCTAACTAAGCAAAGAAATTTATACATATTCCTTTCACATTCAAGGTTTCAACCTACAATAAATAACATTAATACCTGAATGAGGGAATAAAGGTTTTGTACCTGAATTTAATCACCCCCTTTCAAAGAGATGAGATCAAAAAGACATCACTCTTTTAAACTTCAGATTTTTAAATAAAGTAGAATAAAGTAAGTATTCCCTCCACCAATTTTATGTGAGCCAATCAAAATTCTTAAAGACTAAAAAAAAATGTAGAACAAAAAAAATATAGGACAAAGTAAGTTTCCATGGTTTATGGAAGAAAAACATGAGAATCACTTTCACACTCATCTCAACAATACTATAGTGCCTTCAGGAAGCATGGATGGCAGAGTTATTTTAATCTTTTTTTCTACCGAAACCCAAGATAAGCAAAAATGTCTGGAAGGGAAGTCGAATATCCAAACTGTCCATGGAGTTTTCTATGAAATTTCAGTCAGTAAGTAGGTCTTGGTATGTGAGTGGCACTATGCCTCCCCCGCCCCTCCACATCAAGTGCACAGACTTCGTAAGAGCTATTTTCTTCTTCCAACTTTAAAGACCTTTCTGGATTCCTTTGGGGGTTGTTGAATATGTTCCAGACAGTTGTAACTGGCAGAAGTCTGACTGATAAGTGCAATGTTTATGATTTGTTACCTAATCTAATTTTAAACAACATTACTTAGCTAGTACTCTGTGTGACTTTTTCAAATAAAATGCAAAAGCTAAAACATACAATCACAGAAAATACCTGGTTTTCACCCTGTAGATGACTCATTTAAAATAAGTCATAAGCATTTAATAGTTTGCTTTCAAGTTCTCATATATTCAAAATAAATATAACAAATGATTAATTTTTTGTTGTTTTACCGGCTATTAGAGTACACGTGCTATGATTCTGATTTAAGCCTTTCCCACTTTTATCAAATAGGATACTGTATAGTCATGCATGCAAATTTTTATCCTTTTCTTTCAGCTAAATGTCTATTATATATAGGCCTGGCACTATGTCAGGAGCTGCACAAAGATACAAAGATAAATAATGCACAGGCCTTGTCCTCAAGAAACTCAAGTCTCACTGGTAAAACAAAATAAATATTAAAGCCGCCTCTATTATAATGCATAGTATTGTATATGAAGTACTAGAGGATTAGAAGACTACATGAATAATTCTACCTGGAAGAGAGGCCAAGAGATAGCACTTGAGGTAGTCCTTAAAGAAAAGGATACGCACTTCTATGCCAGGGGTAGGGGGTGGGGATAGGTACGGGGGGTATTCTGACCGAGGGAACAGCATAAGCAAAGACACAGAAACATGAAGAAAGAATGTTTAAAAGGTCCTAATCAAGGCCCTGGCCGGGTAGCTCAGTCCCCATACACCAAGGTTGCGGTTCCATCCTTGGTCAGGCTACATACAAGAGTCAACCATAAAATGCATAAATAAGTGGAACAACAAATTGATGTTTCTCTCTCCCTCTTTCTCTCTCCTTACCTAAAAAAAAATCAATAAATAAATTTAAAAAATACTGTCACGAGAACCAAGATGCAGAGTAGGTAAACGCCTGTACTCACTTCCTCCCACAGCCACATCAAAATTACAACTAAAATACAGAACAACCATCATTCAGAACCGCCTGAATAAAAAAGATTAAAAAACAAAAAAAGAACTGCCTGGAAACTAACTGAATGGAAGTCACACAACTAGAAAGGTAAAGAAAGCACACTGAGATTAGTAGGAGGGTAGGAGGGGTGGAGGCGTGGAACAGGCTGGTCCAACACCCAAGTGTGTTGTTTTTATAATTGGAAGGGAGATTGTTTGTGTGGAGGCTGCCCTTGAGGATAAGGGGTCCCAGCCCACCCCAGACCCCCAGCTCAGGGTTCCAGACCTAGGAAGAGAAGTCCCCGTAACTTTGGGCAGTAAAAACCAGCAGAGATTGTGGTTGAGTGACAAGGAGGCTGCTGAAGTCCCAGGTGCTCCTCTTAAAGGGCCATCACACAAACTTACATGGTCCATTGTTTGGCATCAGGACAGAAACTCAGAGGTGGCTTTCTCCCAGACAGGGGTGCTAGCAAGGGTCATTGTTCCTGGTATGGAACGTCCTCTGTCACAGGGATGACTGGAATCCATAGCTGAGTCTCAATCAGCCTGAAGCACACAGTTTGCTCCACCCTGGGGATTCCCTGAGATCCCACCCAACCAAATTTACAGCCCCACCCAAGCTATTCACAACAGCTTTTCCATATGAATGGTCTGTCCTGGCTCAGGCTTCAGATATTGCTAAAATCTGTCAAACAAGCTGCAGCTGGTGACAGCATACCCCAAACCTATCAATAAAAGGCCCAAGACACAGAGGGAGAAAATGGCGACGGTATAGATGGACGTGTCCCGTGCTTTGTCCCGGAGCAGAGAGGGTGAGCAGCTGAACCGAGTAACATCTAGTCCGAATAGGCAGAGGAAATTCAGCTGGGAGACAGTTTGCAGCTGGAAAAGGCAGAGGACTCCGGGAGAAAGGGGACTGTTGGAGACTGTGGCTGAAAACTCTCCCAGAACGGCTGGCTCAGCCGCGGAGTCCGCGCCATCTTGAGTGGCTGTTTTCGGAAACGTATACATCCAAAGACCCTGCAACCACGGCATCCAGGAATCGGCTACTGACCCAGAAACACTGGATCTAAAGCAGCGCGAATACGTGGACTCAGAGGAGCCCTGCTCCTCCTGACAGAAGGTCAGATTTCACCTTGATAAGGGTGCGGTTTGCAATTCAGGTTGGAGAGAGGAACGTGTGGGGGGATAGTCTGCGCCCCACGAGGTCCGCGGCCTTGGGGCCAGCATGATCCGCGAGTGCAGAAGGGGTCTCACAGGGCTGTCACCAGAAGGGAACACTAAAAATAAGCCCATAGCTGGACTGGGTGCAAAAAGGCAGCCTCGGATTTTGCCAGTGTACCAGCTGCTTAGTGCCAGGGGAGAGAGGACGTGCAGAAGAGACTGCGCACAGAGCTGGACGGTGGAGGGTTGCGAGAGCTCACGCACCTCCTTAGGCCCCTTTTTTTCTCTCTCTCCCCCTTAAATCTTTGCCTGTTAGCCTGGGAGGTCAATCCAGACACACTGCCACCAAGAGGCAGAGCCACAAACTGACCCTTCTGTAAATACAAATAAAGGCAGTCTGGGAAACAAATACAGCCTGCTTTAAAATCAGGACTGTGGTTTACAACACAGAGGAACAGTGTATCACAGGGAACTTCAAAACTCTCCTGAATACCTGACAGAACTAAGGCGTGTCAAACAGAAGAGTAGAGGAACTGAAGGACCTTCACTACTGCACATTTTATTTATTTGTTTTTCACCTTTTACTTAAGAAACTATTTTTTTTCTTTTTTTATCACCTGATTTTACCTTTTTAATTACTACTTTTCTATTTTTAACCAGTATTATTAATACTACCATTTTACCTTTTTTTAAAGTGTCATTATATTTTCTCTTTATCTTATTTTGGGATTAGTGTTCTAAATTCTATGTTCATCTTTCCTTTAGCATCATTTTACTCTACCTCAACTTTATCTTTACACCAAAACTCTCCTCCTCACTTTTCCCCTTTTGTTGTCCTGTTTCTCTTACCCTATTCCTGCTTTAGATTTTCCCTATTCCTTCTTTTTAGCCCATTAAAATTTCATCCTACTCATATATCTAGTTTCCAATCCCCTGCTCTAAATCCATATACACCTCTCTCTTCTCTTTCTTCACTATCCAAATTTCTTTTTCTCTCTGTCATTTGGTTGTTGTTTACTTGATTGTTCAGTATATTGTGGAGGTTTTTTATGCTTTTTTTGTGAAATTGTTTTGCTTTTTCTATTTTTCTGTTTGTTTGTTTTTCTTTTTCTTTTCCGGGTATTTTTTTTTCTCCTGTTTTCCCTCGCATCTCTTGATATCAATTGTTGTTTGTAGTTTGCATTCTGTTGCTGGAATTTGTTGGGATTAGTGGCTGTTCTATTGGAGTTTTCTCCACATATAAACTTCTTCCCCTCTTCTATTTCATTCTCTTTCTTTTCTCTTACTTTTTTTCCTTTTCCCAATTTCATTTTTGCACTCCTTTTTTTCTCTTTTTTCTTTTCCTCTTCTTTCTTCCTTATCCCCTAATTCTCTTTGATCTGATGGTCACCTTTATTTGGGGTTATCAGTATCATGAATACATTTGTGTTCAGTGCCTTG
>NW_006292087.1:367256-368287 GCF_000327345.1 Myotis davidii | reverse complement strand
CTTGTCTTAAGTTTTGTTTTTCTGCATCTAGTACAACATTTACATACAAGGAACAAAAGCAATAATATTAAACCAGTAACACTGGTTAGGAATAGAAAATGTCTAATATTAGACAAGGAAGGATCTGAGGGGAAACAAGTATCTACTATTATACAGAAGTTCCAATTTTTCTTCTGGGCAGTTCATTACATCCATTCTATATTTAGAAAATATTCATCTAAAATATTCACCTAGCTTAGATCCATATATAATTCTACCAGGGGAATTATTAGGGAGGTGTTCTTGGAGAGGTTTATCCAAGATAGATCCTTTATAATAGATATAGCCTGAAAAATGTACCAAAGCTGATATTAATAGTGGAAGACCACCAGTGTGTGGCCAACAAAACAATAACTTCATTATCATAGCTGATAATCAGAATATCATTGTCTAGTACGTGGGAAAGATTAGCAGGTACCCAAGTTAAATTTTTCATGTCTAGTAAGGAGAGAGGTCTCGGGACACAGATATTGTTTCCACTAGGAAACCATAAGGAAGATAATCTACATTAATAATAGACAGATATATAAATCGACCATACCTCTGCTACACCCCACAGCCAATCAGAAGGGAATATGCAAATTAATGGGACAAAGATAGTGGTAGCCATGGAGCCAGCCAGAGTGCGCAGGAGGCTTGGGTTCTCCCTGGCTATGGAGGAAGCCAAGCTTCCTGCCCGCCTGGGCTGGCTGCTGAAGGAGGGGCCTGTGGGCAGTGGTCATGGAGCTGGCCTGAGTGCGCGGGAGGCTTGGGTCTCCTGGGCCTGCCTCCGTGGGAGGGGCCTGCAAATGGCCCTCAGCCCCTCACCCAGGCTGGCCATGCCTCCATCAGGGTGAGGGCGCTGGGGGGGGGGCATGGCTGGCCTGAAAACCACCACAGGCCCCTCCCCCAGGCCGCCCCCCCCCCCCAGGAAACCCCCACCCTGATCTGGGACACCCTTCAGGGCAAAGCAGTCAGCCCCCACCCTTGCACCAGGCCTCTATACTAATAAA
>NW_006292087.1:365252-367080 GCF_000327345.1 Myotis davidii | reverse complement strand
ACAGGGATCGGGCCTAAACCAGCAGTCGGACATCCCCTGAGGGGTCCCAGATTGGAGAGGTTGCAGGCCGGGCTGAAGGACACCCCCACCCCCCGTGCATGAATTTCGTGCACCGGGCCACTAGTCTATATATATAAAAGGCTAATATGCAAAGTGTCCCCTCAGAAGTTTGACCGGGAGAGTGGGAGTTCTATTGCTTGCTATGGTATGTATTGACCACCAGGGGGCGGCGTGAAACATGGCAGGCTACTAGCGGTGGCGCTGAGAGAGCAAGGGAAGGAGGAGGCAAGGAGGCAGGGAACCTGATCAGCCCTGATTGCAGGCCAGGCCTAGGGACCCTACCCATCCCTGCACAAATTTTGTGCACTGGGCCTCTAGTAACAATATAAAAATAATGTTATATTCATTCAATCAATAACAATCTACACTAATAAAATAGAAACATGCAAATTGGTGTCATTTCACCACGCCCACCAGCCAATCAGAGTGACTATGCAAATTAACTCAACAAAGAGGGCAGTTAATTTGCATATACAGGCACGGAGGAGCAAAGACTGAAGGCTCCGACCAGAGTGAAGACTGAAGACTGAAGACTGAAGACTGAAGAAGCTTAGCTTCTCCCTGCAGCCGCTGCGGCCAGACCAAAGGCCTGGGACCCAGGTGCTGGAGGAAAACTGATGCCAGCAGCCAGGGGAAGAAAGGCCTATTGTGTGAATCTTCATGCAACGGGCTTCTAGTTAGGTGATATAAGAACAAAGTTTGAGCAGCATCAATTTGTGAGCATACAGGCCTTGTTGATGTCTTGGGATGGCTGTCTACCTCCTCCATAGTCAGTAGCTTCTCATCCTTGAGATGAAGGCGAGTGTCAGAGACAGGGGCAATATCCATTTGTGGTTAGGTATCTGATAAGGTAAGGTGCCTTTAACACTGTTGGAGAGAGTCTTTCATTAATGTACTTCCCAATGGACAAAAATCTCCGGGTTGTCATGGTCGTTGAATCTTTTTTTTCCTGGGTGTACTGTGAAATGAATGTTACTAATTTATTAGTTTTCATAATGCAGAATGTCTCCTTTTTAGTTTTCTTTATATTGGGAAACAAAAGATTTAAAAATTAACAATATTTTAAACAGTCATAAGAATAATTATTCTCAGTTCAGTTAGTCCCATAACTATTTGTTTATCTTGGTTATTTGCCAGTATTTTTAAAAATTCAGTTATTCCTTGAAGTTCTATAAATCTTCATCCAGTTTAAAAATATGACCTGCTTAGAAGCTTGGCTCTGATAGATATGACCTTCTTAGAAGCCTGCAATTTAGAATAGGACAGAGTCCTTTCCATGGATTTTTCTAAAGATATAATATACCCGTAAATGCATCAGAGTAAAGTAATGACTATCCATGAATGATAAAACTTAAAAATGGCATGGTTATAGATTTGATTATAATGCAATTGATAAAAAAACTTTGCTTTTCTATAAGATATGATTCCAAGACAATTTCTTGATAAATAATAATTACTGTAAAAAGAAATAGAGAATAATATAAAGTCTGTATATATATTTAGATTCAATATATAATTTCAGCATATAAAAATAAATAATATGTAAGATTTTAAAATATGGCACATGGCTTATTGAAGGGGTGTATTGAGCACTGAAAATAATTCATAAACTCCCAATATGTGAAACACAAATATCCAGAGTATCACTGGCAGACGCCCCCACAAGGAATCATCACTCTTGGCTTGCCTGGTGTCCCTGACTGGACACCTGCTACCCCTGAGAGTTTCCTGTTTGTACTTGTCTCTGTATCTTTGCAAGTTCCTTTCT
>NW_006292087.1:360078-363803 GCF_000327345.1 Myotis davidii | reverse complement strand
TAAGCTCCCCTCCAATGAGGTTGGATAGTCTTTTATTTGGTGTCTTTTCCAATACACCAAATCTCCTGGTTGTAAGCCATGATCTTTGAAATCTTCGTCGCCCGGGAGTGCACTGTGAAATGAATCTGTTACCAATTTTGTTAGTTCCTACAATGCAGAATGTCTGCTCTTTACTTTTCCTTATATTTGGGAAACAAAAGATTTAAAGGTCAACAATATTTTAAACAGTCATAAGAATAATTATTCTCAGTTCAGTTAGTCCCATAACTATTTGTTTATCTTGGTTATTTGCCAGTATTTTTAAATATAATTTCAGCATATAAAAATAAATAATATGTAAGATTTTAAAATATGGCACATGGCTTATTGAAGGGGTGTATTGAGCACTGAAAATAATTCATAAACTCCCAATATGTGAAACACAAATATCCAGAGTATCACTGGCAGACGCCCCCACAACCGAGCTGGAGGAACTCTGAATCTTTGCAAGTTCCTTTCTGAAGCAGACTGAATGTCTATAACATTCATTTTAACAAAACATATGTATATAAAAAGAACATAGTTATTATTAATTTTTATTTGACAAAGCTTTCCACATAATTAATAGCCCTCAACCCACACCCCATCATTTTTCATCTTCCCCATATTTTTATAGCCTTTATTGATTGCTTGACATTTTATTTCATTGCATATTGACTTGATTACTTGTTTATTGTTTGTCTTCCCCACTAGAATGCAAGCTTCAGTAAGGCAAGGACTGTAGACATCTCATTCACTATTGAAGCCCAGTAGTTAGTTAGAAGAGTGTCTGGCATATGATGAGAGCTAAGTAAATATTTGTCTAATGAATAAGCGAAATCTATAAATGGGTAAATCAATATCCACAAAGGAGAACAGGTTTGTCTCAAATCACACAGTCAGTCACAGCTTCAGACAGGACTAGATCCCATGTCCCTCATTCTCTCCTGACTCCCAGGACAGTGCTTAGCTCAAGAACCACTCTGTTGATTTGGGGTCCAGGACAATGAAGAGGGGCATTGGGTTTGGTGGTTATGGTGGATGCCAATCACCACAACCTTGAGAAGGGCCTGTTTGCCTTGTACAGAGGAGAGCTATGGCTTTAGCCATAACCTGAGCCCCTTATCCAGATAGCACCCCCCAGTGATCCAGGGGACTGGGTGAGAGTGTGGATGATGACGAACCCTTGCCCACTGGTGGAGACATTCCGGCTAACTGCAGATGGGATAGCAAAAGTAGCCAGGGCTTGTTTATTATTATTCTCTCCACGAGCCTCCTTGTGTTACCTTGTGAGCCTCCTCAGGCCCAGGAGCTAGTCAGCCAGGATCAGAAAGCTGGCTCTACCACTTACCACCTGTATGACCTCAGGCAGACATCTCTGAACTGCCTCTATTTCCTCATCTCTACCTACCACACATGGTTACTGCGAGGGTTAAATGAGGTAATCCATGAAAAGTGTTTATGAGACTGACGTGCTACCTACTGCGCTAACAAGGCACCTCATGAAAAGTGTTTAGAGGGGTGTCTGGCACAAAGTCATGCATGTGATCCATGACTGTGGTTATTTTATTACAATTCATTATTATACTTCATTATTATTATTGTTCTATTGTGGGGAAGCATGGGACTTGGTTAGAAAGTCTGTAAAGAGGAATTTCTGAAAGGTCAGGGGTCTCTAGAGGGACCTTGTTTAAGGCGGCAGACCCTTCCTTGACTTTTCCAAACAAGTCTGAGCCCCCAGTCTGTTTTACTGCAATCTATGTTTAGACTTCAAAACGTCCTTGCTTAAAGGACACATATGTTTTCTCAAGGATGCTTACCTTACTGATAGTATCTAATAGTTAATTTTAGTTCAAACTGTTGTTACAATAAAAGCCTAAGGAGGCAGGCAAACAGGGCTGCTTGCTCCTATAGCCAACCAGTCCTTTAGCCTCTCTTTCACAGAAACATGCGTCAGAGCAATCCATTCATCCCTCGCTTAGGGTCTGCCAGTCAGTCCCAGCATTCTATTGTTATTTATTTTATTTTGCCATCCTCAGCTTTGCTTTTTTATTTTACTTGTCTTTCTTCTCCTTCCTATATTCTATGCATTTTTCCTTCCTCCCCTAAGGATTGATGGTAAATGGGGAAATGGAAGCACAGAAGCTAAGCAGCGGCTTGTTCTAGGTCTCATAGCTCACCAACTCACCATGAAGGCCACAGCTTCTCAGTTAACGGCTTGCATTTGTTGAGCCTGGGTCACTGGGGAAGCCTTCTTGCCACTACAGCAAGATCTGAGTCATGCTGCACAAGCTGAGTTGTGTCAAGCACAGTGAGGCAGATACTTCTGTGCTGGACTTAGCACTGTGAGGGGTCTATTAAAAGTTGCCTGTGACCCAGTACAGCTGGTCGTCTTTCCCCATAACTGAAACCTTCTGACTCTACCTGCAGGCCCAGCCCCATATCTGGCACCCAAACTAACACGGGGAGGCCTCAGGCCCATCTATCTGCTGATCTCAACTTCATACCCAAGCTATGGCCTGGCCTGCCCTGTGCCCTGGTTCAAGTCACTGGGCTTTGACTGATAACAGTTACCAAGCCTCCACTTTGCCCACCCCAGCTCTGATCCTTGGTACCATCTTTGGTGACCTGAGAGCTGAACTCTGCCTTGCTTTTATTAATCCCCTCAGACTAGAGTTAGGTCATTTTCCCATATTGAAATCCTGCTGCCACAGGCCTAGCTGTCTCCTAGAGTGCTTGTCATCACCTATCCCCAAGCTCTTTATCAGTTGCCATACCCTTCTCAAAGGCATTGTATGAGGCTGAAGACCCACACCCCTGGGTGTTCCCACTTCCGGCTTTCACCTCAGCTCTTCAGAAAACCTATTCTACCTGCCTTACTGCAGGTATAAGCACCACCTATCCCATAGTACCTGCCTAGGTCCTGTCATTTCTCAGAGCATCCACGTTTGCTTCAGCAAATTGTGGAAATAATCCCCTGAAAAAGAATCTGACCTCACCCGCCAAACATGGTGAGAAAGCTCCCAAGAATTAGCTGTCACTGACTCAGGGTCTCTGTGAGGTCCTCCCACAGGCCATCCTGGGGCCCTAGGATGAGGTCTCCACTGTGTCATTGTCCTACCTAGACCTTGTTTTGAGCCAGTTTGTTTCATTTTTTTTGCCATGTTTCTCAGTCTCCCTATCCCTGTCTCTGACACATTCTCCCTTTCCTTCCTTGCTGCCAGCATTCCCACCTTGCACTTAGCCCTGCCAAGCTCTATCTTCCCTTTGAGAGCCAAGACACCAGCCCTTCTTCCAGAGCATTTGGAGGCATCACTTCATGCAGAAAATTGTTCATGTGCTGGACTGATAATGCCTGACAATCCTGCTGGTAATCAGATGCTCACAGGATTCAGCTCTCAGTTTCTTTTTTTTCAAGAGGATAGTAAATTGTTTATTGATTACACATGATAATGGATGATACACAAGCTTCATATCCATCTATAATTTTATCTGGTACCATAATTCAATTTATATATATTGCATAGGATGTGCCAACAATCATTAATAACCAAATAAACTCCATGACTCTGCTTGGGTGACCCTTTTAATGGTGAACTCCAGATCACAACACAGTAACTGTCAATTCAACTACACCAAAGTTTCTGAAGACAATGGCTTCTGTGCCCAGGCAGTTTCTGAATAAATTTCAATTGAAATAAGCATCA
>NW_006292087.1:358528-359397 GCF_000327345.1 Myotis davidii | reverse complement strand
AATAATCTCTTAGATGATGTTCTTCAGTGTCTTCTTTAATACAAAAATCTTTTTCCCCATTAAGTGGGCACCAGGTCTTTGAGAATCTTCTCTCGAGACAGCCCTCTTTGGTTCCACCACTCTTCCATCCACCTTGTGTGGCCTCGCGTTCATGGCTGCATCCACCTCCTCCACAGTGGCATAGGTGACAAACCCAAAGCCTCTGGAGCACTTGGTGTTTGGATCTCTCATCACCACACAGTCCGTGAGCATTCCCCATTGCTCAAAATGGCTCCTCAGACTCTCATTGGTTGTTTCAAAGCTCAAACCTCTGATAAAGAGCTTCCGCAGCTGCTCTGGCTCCTTGGGAGACTCAGACTTAGACATGATGACTGCAACAGGGGAAATTCCAACGATGCTTACTCTGTGGCATTCACCAGCAGAAAAGTTCAGCTCTCAGTTTCCACCACCTCCTGTGAGACCCATCAAGTCAGCTCCGATTCTAAGAGGCCCTCACACTTAAAAATAGGGACCACGGCCTCCCAGGAGAAGTGGGTTGGCCTACAGTGGGGGCTGATAGGCCTGTGGGGGGGAATAAAGAATTTAAAGATTTTTTTTAAAAAGCATCAATAAGCCCATTATGTGTTAACATAACATTAAAAAAAAAAAAAGAAAACATAACAGAGCTTGCTCCTTGGGGATCTCATGTTTCCTAATTTCCTTTCTCTAATTCTCAGCACACCACAATGGATGGGGTAGGGCCACAGGAACTAGGAGGTGCTAAGCTAACCTACACTTATGGGCAGAGGCACTGTGGTCCTGAGCTGGGAAGCCTGTATTTCCCATACAGGTCCTGGTGACTGTAAGACCAGACTTTCCAACAGCAGGAA
>NW_006292087.1:355869-358480 GCF_000327345.1 Myotis davidii | reverse complement strand
TGTCTAATCTCTTTTCTGGATGTCATATTCAGGCCTGCCTCAGTCTCTGGCTGCTTGCTTTGATGGTCCTGTGACACACAGAAACCCAGTCTCAATTCCATCTTCGAGTCACCTCTGAACTCATCCTCTGGGGAGGAAGAAATTCCTGTCAGGCTAAGGGGCATTTTGCAGCAAAGAAGAGATTAGCTGTCTCCCATCTACCAGAACTCCCCATCGTGTGAGCATTTAAGATGGTAGTCTTCTGTCTCTGTAAGAGGAATTCCAAAGTCTTTTGTGTTGGGCCTCTCTGTTGAGGAAACCCAGGGGACAAAAAGGGCTCAGAGATTTCAAGGTATAAAGGTATATGCTGCCTCTCCGGTATTATCAAATTTTAGACTGGTCCCAAGAAAGATGGGAGCTAGAAGGATCCTCAGAGTCACCTTGTCCATTGGTTTCCAAACCCAGCTGTTCATCAGGATCACCAGAGAATCAGACCATATCCCTTAAGGTTCTTATTTAGGAGGAGCCTGGCAATCCATGTTTTAAAATACTGATGTACAGCCAGTGCCCTCACATTATAAATGGGAGAAACTAAGGCGCAGCGAGGCATGTTTTCAAGGTCATATGGAAACTACCTAACCTGACATGTTCTGGTTCTAGTCTACCTTTTCTCATTCTAGCATCTCATTTATGCACCCTTAGGATTCTTGTATAAGATACAGCATGCCAGCTAAATTTGAATTTCAGATGTAATTATACTAAAAAAGTATTGTCTATCTGGATTTCAAATTTAACTGAGCACCCTGTACTTATATTTGCTCAGTCTGGAAACTCTATACACCTTACACCACAGACCATCTGAATGAACTTTGTCACATGTAATTTCTGAATTCCTACTTTTAGGCCTTTGTTTTGTTCCCTCTGTGTGAAATAATCATACCGTTATTTTCCCCAAATCCTGCCCATTCTTCAACCTGAACGCCTCCTCTCAAGCTTTCTTATCCTTTGAGCTGACCTTATTCTAGCCTATGATAACAGTTTATTTGTCTCTCTACTTCCACTTCCTCATGTACTATCTAGGACCATAGTGTTTTATTTACTTGGCTTAAAGGTTCCTGTGGAGCATGAGCCAGCCCTCTGCCAAGACAGGGACTATATCTGAGCAGAGAATAATGTGTAAAAGCATGGACTCTGGAGTCAGATGAGTTTTGTTTGATTTCAACTCTTCCATTTTACAGTTGTGTGACTTTGGGAAAGATTTTCTACTTCTTTGGGACTCAGTTTTCTCATCTGTAAAATGGGAATTATAAGAGTAATTTCTGCATAGGATTGTGGTGAAAGCTAAATGAGATAAAGCTTTGAGAGTGTTTAGAACAGAGAAAGTAGAAGTGCTCAGTAAATGTTAGCTATTGTAAATCATTATATCTGTATCTTCAGGGCCAAGCACAATGTAGTGATCAGTAAAGTCTACTCAGTGAATGAAGGAATGGATGAATGAAGAAATGAATACATGAGTACAAGTAAAAGGCCTGGATATAAGATCCTGTGCCATACTGACAGAAAGTGCAGATGTTTGTGTGAGTGGCTTCGTATAGAAAATACACGTGCACTGGAAAAACATGTTTCCTTGGAGAAAGTTTCTGCTCTCAAGGAGCTGTATATAATACATTATTCCTCTCTAGGGGAGTAAATTTCTGTTAGGAGATTGTTATACTATAAGTTTTCTCTCTTTACCATGACCAGCACAGCTAGAGAGCAAACAAGTCCTATGTAGGGGCGGCTGGAGATTGAGAAAGGGATAAAAAGGAGACAGACACAGAGACAGTAGGAAAAGCTGGGACCAGGTGGGACGCTGCCCTCTGATGGAAAGACAGTGACTCAGAGCTGGTGCAGCGTGTTTATTATATACAGCATGATTCCAGGAAATTTTACTAGAGCTTAAGACAAAGAAAATTATGTGAAATCATGGTTAAAGATCAAGCTGTAATTCTTCATTCTTGTGGCTTCTTTGTAATTGTCACTCTTGGCTGAGGCTGGATAATTGCATCTGTTCCTTGCACCTGGCTGAACTTAATGAAACCCAACCCCTGGCACCTGAGCTAAGGGTCAGGCTGACAACATACCTGCCTCTGGCATGGTATGTTTCCAGGATGTGGCTCTGCCGATGCCACTGGACTTAGCCGACAATCAGCTCATGTGCCTTCCCAGGCGCTCTCTACATTACACAAATGTTTGTCTCATTAGAGAACTTCTATATTTCTATTCTCTGCAGGAATTATTGGAAATGGAAATCTAGACTTGTGCCTTTCACTCTGTCTCTGTCTTCCTGTGGACTGCTAAGAAACTTTCTCCTTCTGTTATAGTAGAATTAATTGGTTGAAAGATTGGTAAATACTTGGAGACCAAGAAAAATATAAAAAAGATGACAGACAAAAGATTAGTGGTTACGAATGGGGGGGAGAACCAAGATGGCGGCATAGGTTAACGCCAGAGATTGCTGCCTCGAACAACCAATTCAAATTACACCTAAAAGACGGAACGGACATCATCCAGAACCACAGGAGGGCTGGCTGAGTGGAAATTCTACAACTAGGAGGAAAGAGAATATCATACCCAGACTCAGAGGAGGCGC
>NW_006292087.1:353393-354922 GCF_000327345.1 Myotis davidii | reverse complement strand
GTGGGAGATGCGGGAAGAGACTGCACAAAAATTGTGCACCTATGGATGAGGACAGTGGGTGGGGAGTGAGGGTGGAGGGTGGGGTGGGAACTTGGAGGAGGGGAGTTATGGGGGGAAAAAAGAGGAACAAATGTAATAATCTGAACAATAAAGATTTAATTAAAAAAAAAGATTAGTGGTTACAAGAGGGGAAGGTGATAAAGGAGGGCAGAATGTGTATGAAAAGTAAAATGGGGGCGGGGGTGGGCGCTTGCAACCTAGTTCAGTATCTGGTTAAAACTGTAGTCTTACTTCCCCACTCTGACTGACTTGGGCGGAGCTGCAGAGCCTAACCCAAGGGCTCCAGCACAGCTGACTTAGGTGGAGCTGCGGGAACCCTCAGAGACCCACCACAGGAGGAGATATATAGGTCAGAGCCTCCCCATGAGTCCAGTTCAGGCTTTGGATCTGGAATTCTCCTGGACTAGTAGATCTGTGAAATAAAGGTTAAACTTTCCTCCCTTAGAGTGCTGGCTGATCATTCTCGCCTGCATTCTGCCACATTTGATGCATTGGCTGGGAAAAGTCCATTGAGCTGGGATGAGAGTCCACTGCTGATGAGAGCAGACTTTGGGGCAGTTGCTTTGGGCTCTGGGACCCAAGGAAGGCACACTACCATCACATTCACAGGTGCCTGAACTCGCGTGGCCTGGAGGGATTGTGACAACTCTGCACTCCAGAGGAGCCAAAAGAGTCAGGAAACACCTTTCTGGGAGTTCCCGGGATGGAAGTCAAAATCAGACGTCTGAAACTGTAAGTTTTTCCCCTGGGAAATGGGTCTGATTTCTGGCCTGTCCTATGGGACAGAAGAGGTAGCTGGCCCCTACCTAGGTAATTACCTCAGGATAGCTTGGATCATCTGGAGGAGGTATTCACTGTCTCTGGGAAGTCAAAACTCAGACTGGAAGGGTCCAAGTCTGGCCTGCCTTTGAAAAGGGTAGAAGAGAAGCTTTCCTAGGTAGTTTTCTACTGCCTCTGTTCAGGGACTTGTTCTGTATCTCTGTGCAATTAAAACTGATTTGGTGAAAGTGGAGTATTCTGTGGTGCAAATTGATGCATGCTGATATAAAAGTGTTTATTTGCTGTTGGGGTTTTATGTTTGTTTGTTTGTTTTCCCTTCTAAACCTCTCTCACATTTCCGTGGTGATTCAAAGTTTTTAGTGGGGAATGTTATTTGTCTTATTGTTTAAACTAGAGGCACAATGCACAAAATTCGTGCATGGGGGTGTCCCTCTACCCAGCCTGTACCCTTTCCAATCTGGGACCCCTCGGGGGATGTCCGACTGTGAGTTTAGGTCCCTCACAATCTGAGACCACTGGCGCCTAACCGCTCGCCTGCCTGCCTGCCTGATTGCCCCTAACTGCTTTTGCCTGCCAGCCTGATTGCCCCTTAACCACTCTCCTAAGTGCTCCTCTGCTGGCCTGATGGCCCCCAATTGCCCTCCACTGCCAGCCTGATGGCTCCCAACTATCCTCCTCTGGCAATCTGA
>NW_006292087.1:328820-353320 GCF_000327345.1 Myotis davidii | reverse complement strand
CCCTCCCCTCCCAGCCTGATTGCCCACAACTGCCCTCCCATGCCTGCCTGATTGCCCACAACTGCCCTCCCCTGCCAGCCTGATCACCCACAACTGCCCTCCCCTGCTGTAACCCGCCTCTTCCACTGGGACCCACCTCCTCTGCGCAAGGCAACGGAGATGCTGGGACTGGCGTCCTCTATGCTGCACAGAGCTGTGGGACCCTCAGGCCTCACCGCATGGAGCGGCCTCCAGGCCCCACCTTTGCTGTGCATGTGGCCATCTTGTGGCAGCCATCTTGTGAGAACGTTGCGCGAGGGTGTTATTCGAGGGCGTGATGCCACCTAGGCTTTTATTATATAGAATATGTCTCTTTATTGTTTGTTTAAATTGTTTAGCTAGTGAAATTTCTGTTTGTGTCTCTTAAAAATATGAATGTATTGCTAATCTGAGGAATGTTAATTATTTACATGTCACCTAAAAATTAAGGCTAAAAGTTCTAACTAACTGGAAAGTATGGCCTTATTGTAATGGAGGAAGGTAAAGTGAAATGTTGAAAGAAAGTTGAATAAATAACAGGCCAGTAAGCCAGGACAAGTAGAATAGGGAAACTGAGATGGTTAAATAGCAAATTGGAGCCATCTTGTAAATCCTGTCTTAAATCCTGTCTTCCCTAAATCAAGTACATTGGAGACATCTTGTAAATCCTGTCTTAAATCCTGTCTTCCCTAAATCAAGGATATTGGAGTGATCTTGTAAATCATATCTTCCCTAAACCAAGGACATTTGGGAGTAAATGATTTGCATCTTGTCTCCCTAAACAAAGTTAATAGCTTATGTCAATGTACTCAGGGAGACTGATAGCAGAAATCTGATTAGTATCATTTGCTGTCCACACCTAAGGACAAATGAAGTTAGAAAATAAGCCTTATTTTGATTAGTTCTTTAATTCAGGTATTTTTTTTTTAAAGGAGGCATCCTGGTCCCTCCCTGCAACATGGGTAATAGCTCCTCCCCAAACTCTACTGTGTTAGAATGTATGTTAAGGAATTTTAAAAAGGGGTTTATTGGGGACTACAGGGTAAAACTAGTCCCCTGGGAGTTAAAAAGGATGTGTGAAATAGACTGGCCATCTTTTAGAGTAGTATGGCCACTGGAGGGCACACTGAATGTCCCCACAATAAGGAAAGTTCACTGAATTATCCAGTGGCTAGAAATAGCAGAGCTTAAGCCTCTTTGGATCTGGTTTTGTGTATATAAGGAAAAAGGGCAGTCCCCTCAAAAGGAGAATAAGACTCCTATTCTGAAGGACCCCCCCTGAGGAAGCCCTGCCAGTTCTGCCACCTCCATATGTGCCTCAAGCGGTACTCAGTGCTCCTTTGCCTAGCCAGGGTAGCTTAGATACACCATCTCCTTCCATCTCCCCACAATTGGACTCTCCAGAGCCAGTTGGACAATGTTTGCACTCAGCTGATCAGGGACCCAAACCACTCCTAGTTTTCTAGATGCCTCTCCAAGAAATGCAGGGTCCTCATATAATTGTAGAAAATGGGACCCCACAATAGGGGGATTGGTCTTTTACTGCCAGCCTTTCACTAAGACCAATCTATTAAATTAGAAGCATCAGACTCCCACTTATTCCAAAAAAACCTCAAGCCATGGTTGACCTTCTGGAGTAAATTTTTCAGACCCATAAGCCCACCTGGGTCCACTGCAAGCAACTCCTTCTCATGCTATTTAACACTGAGGAGCACATGAAAATAATAACAGAAGCTCTGGCCCTGATCAGTTTGGCTCAGTGGATAGAGCGTTGGCCTGTGGACTGAAAGGTCCCAGGTTTGATTCCAGTCAAGTGCATGTACCTTGGTTGAGGGCATATCCCCAGTAGGGGGTGTGCAGGAGGCATCTGATCAGTGTTTCTCTCTCATCGATGTTTCTGACTCTCTATCCCTCTTCCTTCCTCTCTGTAAAAAATCAATAAAATATATTAAAAAAAAGAAGCTCTGAAATGGCTCCAGACCCAGGCCCCACCAGGGACATTATACATAGACAGATGGGCCAGGATCTCCCAGATGTGGAACTCAGATGGGACCCAAATTTGGAGGATAGAAGGCCCAGATTAGAGAGATATCGGCTGGCCTTCCTCCAGAGTCTCTGGGCTGGGGTCAAGAAACCAGCTAAGATGGCCAAGACCTTTGAGGTTTTCCAGAGTCCTGATGAAAGTCCTGCAGCCTTTTATGAGAGACTCTGTGAAGCATATAGAGTTTATACTCCCTTTGATCCAGAGACCTTTTAGATCTTAAATGGGACCAGTGTGCCTATTGTAAAGAATTGGGACACTGGAAGAATGAATGTCTCAGCCACCAGAAGAAGCAGGCAAGGCCATCCAAACCACCCAGCCATTATCGGCCAGAGCCACCTGAGGCAGACCTCATCAGACTGGTGGCAGCTGACTCCAACTAGGACAGACCGGGCTCTTTCCAACAGGCCCCATGAGCCCATGGTCGAAATGAAAATCAGTGGCCAGACTGTGAAATTTATGGTTGATACAGGGGCAGAGCACTTGGTAGTTACTCGGAAAGTAGTTCCCCTCTCAGGACCATTATTGGAGCTACCAGGGACCACACCCACAGACCATTATGCTGCCCCTGCTGATGTCAGTTAGGCAGCTACCAGGTGCTTCATGAATTTCTGTACTTGCCAGATTGCCCAGTCCCTCTAAAGGGCAGAGCCCTTTTAGCCAAAAAGGAAGTAGAAATCACCTTTGCCCTGGACGCCTCAGCACAACTGCACATAGCTGAGGAGACCTCTCCAATGATCCTGTCTTTTGCAGTGCCTAGGGAGGAAGAATGGAGACTTTATACCTCCCAGTCAAAGGACTAACCATTAGAGCCTGAGCTAGAAAAGAAATTCTTGCTGATCTGGGCAGAAGGAAATCCCCAGGGCCTGGCTAAGAACCACGCCCTAGTGCTAATTGACTTGAAATCTGGGGCACATCCTGTAAAACTTCACCAGTATCCAATTCCAAGGAACGCATGCCTAGGTACCCAGGGCCACCTAAAATAGCTGCTTCAATGGGGACTTCTTAAGCGGTGTCAGTCTCCATGGAACACCCCTCTCTTACCTGTCAAGAGCCTGGGACCAGTGATTACTGCCCGGTACAAGACCTGTGGGCTGTTAATGAGGCCGTTATAACCCTGCTTTCGGCGCTTCTAAATCCATACACCCTCCTGGGACTCATTCAGTCAGAAGCGGAATGGTTCACATGTCTAGATCTAAAAGATGCCTTTTTCTGCCTTCAGCTGGCACCCTCCAGTCAGCCCCTATTGCCTTCGAGCGAGAAAACCCAACCACAGGGGCTAAAGAACAGTTTACCTGGACAAGACTTCCACAAGGGTTCAAGAACTCCCCAACTCTTTTTAGTGGAGCACTAGCAGCAGATTTGTCCACATTTCCAGGACAGGACATGAAGTGCATTCTACTCCAATATGTAGATGACCTCCTACTGGCTAGCTCCACACAAACTCAGTGTTTGGAAGGAACACAAACCCTCCTAAGACTCTTAACTAAAACAGAGTGCTGGCTTATTGTTCTCCCATGTATAGTGAGGGATGGAAAGTAGACTTACTGGTGTCCAAAAGGAAGGCTCAAATCTGTCAGAAGGAAGTCAAATATCTAGGTTTCTGAATTACCCAAGGGAAACGAAGACTAGGGACTGAAAGAAAACAGGCAGTATGTGCCATACTAGTCTTCAGGACCTGGCGACAGATTCGGAAATTCCTAGGGTCAGCAGGGCTCTGTTGAATTTGGATCCCAGGGTTCTCAGATCTAGCTAAGCCCTTCTATGAAGCCTTAAAAATAGAGGAAAAGGCACCCATTAACCGGGTTCCTGAACAGGAAAAAGCCTTCACAACCATAAAGACAAAGCTCACTGAGGTGCCAGCTCTAGGACTCCCAGATGTGACATGGGACTTTAACCTTTTCATTCACGAGAACAACGGGTAGCCCTAATTCTGACTCAGGGTTGGAACCCTGGCAGAGGCCTAGCCTACCTCTCCAAACAGATTGACCCTGGTTGCCTCCAGTTGGCCCCCATGCCTCAGGGCCCTTGCAGTCACGGCCTTATTAGTCAAAGAGGCAGACAAGCTCACTCTGGGACAGAACTTAAATGTTAAAATGCCTCATGCTGTTGTCATCCTAATGGAAGCTAAGGGGCAACATTGGCTGACTCATGCTCAGATGACTCAATACCCAGGGCTCCTATGTGAAAATCCATGAATAAGATTAGAGGCACTAAGAACTCTTAATCCTGCCACTTTCCTACCCATTGCAGAGGGACACAATCCCTGAACATGATTGTCTAGAAGTCCTAGAGGAGGTTTACTCCAGCCGGCCAGATCTAACGGATAGGCCTCTACAGAATTCAGACTTAGTATTGTTCACGGATGGCAGTAGCTTCCTAGATGAAGGAAGACAATGAGCCCGGTATGCAGTGGTATTAAACTTTGAGATAATAGAGGCACAGGCCCTGCCTGAAGGATGGTCAGTGCAGAAGGCAGAACTTTGTGCCCTAGTCAGAGCCTTAAATCTCACACCAAAAAGGAAAAGACTCAGTGTCAGAAGGGAGCAGTCACGCAGACACAGAAGCAAGGCTAGCTGCTAAGGAGCAGGCGGCGCCATCGTGGATCATGTTGGTTCCTGCACAGGCCCTGCCTGAAGGATGGTCAGTGCAGAAGGCAGAACTTTGTGCCCTAGTCAGAGCCTTAAATCTCAGTAAGGATAAGTGCGCCGACATCTACACTGACTCGCACTATGCCTTCGCTACTCTGCATATCCATGGGGCCATATACAAGGAAAGGGGGCTCCTGATGGCTGGAGGAAAAGGAATAAAAAATCAGAATGAGATCTTGAAGTTACTAGAAGCAGTCAGGAAGCCCAAGGAAGTAGCAGTCATCCATTGTAGAAGACACCAAAAAGGAAAAGACTCAGTGTCAGAAGGGAGCAGTCACGCAGACACAGAAGCAAGGCTAGCTGCTAAGGAGCAGGCGGCGCCATCGTGGATCATGTTGGTTCCTGAATTACCTGAACCTCTGAAATACACCCCTCAAGAAGAAGAATGGGCCCACTGAAAAGTGGGTAAGAGGACAAAGGAAGGTTGGTGGATATTCCCAGATCATAGGGTCTAAGTTCCAGAACAGTTAGCTCATAGAGTAGTCCTCCAGCAGCATGAACTTACCCATTTAGGGAAGATGGCTCTAGAAGCCTTGTTAAGTAGATACTATCTAATTGCCCATCTCCCATCCTTATGCGCCCCAGTCTCTCAGAGCTGCCTCCTCTGCGCACAGAACAATGCAAGGCAGGGTCCTGTAGGACCTATAGGAATTCAGCGCTGTGGGCAGCTCCCTTTGAAGATCTAGAGGTAGACTTTACAGAAATAGGGCCTAGTAGAGGAAATAATACCTTTTAATTTTTGTCTGTACCTTTTCAGCCTGGGTTGAGGCATATTCTGCCCGCATAGAGAAGGTAAGACTGAAGGAGATAATTCTGAGTTATAGAATGTCATTAACCACAGAGTCAGATAATGGCCCAGCCTTTATATCTTAGGTAGTATAGCAGGTAGCTAAGGCCTTAGGAATTAAGTGGAACTTACATACAGCCTACAGGCCTCAGAGTTCAGGGAAAGTAGAATGCATGAACTGGACTCTCAAGGAGACTATGTCTAAGTTATGCCAGGAGATGAACTTACCCTGGACAGATATCTTACCACTTGTACTCCTATGGGTGCACTGTACCCTGAGAGCCAGGCTAGGGTTCTCTCCATTTGAAATTCTATATGGCAGAAGCCCTCTCTTAATGCAGCCAAAGGGAGATTTGGGGGGAAATAGGGAACTTAGAAATTCAGAAACAGCTACTAGGATTTGGGAAAACTATCCTTGAAGTCCACAGATGGGTTACTGATCGATTGCCCATTTCTCTAGGAACAGCTGTGCACCCCCACAAGCCTGAGGACAAGGTTTGGGTAAAAGATTGGAAAAAGGAACCCCTTAGGCCAACCTGGGAGGGACCTTATCCAGGTGTACTAACCACCCCTTCAGCTCTCAGAGTTGCAGGACTGAGCATCTGGATCCACCACTGCCGGGTAAAAGCAGCCCACCAGCTGGATAATCAGCATCCAGATTGGAAGGTGACCTCTGACCTGAACAACCCCCTGCGGATCATCTTCAAGAAGATGGCAGATCCGGCTGACTGACCTGAATCTCCTTATCCCTTCCTATCTGGATAATTATAGTTTTTTGGTTTTTTTCTAATAGTTTTTCATACAAGTGTCAACAGAACCCCAGACTGGTACCAGGAGGAGAACCTCTCTGCCCTTGCTACTCAGATGACCCCCCTTGGGGGAGATGGTGAAAACTCAGGATACTGAACTCCCTTTTCCGTGCCCCCCCACCCCCGCTTCACCAGGAAGTGGCTAGAGCAGTCGTCAACCTTACCCCCAATTCCTGAGTCCTTTGTAATCCCCAAGGCTAAGAATAGCTTGTGGAACAAGAGGGGGGAATGAAAAGGAAAATGGGGGGGGGGAGCTTGCAACCTAGTTCAGTATCTGGTTAAAACTGTAGTCTTACTTCCCAACTCTGACTGACTTGGGTGGAACTGCAAAGCCTAACCTCAGGGCCCCGCCACAGCTGACTTGGGCAGGGTTGCAAGGACACTCAGGGGCTCGCCACAGGAGGAGATATATAGGTCAGAGCCTCCCCCACAAGTTCAGTTCAGGCTTTGGCTCTGGAATTCCCCTGGGCTAGCAGATCTGTGAAATAAAGGTTAAACTTTCCTCCCTCAGAGTGCTGGCTTATTGTTCTCCCATGCATTCTGCCACAACAGGTAAGAGGGGTCAAATGTATAGTGAGGGATGGAAAGTAGACTTTTGGTGGTGATCATACTATAGCATATACAGATATTGAATTATAATGTTGTTAACCAATGTTACCTCAATGAAAAGAAAAATGAAAAAAATGAAATACAAGTGCCAAGTTCTGTTCAGGTTTATTTTTCTGATTCCTCACTATTACCTCCCATTCCCTCCTGCCCAACAGATACAGTAGTTGAGGGTTTGTTGTGTCCATGGCATTCATCAAAATGAGCATAAAATGACAGGTAAATTGAAATAAAAGGAAGTGAGACGTGGTTTTGTAGAGCAATGAAATGTGTTATTCTCATCTGAAATAACTTAGGTTTATATTGAAGCAACACACCCAGCATATTGCCTGCTATATAGTAGCTATCAAATAAATATTTGTTGAATGAATGAATGGACATTGTTGAATGAAAGGCAGAGTATAATAAATACATACATATATAGTTTGTGTGCTTGTTTTGTTTGTTGTTAATCCTCACCCAAGAATATTTTTTCCATTGATTTTTGGAGAGAGTAGAAGGGAGGGAAGGGAAGGAGGAGGAGGAGGAGAGAGAGAAACATTGATGTGAGAAACATTGATTGGTTGCCTCCCACAAGCATCATGACCAGGGCCAGGAACAAACCTGCAACCCAGGTACGTGCCCTTGACTGGGAATCAAACCTGTGATCCTTCGATGTGGGGGGCGACTATCTACTACTGAACCATTCGGCCAGGGCCATAAATTGTTTTTCAATATAATAAATGTGGAATAAATCTTCTACTCCTTCTTTCTGCCTATCATATTCCTGGTCAAACCTGGAAAACTGACTGATTGGGGCCTGCCACAAGAACCCTGAAATTTGGTGCAAGTACCATTTATAATCACCTCTATTTGGCTCTTGAGGCTTATAGAAACATGAGAAGTTAGTTAGGCCAACTTTTCCCTTGTACTGTATATAGCGTGACAGGAAGATCACCACTTTATAATCTTTGTTATGCTTTTTGTCTATGCTATGATCTTTGAAGGCTCTGAAAAGCTCTTACTACTACATCAATGACAGATCTGGTACTAGAACCCAAACCTCTCTATAACCTGGAGAAGAGTACTCTCCACTGCACTGTCCTTGGGACTATGAAGCTATATTTATTGAAAGTGGGAGAAGAACTTTCCTAAGAAGCAGGAGACCTGGGTGCAAGTTTGAGTTCTGTCATTGACTTGCTGTGTCAAATTGGGTAACCCCTTTCATTATGTTCTCTTTTTGCACAATGAGGGGTTTCAAACTGGATGCTCTGCAAGACTCTTCTAGTTCATCTGTTCCAGGATTCTCTAGTGAGAGCTAATTAAGATATTGTAATACAGAGGTTCATGGTTCTCTAAGTTTGACCCAAGAATTTCTAAGAGTCCCTTTAGACCTTTCTCAAACTACATATCTGTGGAAGGCAGGATTTTCTTCATATCACAAGAGACTGAATGCAGAAGCAGCTATCAGAGTTCAGCTTCTATTAAGCCAGACATTAAATAGAATTACAAAAAATCATGTCACTCTTCTCAGTAAATTTATTTTTATTTTAGAAAAGATTGTTGTTCTTTATAAAATATATTAAAAATATGCTGTAAAATATGTAACTTATGTTAACATGTCAACTTTATAAGCCTTTAAGAAATAAATGAAGGAATGAATCAACACCCTTTAAATGTTTCTGCCTTAATATCTAATACAATAAATTACCATATATATAACACACACACAAAAACCCACCTCTTTGGTTTTTAACAACTTTTAATACTGTAAAGGTGTCCTGAGAGCAAAAAGTTTGAGAGCTGCTGTTCTATAGGTCTCTAACTTCCTGTCTCATTCTGTACAGCCTTGTTCCTCCAATGGTTTCAAATGGAATCTGTTCAATATGTGACACAATGACCTTGGGCGGGAGGGCATTCTTTCTAACTCAGCCATACCAGGCTTCTCCTCTCTTTCACCTGTTTCCTTGGCATAGACTGTGACTGGGACCTTAGAACACACCACCTCAGGCAGTGCCAGCTCCTAGGTGGGGAAACAAAGCACTGGTCTAGTGTGCATTAATGTGTGATAGCCTTTCGGCTTGTCTATCCAGCCCTTTCTGGTTCCATCTACCCTAATTGGTATACTCTCTATATCCCCAATCCTCCAACCCCCCAGACCCTCCCTGACCCCCACCACCAGAAAAACAGGCTTCATGTCTGCTATGCTGTTCATGGGAGGCCTGAGGTGTGAGGCTAGAGGGGCCCTCTCAGATTCCAAGCCCCCATGGGGTGTCTGGGATGGAAGGAGAAAAGAAAGGAGGAAGTCCCTAGATGGTTTGGCTCAGTGGATAGAGCGTCAGCCTGTAGACTGAAAGGTCATGGGTTCAATTCCTGTCAAGGGCACATGCCCGGGTTGCAGGCTCAATCCCCATTAGGGGGCATGCAGGAGGCAGCCTCTCAATGATTCTCTCTCATCATTGATGTTTCTATCTGTCCTCTCTCCCTCTGAAATCAATAAAAATAGATTAAAAAAAGAGAAAAGAAGAAGGATTTGTGTTCACTGAAAGAACCCACTGTATCTCAGATTCTTCATGTCCTTCTTCCTTCATGACAAGCCTGGGAAATGAGTAGGGATCTTTATCCTTGTTACAGCCAGGGAAACTGAGGGTGAGTGCCAAAGATAAAGAATCTTGCCTAAGGTGGTTACACAGCCAAAAAGTACACGGACTTGGATTTGAACTCAGGTCTAGAGGATGCCAAGTCAATGCTCTTCCTAATTTACCAGCAGCAGGGAGAGTTGGGAACATCCAGGACAGGAAGAGTGAGTAGGGGAACTAACATGAACACTATGTGTCAAGCATGGCAAGTGTGAGTGTGTCATCTCATTGACTCTTAACAGTAGTCACCTTATATAGGCAGCGAAACCACACTTTACAGATGAAGAAACAAGCTTGGAGAAGTGAAGTGGCTTTCCTAAGGACACATGGCTAGAAGGTAGCAGAACAAACATTCAAATCTAAGTCTGTCTGGTCCCAGAGCATCAGCTTTTTCAATAATAACAAATAACATTTATTGAGAATAATTTGTACCAGGCACTGCACTAAATGCTTTAACTCGTTTAATTTAAACCTCCCACCAAGGTCGGTGCTATGATTATCTGGCTGTGGGGGAAGAGGGCATATGCTCAAAAGAGGGAACATTGCTCTGCTCTGACTCTTTATATTACTCCCCTGTCACATGCAAGGGGCTTCCCCTTATAAGCCTGGAGCCAGTTGGAGGTGGGTGGGAAGGAACCATTGCCTTGCTGCTGGCTGACTATCATCCTGATGGTACCACAGAATAGGCTAGATAAAAGGGGAGAGATCAGCTATAGCAACCTCCCCAGGATACAAATGGGAAAACTAAGGACCACAGAGTGAGTTTTAAGTTGAACTGGAGGGATCCTTACAGATCCCCTCCACCTCCTGCCCCCATCCCCTCAACCCCCGGACAAATCTCTGAAGCACTGATGAGGAAAGTCCTCAAAGATAGGCACAGGCGTGTTCAAAGCAGGCTTCAGACCTTCTAGGGTCCCAGCATTTGGCCCTTTGATCATCTCGGGTCTCTGAAAGGGAAGTGAGGCCAGGGGGAGTAAGTTATTCTGGGCCTTGTGATGACATGTGCCTCAAGAGACCCAAGCTTGGCCTTTTGCCATGGGGTCTCTGAGAGCCTTCTGGCTGCCAGCCATGGCACTCTGCCTGAGGAGCCTTGGGAGAGGAGGAATCGCTGCTTCTTAATGGCTTCCTGCCCAGAAAGTCTCTAGAACTGCTTACTGCTAACTCTACTGAAAGAACAGAGTTCAGTGCATCCAGAGTGTCAGGTTCAGATAGCAGGCTAAACTTCTGGACCTGGAGAGGTCTGAGCATGGGAGTGACTAAAGGAGGTAAGACATCATCTCCTCAGAAGATGTTCATAAAAAGACATACACCTAGGCTATCTGAGCTAGGAGAGTGCTGTGATGACCTGAGTCAGGGGGATGGAGGATATGGCCTTTGAAAACTCAGATTCTCACTGGGGCATTACCTGACTTCCTATGGATTCCCAGGACAGCACAGGAGTTCTGAGAGGAGCTGTGATTGTTGGCCAGAATGGAGATTTTTCCAGATTTACCCTGTTTTTAACCCCAAACAGGAGTCATACAATAATAGACTTAGAGACTTGTGACCCTGACTCTCATTATATAGCCCGGAAAACTGAAACCCAGAAAGGAAGGGAAATCCTGGAGGTGCCAAAGTGAATTGTGATTCCTGACTTTAGTGCAGGGCTGGAGAATGACCCCTTAACCCAGGGCCCAGAACTTCCAGTTTGAGAAGGTTTCCTAAGGCTACAGCTTTTCCCCATCCACCAACTGCCTTCACACCTACCTGGGGCTCTCCTCCCTGGGCCTTTTCCTTGGAACTTTTTCCACAGCCCCTGTGTGGTCTTGTAACCAGAGGCCCCCAAGGAGAACTGGTGTGTCACTGGGCAGTTGGAAAGTAAGCAGGCATGCCAGAATGCAGGTGTTGGGACTGGCTGGTGAGCACGCAGGCAGGCTGGACATTCCAAGCTTGGAAATTAATGTTCAGGGAATTTCAGTTGTCATTGCTGTCCAGTCCCAGCCAACTGGTTAACAGTGCCCAGTTTGAATCAGTGATCCGCCTCCTGGTCCCTCCTCTTTAGCTAGCCTCCTCTCTCCCTCCTTTCTTTCCTCCCTCCCTCAGCTAACTCTCTGGGAGGCGCTTGGAGTGGAGGCAAGCTGAGCTCAGGATAGCCGCTGCTCTCAAATTCTCCCCTCTCTGTACAGTGCTGGCTGATGGAGCATTGGGTCAGGGCTGGCTTTCACCGAACCCCTGGTCCCCTGTAGCCTAGTCCCCAGAGAGGGAGAGACCTGTTCCCAGCAGAACTCTACCGGGCCCTGCCAGCTTCCTGTGCCCCACCATGCCTCTGCTGGATTTTTTCTGGGCTTGTTTCAGGAAAGTGACGGTAAGTGGCTTCCCAGCCCCAGCCTACCCACTGCTCTGGGGAGAAGGAGGCAGCTGAGGACAACTGCAGGCTGGCTGGAAGGCAGATGGGCTTCTGAGACTACCTTGGCACTAGAAAGATTCACCATTGTCATTTAACCAGCTCTGTGATCTTCTGTAACCTTCCCAGGAAAATGAGTAGGCTAGCTGGCTCTTTTTCATAAAACTTGTCTTTGTTGCCTACCTGGACTTGCCACTAAAGGCAATCCCCCCCCCCCCCCCAGTTTCCTCAGATTTAAAATGAAGACAACAGCAATACCAACTTTATAGGGTGAAGAGATTGGTGTTATTATTGATATATTAAATGTTTACAAATATAAGTGGTAATGTGTGTAAAGTTCCTAACGTGATGACTGGTATGTGGCATCCACAATGGTAACTATTATGATTATTATTATTACTTATTTCCATCAACATTTATCAAGCACCTTCTCTGTGTTTGGCACCATAGGAGTTACCTTAAGGCACAAAGGGACATAGTTTATGTCCAAAGAGAAGGTAAGAAAAGTGACAAATATTTATCAAGCATCTACTATATGCCAGACTCTATGCTACATAGTCAGTGAAATATTTGCTGAGTACTGCTATATCCTGAACTCAGGGAATACAGGAGCACATCAGGACCCACAGGGTGTGTAGGGCATGATTTCTACTCTCAAGAACCAAGGAACTGATATTTGTTTAGTATACTCTATGTACCAGACATAGGCACTTTTTTCATTTTGAGGATTGGTTCTTTAAAATGATTTCTTCATTAAAATAGTTGTATCGCCCCAGCTCAGTTGGTTGGAGCATCATCCCATACACCAAAAGGTGGTGGGTTCAATTCCTGGTCAAGGCACAGAGGTTTTGGGTTTGAACCCCAGTTGGGGCACGTGGGAGAGGCAACCAATCTATGTTTCTCTCTCGCATCTCTTTCTTCTCTCTCTCTCTCTCTCTCTCTCTCTCTCTCTCTCTCCTCTCCCTCTCTCTAAAATCAATTAAAAATTTAAAAAATAGTTGCATCTTCTTACTGAAACAACTTTTAAAATAGAGAACTAGAGGGGAAAAATGAACTACCATCATTATTTTCAACTAGAAGCCCGTCACACGAAAATTCACGCAATAGGCCTTCTTTCCCCTGGCTGCCCAAGCCTCGAGGCTAGGCTTCTCCCCTCCAGCCGCAGCGAGGCTTGGTATCTCCACTGCAGCCACAGCAAGGTTTGGCTTCTCTGCTGCACCCGCAGTCTTCAGTTTTCAGTCTTCAGTCTTCAATCTTCAGTCTTCAGTCTTCAGTCTTCACTCCAGCCAGAGCCTTCAGTCTTCGCTCTGTGCCTGCTAATGTAAATTAATTGCCATCTTTGTTGGGTTAATTTGCATAGTTGCTCTGATTGGCTGGTAGGCATAGCGGAGTGACACCAATTTTCATGTTTCTCTTTTATTAGTGTAGATACCCAGGAAAATCGCTATTAATGTTTTAGTGTATTTCTTTCAGTTTTTTTTTCATCTACAGTTCTTTCTTCATCTTTCAAAGCTGTGATTCTCCACTATGCATATATTATTTTTGAAGGCAATTTTTAATTTTAACACTATAAAATAGACATATGGAATGTATCAAACTACAGAGTAGACTTTGGACAAAGAGCAATACTGGGAAGCGATAAAATGAAAAAAAATTCTTTTTGTATTCTGTAACTCATTTTATTATCAGAAGCTTCATTACCAGAAATAGAATTGCTAGAAGACTGGATGGGAGAACAATGATTATTTGGGGCCCTCTATATGCCACGCATTGTGCTAAGTATCTGTGTGTGCCATTTCATTTTACCTTGCACAACAATCCTATGACAGGTTAGGAAACTGAGTCATGAGAGTCCCAGACACATGCCCAGAAGAGTAGGAATTTGAACCCAGATCTTTCATAATTCAGCTTAACCACACATCCACTTGTCATGACAAGGGCTTCTTGAGAATCAGTTGCTTCCCACAGAAATTTTCTTTTTCTTTATATGTATACTAGTGAACTGGTGCATGAAATTCATGTACATTAAAAGAAAATTAATTAGAGTAAATATTTTAATATTACTATTTGCCCTTTCTCTATTATAGAAGTGTCAGAGATGAAAGAAAATTAATAAAATGTATATGAAAATCTTCCTCCTGTCAGAGTCTGGGGCATGCCATGGGAATCAGAGTCAAGTTCCCGCCCACCCATGTGTGCCATGAAGTCATGTGAGACCCAGACCCGGCCGGCCCCACCCCCTTCAAGCCCCACCAGGTAGGGGGCGTGGCCTAAGGTACCTGACTCAGCACCGGTGCAGGGGCCATGGCCTGAGGTCCCCTGCCCTGGGCCAGGGCAGGGGGCATGCCTTGAGGTCCCCGTCAAGCTCCGCTGGGCTGGGGGCACAGCCTCAGGTCCCCTGGCCTGGCACTGGGGCAGGAGGCACAGCCTGAGGTCCCCCAGCCTGGGCCAGGGTGGGGTCATGCCTTGAGGTCCTTTGTCAAGCCCCGAGAGTGGGGGGCATGGCCTGAGGTCCCTGTCAAGCCCCACCAGGCAGGGGGCGCAGCTTCAGGTCCCCTGGCCTTGCCCAGCACCACGCAGCCTCGGGTCCCTGCTGATTGCTCGTTAAGGCTCGTTATGGGAATTTGGCCTCCACTGTGGGTGCATCCATCTTGTTATGGAATCCCTGCCTCTGATGTGGGCACAGCTATCTTGACCGTTATGGTGTGATGGTCAATTTGCACATTCCCTCTTTATTAGATAAGATTTATCATAGACAGAATTAGAGATGTCTTCCATTTCCCCCTCTTTACTCCTTTCCACCCAGCCTGTAGCCCACACCCCCAGGTCTTCACCACCGTATTGCCCATGTCCATGGGCTATGCACATAAGTATATAAATTCTTTGTCTTATATCTCCTCATCCCCCCACCCCTACATCGAGGTATGTTAGTCTGTCCCATGCTTCCATGCTTTGGGTCTTACTTTGTTGGCCAATTTATTTTGTTCATTAGATTCCACAAATAAGTGAGATCATGTAATATTTGTCTTTCTCAGATTGGCTTATTTTACTTAGCATAATAGTCTCCAGGTCCATCCATGTTGCCCCAAAGGATAAGTGATCCCTCTTTTTCACAGATGCATAGTATTCCATTGTGTAAATGTCACACAGCTTTTGTATCTATTCATCTACTGATGGGCACTTGGGCTGTTTCCAAATTTTAGCTATTGCAAATAATGCTGCTATAAATAAAAAGGGTTTATATATTTTTCTGATTGGTGTTTCAGGGTTTATAAAATATATTTCCAGAAGTAAGATTGCTGGGTCAAAAAACAGTTCCATTTTTAATTTTTTGAGGAAACTCCATACTGTTTTCCATAGTGGTTGCACCAATCTGTATTCCCACCAGAAGTGTACTAGGGTTCCCTTTTCTCAACACCCTTGCCAGCACTTATTTGTTAATTTAATTTATTGATGATAGCCATTCTGACAGGTGTGAGCTGATATTTCATTGTGGTTTTAATTTGCACTTCTCTGATGATTAGTGGCTTTGAGCATTTTTTTATATGTCTCTTGGCGATTTGTATGTCCTCCTTGGAGAAGTATCTGTTTAGGTCTTTTGCCCATTTTTTTAAATTGGATTTTTTGCCTTCCTCTTGTTGAGTTGTACGAGTTCCTTATATATTTTGGAGATTAACTCCTTATCAGATGTATCATTGGTAAATATATTCTCCCATACAGTGGGTTCCCTTTTCATTTTGATGGTGGTTTCTTTTGTTGTGCAGAAACTTTTTATTTTGATGTAGTCCCATTTGTTTATTTTTCCTTTGTTTCTCTTGCCCTAGGAGATGTATCAGCAAAAAGTCTGCTACCTGAGAAATTGTGAGTGGTAAAAGTTGGTGGTCTAGTTTCATCTTTTTGCATTTGTCTATCTGGTTTTCCCAGCACCATTTCTTGAAGAGATTGTCTTTACTCCTATGTATGCTCTTGCCTCCTTTGTCAAATATTAATTGACTGTAATGGTGTGGGTCAATTTCTGGGGTCTCTGTTCTATTCCATTGGTCTATATGCCTGTTCTTGTGCCAGTACCAGGCTGTTTGGATTACATATATTATTTTTATTCTGATTTGAAATTCCTTTAGCTCAAATTTCCCCTAAGGCATATTTTAATGTTTGTGTAGTATGTCATTGAGTTCACTTGCTGCAATTCAGTTAATCATTGCCTTAATATTTTAAAATTAATTTTTATTTTTTAATCATGGTTTTAAATAATATTACAGTAAACATCGTTTGAGTCCCTTTTTTGTAGTGATTCCCAAAGATGGAATTTCTAAGCTAAAAGGGTATGACCAATTTTTTATGGCCATGGATACAATTACCAAGTGGTTTTATCAAGAGGGTCCCACTGGCAGTGAACAAGCTCTGATGGTTATCTGTCCTTCAGAGGGCCCGCTGACAGCTCTCAGGCAATAAGACCAGTGGGCAGCTGCTAAACGTGCCTCTAGACAGAAGGGGAAGTCAAGCTATCAAACATCTGCTGGCTGGGCAGTGACTGAGCATTTGGGGGTCAGTGCTCCTTCTATGCTCCCTTCCAGGGTCATCTATTATTTGGGAGATGCCAATTTGGTAACTGAAAGCCTTTGAGGTCTATAAAGTAGAAAGGATGATGCTCCAAGTGAGGTCTAAACAATGATCCCACCAATTCATTAACTGCGGTGGTAATCTTAACCGCAAACCATTGTTTTCCTGCTTTTATAGATGGAGAAAGGACCTTGGGAGCTACTCAGAAATGTTTACAATGTCACTCAGGTATGACTGATAGAGTTGAGGTCTGAACTTCTAAGTCCACACTCTTCTTGACACTGTATGGCTTTCCACATTTCAACCTAGTAGGAAGACTTTCAAACAACTAGCTTGACTATGAGAGGATAAATTGAAGTCTGGGACCCTTGGAAGTAAAGATCACTTCCAGTGGAAGGGACATGGAAAGTTTTCATAAGAGGTCACATTTGGACTGAGACTGAGGCTTGAAGGGAGAGAAGAGTTTGTCAGTCCAAAAAGGAGAAAAGACATTCCAGGCATGCCTGACAGAGGGAACTCCATGAGCAAGAGTCTGGAGGTAGTCAAGTGGTGGTGGGTTGGGGAAAGGGCTGGTTTCATGATGTGCCTCAAGTGCAGGGTTTGAGGGAAGAGGAGCTAGAGAGGGGGAACTAGGGGCTGCCTCCCATAGGGTTTGGAATTGATCCATGGGTTTGCGATCCTAACCTAGTGGGGGTCCCAAATGAGATTTTCAATAATCTGCAGTGAAATGAGAGAAAAGTGGAGATAACGTAGTGCAGTTTTCAGAAAGCTAAATTAATTCAACTCAAAAGACTTTTCTGTATTTGGAGATTATTATGTCCTTATGGGTATGGGGTTCGAATGATCTTTCTTTAATGAAATAGGAGTGAGAAATTTTTAAAATTCTCTGATCTCAGAAAAATAAAAATATTTGTGATCTCTGACTGTTGCCCTATTTAATTATTTAAACATTGTCTTCACCATCCATGAAATTCCACAGTCTGGAGACTGTTGTGTTAGGGGCCAGGGAAATTTTAATAAAATATGGATATAATTAAATGGATGATTTTAAGAAAAGTGCTCTAGCAGTCTCAGGTGGCGACAATGTGGAAGGGCCTACATGGTGATATGGAGTCCAGTAAGGTAACTACGATGGCAGTGAGGATGGGTATGGAGGATATGAGAGATAGGTCTAATGATAAGGACAGGGCAAGGGGAAAGTGAAAATGCTTGAGAGGTTTGATGCCCAAATGGAACTACCACCACCCTGGCCAACCATTTTGGGTGCTTAACATAGATTTAAATCCCTTTATGCTCATTACCCCAATCTTTTTAGACTCCCAGCAAACACTCCTAGCCCGTGCTAACCTCTTAGAAATTGTTGGGCTAAGAAAACCCCAAGAAAGGCCAGGGTCCTCTAGTCCAGGTCCTAGAAACTAGCACTCACACACACATTCACTTATGTGTATAGCCACAAACAGAATTTACACATGTGTTTGTGCACACTCTCAGTTCCACATACACATGCATAGACATGCCATTCAAGCTTGCCTACACACCCACATAGAGACAAACACATGCAAATGCACATGCACAGATAGACAGTTCACAGCCACAAGCATGTAAACTCACATACAAATGCCTGTATGCACATACAGAAGTAGGCACACTTGCACATTAACACATGCCTTCCCATGCACAAGCACAGCATGCAGATACACATGGACCCAGGAACATACACAAAATTATGTGGACATACAGAAGCACGCACCCAGTGCAAAGACATGTTCATGCACATGTACACAGAGGGCTGTGGCAGATGCCAATCAACACATGGTTAGATCTCAGGGAAAGGAGGCAGCCTGCCAGACCACCACACACACTTTGGCTGAAAGGGCCCTTTATATCATCTAATTCAACCTTCTTGGAGTTCTGATGGGGAAACTGAGTCCCTGGCATCCCACACCATATGGAGCTCTCCCTCAGCTGGGGAGGCATGAGGAGTGGGGAAACAGAAACTTGGGTTTGAATTCCACATCCCTACCCCCACTCAACACACACACACACACACACACACACACACACACACACACTAGCTGTGTGCTTTTGAGCAAGTCCTCTCAGTTTCTTACTCTGCAAAATCAGTGCCTGCCTCACAGAGAGGCTACGAAGATTTGGGGAGGTTGCCTTTAAAGTAACCAGCATGAAGTGGGTTGTCAACACACATGACTTGTTAGAAGCAGATTTCTGAACTCTATACAGAGCACCAAAGCAAAGAACAACTATTATTCCATATTTGGTAACTCCAGGGTTAAGGTCTCAGATCATATCTGCTCTTTTGCTACAGCCTCCACCCCCAACTCTCTACTCTGGACTTGCTTGAGTCTAGGATGAGAAGCGATCCATTTTGGAGCTGAAGGATGACACCTTAGAAGCCAAGGATACTTGAAGGTGGCAAGAAGTCAAGCCAGGGCCCAGGACTGCTTTGAGCTGCATTGGGGTTTAGGGGCAGCCAAGGGACAAGATGCTTGGATGTGAGATGAACCCAGTATAAATAGTTCCATACATGTCTGATGTGTCTTCCCTGGAGATCTGTGGGCCCGGAGGTTATCTATGGTCTCTCAGAACAACCAAGCACACATATGAGTGCCCCCATCCCAGCCTCACACTTTCACACATACACACACAGAACTGTTTGTTTGATGTGTCCTTTTGCCCCCTTCCAGCACCTAGCATGTGTTATGTATATAGCAAGTACCCAGAACATGGAACCTCTCTCATGTTACTCTCTTATATCAAATGGGCATATCATTTCCTGGAGAGGACTGGCCTAGGAGGTGGAGAATCCGGCTAGAGCTCCATCTCAGCCATGACTTCTGGGTGACTTTGAGAGAGCAATACTAACTGCTGTCCTTCAGTTCTTTCCTCTTATAAGGTAGGTAGATAGTCACACAATATCAAAGATGGAAAGGCCCGTAGAAGTCATCTGTTCGTCCCTCCAAACTACTGATGAGGAAACTGAGGCTCAAGCAGGGAAGAGATGTGCCTAAGGCCATACAGGGGGTCAGGATACAACTGGATCTGTACATGGTCTATGTAATAGACTGTAATCTCCCCTTATTTTGTGGCAAAATCTAAACATAACCTGTCTCTGATAGTATCTAACAGCAATCACAGGCAGGGCATCTAGACACATGCCACACGCGCGTGCATACATCCACACACGTGGTAATAACTCTGTCTTACCTACCCACAGGGCTACTATGGGAGGCAAAGCAAATCATGCACAGTAAAGTCCCTGATAAACAGGGAGGTTTTATAGAGGTTAGCCTCCAAGTCATGGTCCAACAAGGGACACCATGCTTTTTCTGAGTCATTGTCCTCACATACTTTAAAAAGAAAAACAAAACAAAAACAAAACAAAAAAAACAACCTCTCACCAAAATGAGTTTTATTTATATTTCCTACAGAAACAGTGACTGGTAATTCATGGCACTTGGTAATTTGTCTAGACACAAAAGAAGGTGTATGAAATAAATAAATGCCATTTTGAAGAGTCTTCTGTCACAATTTCAAGATAGGCCTGCTCAGCCAAATCTAATACTATTCCTTCAGTACTTTATAAATGGAATTTTCTTCTACTTGTATCTATTTCCTGGGGCTTATGGACCCATTCATATTTTCCATATTTAGAATCAAAGGTTCCTTTCTGAAGTGATTTTAATTTTAAGGTAAAACATGGCCCAAGTCCCTGAATTTCCACTTTCTTTTCACTCTTCAATATCTGTGAAATCTGAGGAAGATATAATCCCATTGATTGTGGAATGCGGCAACCTGCCTTCTGATAAATTGAGAATTATGGGGAAAGAGAGATGCAAACACCCATCCAACAGAATGATCCAGCCATATTGTAAAATTATTCAGAATTATTTTAGGTATATGTTCTGTGGGGTCCTCGCCTCTTCTCTTAATTTCTTTATAAAGACGAACACTGTTCATTTGGTCCATTTGGCAAGTGACTAAGAATTTATCCACTTGGTGTTTTACGATCTTCATTAATATTTATCAGATCTGTGAAATCTCTTGAGATGCACGGTGGGATTTTTTTTTTCAGAGCCAGTCTTCTGTAATAAACATGTGAGTTTGGTATAACTGTGGAGAGCTGTTCATAGAGTTGTACTATTCTCCCATAAGGTCTAGCTGATGTTGTAATGACAACCTTGGAAGAAGTTTGTTGCAGTTAGAATCAAGTTCATATGTAGCTTCATCATAAGCCACCTCCTCATCATTAGGGTCTACTGTGGTTTCATCATACACTCAGTAGTTGTTGGGTATAGACTTTGGTGGAGCCTTATTACCAAGAGCCTATATCTCTTTTTTTTAAGTTTTTTCTTAGCTGCCAACTTTTCCTTCTGCTGTGGCTGTTTCCGCCACATGAACATTACGTGTCACGACTGTTTGTTCTTAATCTCCAAAATGTTGAAGCCTGGAAGAAAGGCAGAGGCTTTTAGGAGTTGGACCCTGCTTTCTGTTGTCCCATCCTCAATAACTGCAACCTCCTGAGGTTCTTCGGTAGCATCTTTGCATTTCTTTCTGCTGCTGCCAGCCTTCTCTTTGGTGTTTGCTCCTTGGAGTCTGTACAGAAAACTGGTCTCACACACTTAGTCACACATCTGAGTGCATATGTGTATGAGGGCTCTCCTGTATTCACCCAAGGACACATTCTCAAGTATCCTCTCCTGTTCATGAGCTCCCACGGTGTGCGTGGGACTTTCAGTTGGCTGCCTGGGCACCTGTTCACATGGGTGTGTGCTTTTACATGCCCTCCACAGGCTCATCTTCATGCACATACATATGATCATATAAATACATGTTCTCAAGTGTACTTGTTCACACCCTGGGCCCTCACTGTACCAGACCAGCTTATAGATTCCCAATCTTTGCCTGGAATTAGCATGGCAGGATACAAGGTGAGAGTGTGACAATGACTGGTGATTCCGCAGTTCTGTTCCCAGTTCCCAAGATGTCTCTACTTTTCCAGATCTTTGCCCTTGTCATCCCAAGCAAGATCAATTTGCCACATGTAGTGTGTATTTTCTGTAGGAGGGGCAGGAGGGAGAGTAGAGAATTTAGAAGAGCATATGAATGCATAGAAACCCTTAAATACTTCTGAATGCCATTCCCACATTCCATGTAGACATCTTCTTTACCAAGTGGATGGCCAGCCATTGATGCATACCTCCAATGATGTGGAGCTCACCACCTATTCAGATAGCTTGTTTCATCTTAGGATACTACCATAGATGCCTTAACCAGCCTGAGTTTGGGTGTGTATATCTGAGATTGGTACAAACGGCCACCTCTCAATTACTGGGTCCAAAGAAAGGAGTTTTGACATAGATCCTCAAGTCATGGCAAAACCACTTAGCAAGAGCAGCATAGGGCCATATATCCCAAAGAAGGAGGTTTCACCTCCAGGACCCCTCTCTATGGTTCCACAGCCCAGTCAAATAATGTGTCAGTTGAGTGTTGGGTACTGGCTCCCGACGTGGGTGAAAAATCTGCACTGAGGATTGTTCCTGTGTGGCTAATTATAAATCACCTAGATGCTAACATATGCTATGTATCTGTGAAACACAGGTTCATGGGCTGAGGGGAAAGAATAGGCATTCGCATATATGGACTTAAAGAGAGCTGTGAGTTCATTTCTGGGCGATCTAGGAAGCTTTCTCAGTAGAGTTTCCCGGTTCAGAACAGAAGGCAGCTTGGTGTGGCTGAAAGAGCATTGAACAACGAGTTATATTGACCTGGATGTAATGTCCACCTTTGCCACATCTAGGCTGAGTAGTCTTGAACAAGCCACTTCTCCTCAGTGGATTTGCCACTGCTACAAGCCTGGCACATGGTAGATGGGAAATCGGAATGGAATCTGGAGGGATGATCCATAAAGGAAAGAAGAAGGGAAAGTTCTTCAAGGAAGAGTAAAGTTAGAGATAGGAGAGGTAGAAGGCACAGAGCCAGAAGACTTGCCACGGATGTAATGGTCATGGGAGAAGGGGCCAAAATGAGACATTTGCAAATTTGTGTGTGGGAGCTCGACCTTGGTGTTCTTGATGCAGTGAAAAGACCAGGACCTCTAGAATAAGAAGACATGATGTTAAGCCCTTTACATCTGAGCCACAACTTGCTAGCTGTGTGCCTTTGAGAAAATTACTTCATCCTCCAAGCTTTAGTTTCTTCTCTGAAAAATGGAGCTAATAATAGTACCCACCTCATAAATTGTTATGAGGCTTAAGTGAATTCATATGTATAAACAGCTTAGAAAAGTACCTGGTCTGCAAGCATTAACCATTGTTATTATTTATATACTGAGAAAAATTATAATTCCTACCTCATAAGGCTGTAGTGAGGACGACATGAAATAATGATGGTAAAGCTTATTGATATGTTTTCTTGTTGTTTTTTTAAATCTTGAAGGAAATGGGGGAGGGGTTCCTTGGGCTGAGAATAGCCTTCAGGAATTCATACTTTTACTCATTCAACCAAGCAATATGGATTCAGGTTCTACTATATGGCAGGCTCTGAGCAGATCTATAATGGTTAGCAAAATTGTTGTAGGTCCCTACCCTTGGAACTTTCTGTCTAGTAGATACAACATGAGAGTTTTTCCTCACTCACAACCCCCAAGTACCCTATAGGTGGGTATGACTGATTTATTCCAGAAAATGTCAGGCATGAAACTTTCTGATTAGTTAGCATTTGTAGTCTCTCTAACAGCAGTATGTGGCAATCCCACCTGGCTGGCAAGGTAAAGGGATGGCAATACTGGCATCCAGGGTACTTCCTACATCAGCACAGCCTGGGTATGGGTATGGGAAGTTCACTCCTAATGCTTGCCTCCCTTCCCCAGTTGTCCATCTCAGCAAAATGGGTGTAGCTTGCTCAAGTGTCATCTGAGATTAGACAATGTTTGTTTTGAGCAGTGGGAGAGATGGGGATGAGACCTTGGTAGGTAAGATGGGAAATAGGAAGCAAAGCTTTGACTCTGACATGTCTTGGACACAAATTATTTTTTAAAAATATAATTCACTATATATCTTTTTATTTTGGGGGGTTTTTCTTCTATGACTATGTATCTATAATTTATTTTTATATTTGTTGATTATAAATAACTAATTGTATAGAGAAACAAAATAGAAAGACATAAAATAATAAAAATGCTAAGATACTTTTTGTTTACATAATGCTTTATGCTTATTAAATATTTATCTAATTCATTTAACTTTTTACACAGTTTTTACTTTAAAATGTCCTTACAACAAATATCTACACAAAAACTTGTACCTAAATGTTCAGAGCATCATTATTTATTATAGTAGAAAAGTAGGAAAAACCCAGATGAGTGGATAAATGAAAGGGGTATATACAAACAATGAAATATTATTCAGCTATAAAGAGGAATGAAGTAATGATACATGCTACAACATGGGTGAACCCTGGAAACATTATGCCAAGTGAAAAAAGCCAGTTACAAAATACCACATATTGCATTATTCCACTTATATTAAGTTTCTAAAATAGTCAAATTTCTGGAGACAGAAAGTAGAGTTGCCTGAGAATTGGGTAGGGTGGGAAGCAATTAGGGGTTACTGCTAATGGGCATTGCCTTTCTTTTTGAAATAATGCAAATGTGTTAAAATTGTGATGGTGGTTACACATTCTATGACTATACTAAAAATCATGGAATTGTACACTTTCAGTGGGTCATTTGTCTGATATTTGAATTAAATCTCAATAAAGCTATTTTAAAAAATATGCCTACATCGTTTTCCCCAGAATCCACCAGCTAAATTTCCAGGCACTTCAGTTTTTTTTCTTCATTGATTAAGGTATTACATATGTGTCCTTACCCCTCCCCCCATCTCCCCCCAGCCCCCGCTCATGCTTGCACCCCCCTGGTGTCTGTGTCCATCGCTTATGCTTATATGCATGCATACAAGTCCTTTGGTTGATCTTTCTCCCTTAACCCTCCTCTCCACTACATTCCC
>NW_006292087.1:326644-328153 GCF_000327345.1 Myotis davidii | reverse complement strand
GTTAAGTCTTTTATCCATTTTGAGTTCATTCTTGTGCGTGGTGTAAGTTTGTGGTCTAGTTTCATTTTTTTTTTTTGCATGTATCTGTCCAATTTCCCAACACCATTTATTGAAGAGACTGTCTTGACTCCATTGTATGCTCTTGCCTCCTTTGTCAAATATTAATTCAGCATAGTGGTTTGCGTCGATTTCTGGGTTCTCTATTCTATTCCATTGGTCTATATGTTGGACAGAAATTCTTACTTTGAGTTCAGCTTCTTTGGTGCCAAAAAAATATCATGGGGGCTGCTGGGGGTGGGTGGTTTGGAAGACCATACTTGACAATATGGCTTGTGGGAAAGGTTGCAGATCGGTATTGCTAGGTTTGTTCCCCCTCTCTCCCCAAATCACTAGAGAAAGTTAGAACCAATATTAGCTAACATTCATAGAGCACATATTATGTGGCAGGCACTATTCCAAGCCCTTGGCATGTATTAACTTATTTCACCATCACAATAACTCAGCAAAGCATCCTAATTTTAGTGAAACACAGGAAGTTCAGTAATTTATCCAAGGTCATAGAGCTCTTAAGTGACAAACTTGGAATTTTAAACCCAGGTAATCTAGGTCTGAAGTCCATGTTCTACCCACTGTATTTATGTAATCTGTGCCTCAGTTTCTCTACCTATAAAATGAGGGCGTTAGATTGGTTTCTCTCTCAGAGTCCTTCTGGCTCTGGCACTCTCATTATATTTTTCTATTTTTTTAAAACATATATATATTTTATTGATTTTTTTTTATAGAGAAGAAGGGAGAGTTAGAAACATCAATGAGAGAGAAACATCGATCAGCTGCCTCCTACACACCTCCTACTGGGGATGTGCCCACAACCAAGGTACATGCCCTTGACCAGTATTGAATCTGGGACCTTTCAGTCCACAGGCAGACGCTCTATCCACTGAGCCAAACCAGTTAGGGCCCTTCTCCTCTTCTTTAAGCACACGTACCACACGATTGTCTGTGTCCATGGGTTATCCATATATACATATAAATTCTTTGGTTAATCTCTTCCTACTCACCCACCCATCCCTGCCTTCCCTTTGCAATTCATCAGTCTGTTGCATATTTCTAGGTCTCTGGATCTGTTTTGTTAATTAGTTCATTTTGTTCTGTAGATTTCCAAATATAAGTGAGATCATGTGATACTTGTATTTCTCTGACTGGCTTGTTTCACTTAGCATAATGCTCTCCCGGTCTATCCATGCTGTCCCAAAGGGGAAGATTTTTTTTTACAGCTGTATAGTATTCCACTGTGTAAATGTACCACAGCTGTTTTATCCACTCATCTACTGATAGGCATTTGGGCTTTTTCCAAATCTTGGCTTTTGTAAATAATTCTGTAATGATCATAGGATGCATATATCCTTTTGAATAAGTGTTTCAAGTTTCTTTGGATATATTCCCTGAAGTGGAATCATTAGATCATAAGGTAGTTCAATTTTTAATTTTTTGAGGTAACGCCACACTCTT
>NW_006292087.1:319849-325906 GCF_000327345.1 Myotis davidii | reverse complement strand
AGGTAACTCCATATTGCTTTGCACCGTCACTGCATCAATCTGCATTCCCACCAGCAGTGCACAAGGGTTCCCTTTTCTCCACATCCTTGCCAACACTCGTTGTTTAATGATTTATTGATGGTAGACATTCTGACATGTGCGATGTGATATCTCATTGTAATTTTAATTTCTCTGGTGATTAGTGACTTTGAACATCTCTTCATATGTCTACTGACCTTCTCTATGTCCTCTTTGGAGAAGTGTCTATTCAGGTCCTTTGTCTATTTTAAAATTGGATTGTTTGTTTTTTTGGCATTGACTTTCATAAGTTCTTTATACGTTTGGGATATTAACTCCTTATCAGCTATATCTTTGGTGAATATGTTCTCCCATGCACTGGGTTGTCTTTTCATTTTGTTGATGGTTTCCTTTGCTGTCTGGCACTCTCATTATATTTCATATATACTTCTCTAAACTTCCAGGCCAAGTGAAAAAGAAACCCTGATCCCCAAATGTCAGTGATTTCCACTCAAGGTCCCTGGGGAGGAGAGGGAAGCCTAGGTCATGGAAATGAGCCTGCACTGGAGACCAGCCCTCCCAGTTGCCCCTAGGTCCTGAGAACAGCTGGAGGTTTGTGAAATTCTGGGAGCCAGGTCCAGGACCTGGTCTGCATTTCCAAGCCACCAGTAACAATAACAAGGAGCAACAATTCACTCCACCTGGGTTGGGATGTGGGGTCAGAGGTTTCACAGTGGGTTAGGGGAGTGGAGTTCTTTGACCCCACCCCTATCCCACCTCTGAGCTGCTGTGGCTGTAGGCTGTTACCAGGGATCTTAGAGTCCAATTGCACATGTAGTTCAAAGGCTGAGGCTGCAAAGGAGCAGAGGAAAGGAAGTCCTGCACTTGGGAAACAGGGCTTGAGGCCCTAGAAATGGGTATGGGCTGACTTTCTCTGGCCTTCCCTCTACCCTGGGTTGGATCACTCTGGGAACTTGAGAGAAGAATGTGGTATAATGATATAATGCAGTAGCTGCTAGAAATAGAACACTAATGTGCTAGCCCAGCTTAGGCCTATTCTTTCTCTCTCTTAGCCTCAGTTTCCTCATTAACAACATGGGCAGAAGATTTCCTACTTTATAATTGATTGCAACAATGACATATCTGGGAAAGACCTGCCATTTGTAGGTGCTCAGCAAATGTGGGTTCAATTTGAGGAAAGTTGATTGGCTGCTCTACCTGATCCTGTGCCCATAGCTTGTACCCTCAGTATCCTTGTCTATAACATAAGAGAAATTGTACTTTCCTAGGGAGAGCCTAAAATTGGGAACATCCTGGGCAAGTGAAAGACAGTAGGAAACACTGATATTAGGACCCCGAAGCTCAGAAAGTGGGTGGTTTAGGTAATTCACCACTCCTCATATCCTCATACCTGGTTTAACTAGTCCAGAGTCTGGAAAAAAGACTCCATTCCACCCTGGAACCACTGCATCGCTCCCCTCCAGTCCCTTCCTGAATTCACCCTGTATAAGGCCCCTCTCCTGGAAGGACTCCCAAGCTCTGGGCAGGAAGGAGAGTCCCTGTTGGCCAGTGGGAAAGTAAAATCTTTGGGATATGACATTCCTGAGATTATCTAGAGAACCCCTGGGGTTTGTAGCTGCTAGCTTATTCTCCTTCCTAGCCCAGTTCTTGTTTGCTGTGGAAGCGGGGAGGACAGTAGGCTGGGAAAAATGGAGTGGGGGTGGAGGGGCAAATGTTAGAAACTAGACCTGGAGAAGCCCTGTGGGTCAGGTGAGGAAATGAGGAGTGGGGAAGATGGAAAGGAGGCCCTGCCAGGACTGGCAGGAGGGAATTAAGGTGAAAAGAGTCTAAGGCAGCAGGGATTTCTGTCACAGATTTATAAAATGATATGCAGATCAGCATTCTTGAGGCTATAGGTCAGGCACTCTTTTGAGGGTGAGTGAGTGGGTATTAGACCACAGTAGCCTTAGTGGGTAGGCAAGGGGAGTCAGGCCTTCTGAGAGGCCCCTCACTCCAAACTTGTAGGGATAACTCATATCCTTAGAGAGGAAATAAAGGGGAGATAGACCCTCTGGGGATTTCTCAAAAAAGTGATCCCAGACCCTGAGTTCTAGAAGACATTTCTTCCATTACCATTTCCTGGCTGAGATTGTTCCTCATCCTCTTGTAATGGAAGGGTAAGAATTGTCAGAGACCCACCTATCAATATAGGCAACAAGTCTGAAGCCCAGCAAAGAATTGGTCAAAGTCACATGATCAGGCCAAATGCTTGTGTTGATCATTCCTACTCTGAACCAGGTCTCCTCTGTCTTTTCCAGGGAAGAGATTGGCATCCTTCAGGTCTGTAGCACCCCACTCCTAACAGACATCACAGCCTGAACATTAGTGCATGATCCCAGGCCACTGGGATGGAATTTAAAAGTGGCCCCATGACACTAGTACTCTAATTTAGGACCTGGTGGTACACTCAATCCAGCCTCAGTCTATACACCACTCTCCATGTACCCAGCTGTCTCTACCCAGGACTCTGAGCACCTCTGAGGACCCAGCCTTTGTCTTATCTACACCTGTGTTCAGCTCAATACAACCCCTATTCTAGGCCTAGCCTGGAGGAGTTGGCTGAGTGCATAGAGCCCACACATACACTCATGCACACACAAGTGGCCAAACTCGCTGCACCCCTTCCCAGTGGAGAGACCCCAAGAGACAGAAGAGTCAGCTCCCGAGGAGTCTGGGGAGCCTGATTCTCAAAGTGGCCATAGTCTGTGTTGGAAGAACACGGACTCAGCCTGGGGACTGTGAGAACTCACTCTGGAGGAAGGGAGGGTGCTGTGAATAGGGCTTTGTGTGGCTCAGCTGAGAGGGCTGGGGGAGGCTGGAATGTGAAGAACGTGCTCTCATGACTGGCCTCAGGCTTGGGCCTGTGGCATAGGGCTGGCTGGGAACTGAGGGGAAGCAGAGAAACCAGACAAAGAAAGGACAAAAAATGTCTTTAGGCTTGCCCTCAGCAAGATAAGGGCTGGTCATAAAGCACACAGGTTTAGCAGAGAGGATTGCTGAGAACTCCATAGTCTGGACAAAGCCTCTTAGTAGCATTTGCAGCTTATCTCCAAGCCACCCCTCTCAGATCTCCCAGCTTCTTCTGCAGCAACCAGCTTCTGCCCCATCCCCCTTTTGGCTCTCTTTTTCCCACTCTTTCAACATGATTACCTTAATCATTCAAAAACTCCTCATCTGTCTTTTTATGTCTGGTCACTCTATCTGCCACTAGACTGCAAGCTCCCCAGGGGCAGGGACCATATCTGCTTCTGTGCAACTTTGCATTTGCAGGTCTACCATAGATAGCACCTACTGGGCAATTTTGAGCAGGTGCTCCACAGACCCCTCAAATCCAACAGGTCCAAATGAGATTCATTACAAAAGAAAGACCCCTTCTTCCCAACCACAACTTTTCATCTATTCCTTACTTCAGTTAATAGCCTCATCATCCATCCTAGTTGCCCAGGTTAGGAAGTGTGAATTCATTCTTGACTCCTCTCTTATCCTTCCATATCCTATCAGTGGCTTTGGTTCTAATCTTACCTAATAAAAGAGAAATATGCAAATTGACCGGCCCTCACTATGCCCACCAGCCAATCAGATGAGTATGCAAATTAACCCAACAAATATGGGGGTTAATTTGCATACATAGGCACCCAATGGCCTGGGTCCTGGAAACATCATCGGCACTCAGGTCACTCCAAGGTAGGCCCTGTGTGGGCCCTAAGCAGCCTAGGAAGGGCCTGATCCGGGGGTGGAGCTGGTGATCAGAAGGGCCTGGGCAGGGGCGGAGCCAGCGATCTGAGTGAACAACAGAGGAAACACCTTCTCTGACTGCTCATTGGCTAAGCTCCCTGTATGCCACTGATAATATTCTTAGTAACTTGGGTAATAAGAATCCAAAAAGGTGATCCAGGGTTTTTCCACCACACTCCTAGAGAAAAAAAACGAATGTCCACTGCTAGAGGGCTAAGAAATGTCATATCTTGCCCTAGCTGGTTTGGCTCAGTGGATAATGCCTCAGCCTGCCCACTGCAGGGTCTGGGTTCAATTCTGACCAAGGGCATGTACCTAGGTTGCAGGCTCCTCCCTGGCCGGAGCCCAGGTCAGGGCTCATGCAGGAGGCAACCAAACAAAGTGTTCCTCTCACTTTGACGTTTCTCTCTGTCTTTCCCTTTCTCTTCCACATTCTTAAAAATCAATGGAAACATGTCCTCCTCAGGTGAGGATAAAAAAAAAATAAAGAAATGGCATATCCTATGAAAGACACATCTTGAAAATGCCTAAAGAACGTTGTCATTTTTTCATGGTGAAGGGACTAGATTCCGTGTTGATGAAAACACCTTGGTGGCTGCGGTGACTGACAATGGCTGAAGCAGCAGGGTGATGGGGCTGTTGCCTTCCCCTGATCAGCCTGGTCGCCTCTCACAAAGGAAGGCCAGACTGTGGTTTATGCCCACTCCCCAAGGGGAGCAGGGAGCAGGCCTAAGCGATCAGTAGGACATCCCCTGAGGGCTCCCAGTATGTGAGAGGGGGCAGGCTGGACCGAGGGACCCCCCCAGTGCATGAATTTTGTGCACTGGGCACCTAGTGTATAAATAGTTCATATCTTGGTTCCCTCCTTTCTATCCCACAGACCACTGGCCCGATCTGCAATCTGCTCTGGTGTCCCTATCTCTAGTTTTGTCTAACCTTCCCCACTCCCATTCCTAATCTATTCTTTACTCAACATATAGAGTGACGTTCTATAAATATGACTATGTAAATCCCCTGTTTAGACCTCTTCAATGGCTCCCCAATGGGTTCACCATAAAGTTCAAGTTTCTTCATGTGACTTAGAAGGTTCTTCACAACCTGGCCTCCACCTGCTGCTCCAGACTCATTTCTCACTCTCTGTTTGGCACTCTGCTCTCCAGCCAGGCTATACATAGTTCCTCAAACCACATGCTTCCACATCTCCTTGCCCTTTGCTATGCTCTTCCTTCTGCCTGCCATACTCTTTGCCTCTTTATCTGCCTCATAAACTATTATTCATCCCTTGAGACCTGTTCTAAATGCTGCTTTCTTCCCGAATGTCCTCATGACAATGCACTTGCACTCTCAGCAACTAATTACTCTCTGCTCAGTTCCACAAGGCTTTATACTTTTATACTTTCCAACAGCATTCACATGCAACTGTGATGATTTGTGCACGTGCCCTACACCCCTCCCCGCCAACTTGGCCATGAATTCCTCAAAGGCAAGGCACATGCCAGGTATAACTGAATCTCTGAGTACCCAGTACAGGGCTTGGCCCTGAGGAGGCTCATAATGAGTGAATGAATGACCCACTGGATGGGAAGACTGTCACCACTAATCCTGGTATTCTTCCAGAATGGCTGTCTACAAGCAGGAAACAAAAATAGATTTTATTTGGTAGCAGAACTTTCTGATACAAAAGTGCATGCCTCATTTTTTCCTGTAAGTCTCTGAGCTACCAAAATAGTGCCAGGATCAGGGTCCAAAGTAGAGTGGGACTCATAGTTCTGGCCCAGTCCTGGTTATTCTGACTGCAGAGAAAAAAAAATAGGATAACATAAAATTAGCTTCATAAACCTAAATTAGTGTAAGCTTGGTTCTGACATTTACTAACTGTGTGACCTTGGGTAAGTCATTTCACTTCCTCTGGGCCTCATTTTTCTCATGTGTCACATGATGATAATACAGCCTACCATGCAGATTGATTGTAACAGTTGAACAAGGTAACTTATTTGTATCCTGTAAATTTAAAGCCAAGTTAGCTCCTGAACTTCTTTAATTCTGTTATACTTATGATAGGTTGGGGCAGGGTTGAAAAGAAGATAATTTAATATGAATAGGACCTCAGAACAGTCTGTTCCTCCCATCAATTCTTCCCCTAATTTCCTAGAATTGTCACATTTAGGACTCTCCTCCTTCACCTTTTTTAAAAAATTTTATTTTTTTACTAATTTTGTCTACTAGTGAGAATTATATTGACTTGCTGAATCTTAAATATGTCCA
>NW_006292087.1:316598-317968 GCF_000327345.1 Myotis davidii | reverse complement strand
GAAATTTCATATTTGTCTCTTTTGATTGGTCTTTCTCCTCTTTTGACACTTATCTCATTCCAGAATTTTTCATTTGCTTTACACTAACATCCCTCAAGGGCCTTGTCAATGAACACAGGGTGGGGGTTGTCTCTGTTGTGCCCAGATTTCAAGATTCCCAAGAGCCCACCAGGGAGCCAGCAAGTCTGATGCAAAAGCAAAGAGTCATTTATTTCAAACCTAGGTTTGGCTCCCCTGCCCCCCCCCCCCTTACTGGCACAGCAGCAGGTGGCAGAGAGAGAGAAAACTCTGTGTGGAGAGAGATTTTATAGGGGGTTGGGATAAGGGGAGGAGAAAGGACTGTGGGCCCTGCCGATTGGCCAGGCACGAGTAGTTATCTCATAACACAGGATGTGGTCATAGTGATGGCGTGCACTTCCCTTGACTATCATTGGCCAGTCCAGAGAAATCCTGGGTGTGGCCAGCAGTGGCTTGGTTTCCAGGAAGAAGCCTTGCTGATCACGTGGCCAAGGTAAGATGGAGGGCATAGCCCTTACCCTGGGGCAAGGTGGAGGGCGTAGCCCTTACCCTGGGGCAAGGTAGAGGGTGTAGTCCTCGCCCTTTCACCTCCTATCTCTGCTCTCTCCTGTGGAGAATTGTGGGTTGAAGATTCACCAGGTTGTCTTATGGTCTATCAGGATGGGTTTGACCTTTAGTCATTTTAGGGTGATCTAGGGCTGAGCCTAATCTCCAAGTATTAGAGATCATTGTTGCCTGCGCCTGGTGTGGCAACCATTGTTTAGAGGATAAGAGAGATAAAAAATATTGTGGCAAACTCTTTTCTGATAACCTTTGTTTGGTTCACAGGCTGGCTGCACAAAAGCAGAAGAGGCAAGAAGATCCTTCTATCTATAAGGGAAACCCTTTTTCCTTTCGTTCTTAACTATTGAATTAACATTTCTACCACTACTTTTTCAGACAAAGCCACTGACATTGCTTATCTAACTATTGCAAAAGCCTCCTAGGAGATCCCCCTGCTTCCACTCTCGCTCTACAATCCATTCCCCACACAGCAGCCAGAATGATCTTTTTAACGCAAAAATCACATCTTGTCATTCTCCAGCTCTACACCCTCCAATGGCTACCTACTGTCATTTTAATCAAAGCCAAAATCCTCACCCTGGCCTCAAAGCCCTGCATAATTTGGTTCCCACTGTTCTCTTCAACTGCTCCCTGGAATCTTCTGCATCCAAATTGTCAGATTGCTGGTTCCTTCTTATCATTCAGGCCTCTGCTCAAAGTTTAGCTCCTCTGAGAAACCCTTTCTGACCACCATTTCTAAAGTAAAGCAATCCCTTTATTCCTCCTGCTCTATCACTCCCTACTCATCC
>NW_006292087.1:305140-316468 GCF_000327345.1 Myotis davidii | reverse complement strand
CCAGTGTCAGCCCAATCTCCACAGGCCAGGCCAAGGGACCCCACCGGCCAGAGGGAACCTGCTCACTCCACAGATGCCCTTTGCCCTTTGCCCTTTGAGCCGCAGCACTGCTCCAGATGGGGCCGGCTGAGGAGGGACCATGGGAGGCTGGCTTCAGGGCATGTCCAGCCTGTCTCACCCAGTCCCACCCCACTGGCCACCTTCTAATTAATTTCTTTTCAATGTGCATGAATCCATGCACTGGGGCACTAATATATACATTTATTGATTTCATAGAGGAAGGAAGAAGGATAGAGAGATAGAAACATCAATGATGACAGTCCTCCCTGGTGGTCTAGTGGTTAGGATTCGGCGCTCTCTCTCAATGATGACAGAGAATCATTGATCGGCTGCCTCCTTCACACCCCACACGGGGGATTGAGCCTGTAATCCAGGCATGTGCCATGACCGGGAATTGAACTCTGACTTGCTGGTTCATAGGTTGACACTCAACCACTGAGCCATGCTGGCCAGGGCTTCATCCTGTTTTCTAAAGTTTATCCTTCTTGGTTCTTAGTGATGTCAGAAATTCCTTATTTATTCATTGGTTTACCTGTTTAGTGTTTGTCCCTCCTCCATGAGGACAGGGACCTTACCTGCCTAGATCACTGCTATATCCTTAACATCTAGCACAGTGCTTTGAAGGCCATTGGCACTCTATAATATTTATTGAATGAATGAATTTATAATGTGCTTTATAATTTTAAGAAGTGCTTTCAGGTACATTAATTTCTCACAAATCCTGTGAGGTCGGTATTATTACTATCTTAGTATTGTGGATTCAAAAACTGAAGCTCAAGAGGGATTGTGTATCCAATGACACATAATTAGTAAGTAGAGGAAAGTGGCCCTGAACTTGGGCTTGCCAATTCTAAATACTACTCTTTCTACCAACACACCTTGCTATACCAAGATTGGTATGTGTTAAATCAATGCTAACTGCTCCTTTGAATAATCCTTATTTTCAGACCTTGGGACAGTATTATGAACTGTGAAGATTGTCTCCAATCCCCTGACTTGGGGCTGCTTCCTATGTGATGAGAGTGAACCAGAGGAGTCAGCCAGTGGAGTAGGAGAAAGTATTATGGTGTGGGCAGCCAGGAGTTTGGATTTCTAGGTTCCATTTTTCTCCACTTATACTTCATTTCCTTTTCTGTGGGCCTCAGTGTAGCCTTCTGTAAAATGGGAAGATTGAACTTGCTGCTTGCAAAGATCTCTTCCAATTCTGACTTGCATGGGTGTCTGCAATGCTTTGATTTCTTCTCTGTTTTCTTTGCAGTGCTTCCCGATGCAGCAGGGGAGGAAGAATGCTGGTAAGTATATGAGGTGGGGCTCACACGTGTCATGCAATGGGACTTAGTTTCTCACTGCTCCTAATGAGCTGGCTGATTAGGTTCCTGGGCAGTACAGCCAATGGCCTAGGTGTAAAATCTGGAGACATCCTCTCTGTCTCCCTCCAGTGGACGTTTCCTGGACTACTTGGGCCTGGCCTTGTGGAGGTGAATGAGAATGCAGAGCTACTTCATTTCTCAGATGGAGGGTTTTCTCTTGTTAGGGAGCCGAGGGAGGATTTCTCTGAAGAGCTACCAGCAAGAGCAAGCTACCCATATACTTCCCTTGTTCTCATAGGCCTTTTGTCCACTAGGAAGTATATTAGAGTTGGGAGGTATACTGGGAAAGGGAACAGGTAAGTGGAAGGTGAAGAAAAGAGACCTGACATTTGGGTCAGTGTCTTTGGTATCCCCACCATTTGATTTATCTGGAAGACTACCAAGAAGTTTAGTTAAGACTTGAGGCATATATATAGCCTTGAGAGAGAAAATTCCCTCCTTTTTTTCTCTAACAAGTTTCTTTTAGCTTGACTGCCTGACTGTCTGACTGTCTGACTGCCTGACTGCCTGACTGTCTGACTGCCTATCTGCCTTCTGCCTCTGGATTCCTACTTAGGTGTGGACAAGTAGATGTAATTCTGAGAGCAACTTCCTTTTGTTGAGGGGGACACAGTCATATAGGGGAAGATGACTGCTTTGGGGAGGAAGAGAAAGAAGGATACTGGCCAGGAATGCATTTACTGCCAGAGCCTGAACTTCTGGCATCATCCTGGCTTTGCTGAAGTCATCTAGGTCATCCTCCTTGCTCCAACCCTACCCCAGCCATTCCCATTGGCTACAATTAATCAGAATGAACTTGTGACTTGAGTGAGCATGGCTTTTAGGTGGCAATAAGGACTGGGGACTTGTGTGGAACAGAAAAACACCAATTAACAAGTGACATGCTAAAGACCTGTGTGAGGTCCTGAAGACTTCCCCAAGTAGTTGCAGTTGGTTTGGGCACAGTCTTACTAGGAGGCAGAGAGGAGATCTGGTAACCTCCCAAGGACTTTTCCAGCTTAAGACCTTGAGTTCTTGGGTGGTGGCTGCTAAAAAGGAAGAAGAACCAACAGGGCGAGGTGTTTATTTGCATTGCCATGACAGCAGATGAGAGGGGACCTATTTTGAAGCAGGAACACTGCTTTGATCAGCACACAGCATACATCTGCTTCTTCACCCCACCCCCTGCCTCCTCCCTCATCATACCAGGGCTTCTTGCTGAGCACTGTTCCTGCTTTGCAACAGAGACTTGTGGGGGCACAAGATCTGTGGCCTGCCCATACTTGGGGAAGGATGAATTTTAGAGACACCAGCTGCAAAGGCTAAAAGGGAACCCCTCAGGCCCTGAAATAGTGACCCCTCCTCCAGACAAATGCATTTGTAGCTGCCAAGTTGCCTCATTAGAATATTTGTGCCACGCTAAGTTGCCAGTGCTGAATCTTGAAAGTTAGGTACCAGGTGATTGAGTGGTCTATGGCTTCCAAAGGACAGATGAGTGTGGTTTAATGTGGGGCCAGGCAGAAGAGGTTGCCACTTACAGAGCTGAGCTGGGACTGATTGTGCTAATTCTTTAGGTTAAAGTTTGAAAATGTCTATTTAAGGGCAAAAGTGAACACTTTGGTTCAGGCTGATCTGAGGATAATCTGGCACAAATTATGAGCTTTGTGGATGTGGCTATGGAAGCATCGAGGCACTGGAGATCCGTGATCTGGATTGTAGCCCAAATCTTATTACTAATTCATTGTGTGAGCCCAAGATCAATATCTACATCTATAAAATGGAGCTACTTGCTACATGGGGCTCTTATACGGATCATAAGAGATAGTACATTAAAAGTTTAAAGTACTGAATAAATGTGGTTAGCTTTGAGATTTAGCTCAGGGAAGGAACCAAACTCTTGATTTGTTTTCCTATTTATTTTTGGACTAGGTAATGATTACACTTGTTTCAAAACTCAAAAGGTACAAAAATAGTCTTCTTAGTCCTGTCTCTTAACCACCCAGAATCCTCTTGGAGGTGACCAATGTTACCAGATTCTTGGGTATTTGATGAGTTCAGAAGGTCTAAAGAAAGTAAATTGTGCCATACAAGACTTCAGTGGAGGCTATAGCACCTGACTTGGGGTGAGGATAGGCTTGAGGGGAGTGTGAAGAAAAGGCAATGAAATAGAAAATGTGGGGCAGTGGTGGGCTAAGCATTATCTTGAAAGTCAAGAGATCTGGGATTGTGCCTCTCATGGTTGAATGATCTTAAGAACATTCTTCTCTCTGGCCCTCAGTGTTCCATCTCCACCCTGAGCCTGTTCTACTTTGGTGGAACTTGTAAGAATGGCATATAAGAACACAACAGGCTCAAGGGATTTTTTAAAGAAGAAAAAGTTGAGACACTGACTCACAGCTGACAATTTCATATGATTTGAATAGCTGATCTTCTTCTTATTAAGATCAGTCATGGGTTTTTCGCTCTCACTACTGTTTTAGTCTTAAGTGAGCTCATTAAGAGAGCAAACCTTTGGCACTGTCTTCAGAAGAGATGTCCAACTGGCCTGGCTGGTGTAGCTCAGTGGTTGAGTGTCAACCTATGAACCAGAAGGTCATGGTTCGATTCCTGGTCAGGGCACATGCCTTACTCTAAACTGTAATATCTATGAAATTAGGGTTTGAGGTACTAGTTATATCTTTTCTAATACATATTGAGTTCAATATATATCTGTCACAATTCAAAGTGTCAGTGTACATCTCCAAATCATCCCATGCATATAATAATACCAAGCATTGGAAAACAAACAGCTAGCTATGGTAATACAAACCAGGGGGTCAGGAGGAGGTTCCGGCATTTAGGCCTCATCCAATACTCACTAGGTGCTCTCAGACTTCCCGCATCACTTCATACTTTTTCCAAGTCCTCACATCGTGTTGTTAAGCATGAATTTCTCCTGAGATAGAGATAGGTTCTAGAGCTTCTTCCCCACAAACAAAATCCACAATTCTGAACTGCCTTGAGATAATGAAGTGACAATACTTGATTGGGAAATCAGAAGCTCTAGGTTTCAGTTTTGGCTCTGTCCTTTGCCAGCTGTATGACCTTGGGCCTGTTCCTTCCCCTCTCTGGGCCTTAGTGTCCCCAGTTATAAAATGAATGATTTGGTCTAAATAACCTCTAAAGTATCTTGCTGCTCTTTAATTCAATGACTTTTTGTGTTGTTTTGTTAATCCTGACCCAAGGATATATTTTTCATTGATTTCTTAGAGAGAATGGAAGGGAGTGAAGGGAGAGAGAGAGAGAGAGAGAGAGAGAGAAACATCAATGTGTGAGAGACACATCTATTGGTTGCCTCCTGCACACACCTGGACCTGGGCTGGGGATCAAATCTGTAACCCAGGTTCCTTGCCCTTTACCTGGCATTGAACCCATGACCCTGCGGTGTGTGAGCCGACACTCTAAGTGCTTGGCAACACTGGACAGAGCTCAGTGACTTCTTGACTTCCAAACCTCACACTGTTGCTTAAGCTATTAGCTCCCCTTCCTAGCAACCATAGAAGTGAGGAGGCTGCTGACCTTCCTTCCCACCCTCCTTGCACTAAATTTTCCCCGAGGCCTCTTGCTCCCAGTGCACAAAGATCCTTTTGTTGTCCAGAGCCATTCAGGGCTTCTGTCTGATGAGGCAACCTGTGGTGGTGGTGGTGTGGGGGGGTGGGGTAATAGCTGGCTTGTAACAAGAGGTCTGGGTCCCCAACCCAACTGGCTCCAGCCTGGCTACAGGTTTGGCTTCAGTACCAGCCATGATCTATAGTGAATTCCGCCAAGACAAAAACAGTGGACTGTGAATTGAAAATTCTGAGATCTAGTCCCAGATTTGACATTAACTTCTGTGACCTTCAGTTAGTTGTCTCCCTTCCCTGGCCTCAGTTTCCTTGTCTGAAAAATGAGAAGGTTAAACTAGAAGGTCCCAAGGTCTTCTGAATTCTGACTCTATGTCATCCTCCACTGCATCCCCCTCCCTCCACCATGCCAGAGTCAGACTGAAAGGGGGAAGAGGCAGGGATAAGGTCAGTGCAAAGGGCAATTTCAAGATGTTCTTTGGAATGGGGGAAAGATTTCCAGATCTGTGGAGGAGTGTAATGACTTTCTTTTGGAGGAGTGTAACAGCTTTTTCTTTGTGGTCAAAAGGCACTTGGAAGCCCAGGATCCTGGTGCAGTAAGGCAAAACACAAAGTCAGGCACAGGCTTACAAACACAGATCAGGAAAATGTTCTGAGACTCAGTCTCGGCCATTTTCATAGCCTGGGCCAATCCAGAAGATCAGAGCAAAGGCTGGCTGGCATGGAATAGCTACAAAGGTACTCAGAAAGGAATGGAAATCACAGGTGGAATGACAGGTCTGGAAAGGACCTGGGAAGTGCTATGAGACACTTCAACCACAAGATCTAACAGATACTTCACACACAATACTAAAGATCAAAATTCTTTATCATTCTTCTGGAAAACTTCTCCAAGACTCTCTTTCTTGGCTAATGCAATATCATCCACCCAGTCACTCAAGCAAGAATCATGAGAATCACCTGGATTCCTTCATCTCTCTCATTTGTTGCCATCCAGTCACCAAATAATGCCCATGAAACTTCTCTGCAATGTATCCTAAATATGCCCTTCTTTTCCACCAACACTACCATAGCTCTCCATCTTGGCCCTTAGCAGCTTTGGCATGGATGTTTGCTATGGCTTCCAAGCTGGTCTTCCTGCCACCATCCCTTCCCTTCCAGTCCTCCTCCCATATTGCTGCCAGAGTTCTCTCTTCAAAATTAAAATTTTTAAAAGTCCAACCTTTTTGCATAAGCATTCAAGGTCCTTTACAACTTAAACAACCTATCTTTATTGCTTCAACTCTTACTATATCCCCACATTTCTGAGTCCCATGGGACAACTCACTATTTTCTTTATGTATAATGAATTCTCATATTGAGGTCTCTACTGGGTGTGTCTTTGCCCCTCTACTTGGCCTTTCAAGCTGTCTTCTGGCGTCCCTTCTCATCTTGTCCATGTTTCTATTATAACAGATCATACTCATCTGAATTTGCCTCTTTTCTGTATCTCCCGTAGAACATTAGCTTTTTGTGTACAAAAGCTACATGTGATTGACCCCTGTATTCACAGAACTAAGCACAGGGCTTCACACAAATAATGACTCTGCCAAAGATTGTCTTTTTTTTTATGATGGCATAGCAAAAGAGTTTTTGGTAGTCATATTAGTGCCTTCTTCCTCTCAGTAGCCTTTCTTCCCTATCACTTCAGCTCTGAACTAGCTATTACAAATTGGCACAGAGTTCCCATTTGATCCAGATGACACATTGTTTAGAGATAGAGTCTTGAGAGTCCAGTAGTTTCAGCCAATGGTTCAGATCCACGTAAAACACATTTCCACCAAACCTTTGAAACTTGGAGGTTGCCCTACATCTCAAGGCAGAAAGGGCATTCAAGGATGATATTAAGCAGTGGTTTTCAAAACTGTTTAATATTGAGTTCCTCGAGATTCTTTGCAGGAAGTGAGGGCAGAACTGAGTTGAGGGGTCCTTTACTCAACCACATCTATTATATATTTTTGAGATCCCATGAAGTTTTCATTTGGAGACTGTAGTTGGCCATATAAAAGTAAATGTTGGAGATCACTTTCCTAATCCAGTGCTCGAATGGCTAACAAGCTCCTTTTTATAGCATTCCTACTATGTGCCCTCTGGGGCCCACCCTAAACTTTCCAGGTATGGTCAAGCATCCCTTTCCATTCTATACTCAATCAAAAGTTCTTTTTTATATTGAGCCAAAATCTGCCTCATAACTTCCACTAAACAGTCCTATTTTCACCCCTTGGTGTCTTATGAAAGTCACATGTTCCTTCTTCTCTATGACTAAACTGCTGGTATTTAGAATTTTCCAAAGTCTGAGATGGAAGGGACCTGGTAGCTCATACAGTACAATGCTCTCATTGCACTTGGGGAATTTGAAGCCAAGAAAAAGTAGGTGATCTATCTGAACAGCAGACAGCTTGTTGGTGGTGAAACTTAGACTAGAACCCAAATCCCCACTCATTTATATTGTCCTCCCCAGAATTGTTCTTCCCTAGAGTGAACCATTCCAGGTCCTAAAATGATTACTCACAGTCATGATGACTTTTCCCTAAACTTACTTCCAGTTGGCAGTCACCAAAGGCTGAAGATTAGCATCTCAACTGGTGAAACCCCCCTGGTACCCAGGCTCTAGTGGGGGTGGGGGTAAGTGCAAAGGTAAAGGAGAGCAAACTGTCAGAACTAGAGCTGCCCCCACCACCACTCACGCACATACAACCTTTCTCCTTGTCTTCCTCCTCGTTCCATACGACTAAATTCCATTCAGGCAGCCCTCCTTCCATGCAGGGCAGCCAAGGAGCAGCTTTCAAAGCCCCTTCTGACCTGTTAGCTAGAGAGTCCCTGCTGTGTGACCTTCCACATCCCAAACTCAGAAACAGGAAGAGCTGGTTTGGTTTGGGTTTTTTGAGAAGAAAAATGAAAACATAGGAAGTAGAGCTCCCGAGAACAGAGGCTTCCAACTCTGTGTCCACGTGCTCCTAGAGCATGATATTTCAGGGAGGACATGCCACAGAGGAAGGGAACAGCCTTGTTATTAAAAACAAAACACAAAACCCTCCAAGGTTTGGAAAGAGAAAAAGGCTAAAAAGTAGACTCTCAAGGAGGGAAGGGCAGTCATGTTCAGAATCTCCAGCCCTTCCCCACCATGCCCCACTTCTGGCTGTCATCCTTTGATCTCACTGCTGTTATCACCACATCTGCCCTCCCCCCCTCCCCAGAGATGCCCTGCTCCCTTTAACTTATGGCCCAGGCTGGGACTCAGAACCTGGCTTTAAAATCAAGAAGATAAAATCAAGAAGAAAAGAAATATAAATTAAATACAGAACAAGCAAATGGCAGAACAACATTTAGGCTTTATAAAGTGCATGGTTTTTTGGTTGTTGTTTTAAGAAAGCCAGCAAAAGCAGGAAAGCTCTTTGCCAGTCCCCAGATATCTCTCGGGGCAACTACTTCATCACCCCGCATGACCTGCTGTAAGTTTGCCTGGCTTTCTCTCCTCTTAGCTCCCTGACACTGGGAAGTGGATGTCATCTTGTTTCCCAACTGCAGTTACTAAAAGAACCAGTGAAAAAGTATTTTAGAAAAAAATAAATCACTCCAGAACTCCATTATTCCCTTCCAGTCCTGGTTTGGGGGCTGCAGTATATGGCTAGTTCACAACTAGTCAGCAGAGTAGAAGTGTGAATTATTTGGTTGCTAAAGGAATATGATCCTGAAGAAAACAGCTCTGACCACCTCTGGAGCTTCTATAGGCACACATATACATGTGTCACATATGCGCAAGTTCATAGCCTCTTTATCAAACTCTTAGTTTTGAAGGGTAAAAACATCTTCACCACACAAAATCTTACTACTGTCTCTTGCTTCTCAAAGAGGGCTGTTTGTCTCCTCTAGGCCAGAAGTAATCAGACATCTTCCTGGAAGATATTTTCAAAATTACCTACTAGGAATGGTCCATTTTCCTTAAAAGATTTGGGAAAACATCATTTTTATATTAAAATAAGCATAGATATATGGTATGAAATAGCATGCTAAATTTACATGAATTGTAAGCTGAAAGTGGAGACTTCAAAGGAATTTCTCATTTGTGGCTAGTTGTATGGGCTTCTGTAGCTCCTTTGGGCTGTGTGGAGAATGTTCAACCATTGTGGGTACTTTGGTGCAAAAATTTGAGAAGCACTCAATGACACATTGGCCTCCCTGAAGTACAAACTGTGTCCCATTCCTCTCTGTATCCTCATGTCTAATACAGATCTAGCCCCCGCAGAGAGAATGCTAGAAACTATTTGGATCATCCCTCTACCCACCGATCTGTCCATCCATTCTTGCCAAGAAACAAGCAAAAAAAGCTAGCCTTAAACTGTCGGAAAGAGCTGTTTCTGGAGAAACCAGACAGCTCTGGGTCTGAATTCTGTCACTTATTAACTGTACGATCACCTCTTTGAGCCTCAGTTTTCTCAATTTTAAACTGAGGATCCAAATACCCAACTCTTGGGTTTTTGTGGGAACTAAGTGTGATAGTAGGAGAGAGTGTGTTCTATATGCTCCCAGGTAATACACAAATTATAGTTATCAAATGATTATAAAATGATTACCATGATTAGCCCAGGCAACAGAATGATGGAAGGTGGAGATGTTTTATCCAATCTAAAAGTCTGATTTGAGATTAAGAAGGCAGGAGCTGAGGTCTCAGGAATGAGCCCCTGGGCCTATAGGACAGGAAGGGCCCATGTTGAATCATAGCTCTGGAGTCCCACCCCCACTCCAGGGAGGCTGTGTGTAGGCCAGAGGGATTGAGTGATGGAAATAATCGATATGTTTCATACACCTGAGGTCTTCAAAGAGCAGATATGCTTTCCTTCTTGTGTCTGCCAAGGAGCCCCTTGGAAGCCAGGCTCACAGCAAGGGTCATTTGTCAGTGAGGGCTAAAGTATAACCAGACATGATGACTTGGCTGCTAGCAAACTCCTTGGGTAAGTACCTTCCCTTTCTGGGCCCCAACTTCCCCATCATCAAATGGGGGATGAGATAGGGTAGGCCCTTTAAGCTCCTACACATGATGGTTATGTGACCCTTAATTGGAAAGGGATTTGATCTTGATTTCCCAAAAATGTGATTTGAAAAAAATGTAATCAATCTGGTCATCTGATTGTTTAATACTACTTAATCTTGAACCCTAGTAAAAAACAGTTAAAAGTAGTGTGGGGAGGTCTGGCTGGACCCACCTTCTGTTTGTAAGTTTTCTGGTTCCTATGGCTCCTTCTGCCCCTGCCAGGCTGGACTGGCCCAACTAGGCATCTCCAGAGCAATCCATGATCACAGCCCAGGTGAGTGATGGGTGGATGATGCAGGTGTTTCCCAAGCCCCAGGTTGTGATTCAGGTAACTCACAATATAAAATGAGGAAAAGAAAGAAAAAAGGAAATCCTGCCCAATATATGTACCTAATTGTTCAGGAAGAATTGCTCCTAGGCAGGTCTGTTGCCTCAGAAGCCAGCAACAGCTGTGGAGTTGGAAAGTTGACGGCTCCACTCTCTGGGATTCTGGGACTGCCCTACCAATCTCAGTCTGATTAGACCTTTCCCATTCTATGAAGCTCAGTTCAAATATTCTCCCCTACCCCCTTCAAGTCCCCAGCATACGGTGTATCTGTCCTACAGCATGGATCATGTGATGCCTTGTGTTGAAGCTATTTCCTTTCACATATAGATTAGAAATAAAATACATTTTCCAAAGAAACATGTCTACTTGTGTGTCTGGATATAAAATGAAGAGCCAAAGTTTCATAACCCCTAACTTCCACATTTCAGAATTAGCCACTGTTAGGCGTGTTTTTTTTTAATTAATTAATTTATTTATTTATTGTTTTATTGTTTTATTATCTAAAGTTTTACATATGCCTCATTTTCCCCCAATTGAACACACCCCCAGTCATTCCCACCCTGGTCTAGCCCCCACCACCCCAGTGTCTGTGTCCATTGGTGGTGGGAATGCATATAAGTCCTTTGGTTGCTCTCTAACACCCCCTCTGCTGGGGTCCAACCCCAGCAGATCCAAGGGTCCCCAAAGGTGTGGACGGAGTCGGCGAAGAAGGAATGACATGGAGACAGCGTTCCGTTGATCAGCAGCCTAGCCAGGATCTCTGGCCAAGTTCTGGTCAGGATCTCCAGCGAAGTTCTGGTTCGGTTCTCTCACTAGGTTCTCCAGACAGGTTCTCCAGGTTCTCCAGCCAGGTTCGGTCACCAGATTCTGTAGCCAGGTTCTGTCCAGGATCTTTTGCTATGTTCTCTTGCTATGTTC
>NW_006292087.1:301945-303733 GCF_000327345.1 Myotis davidii | reverse complement strand
GGCTGCACATCTGCTGCAGAGGGCCACTGGTCAGGTGTGCTATGGTGAGGCAGAGATGGAGGGCGGTGAGACATAAGGTCGGACTAGACGGTCTGGAATCCACACAGCTGAGTCTGCCTCCTGTGGAAATACACAAGCATATCCTCTCCCCTGGGTTAAAAGTACATCAGGTCCCTTCCAGGTTCCTGTAAGCAAGTCTCTCCATTTGACGAGGGCTTTAGGTTTAGTTAGATCAGGGTTCCAATGCCTGTACATTGGGGAATTTCCCTCAGAATCCCCATTTAGTATATTAATTACAAATAGAGTATGTTGTAGAACATGATGAGGTGAGGAATACTTAAACTCATTTTCTTGTAATTTTTTAATTTGTGTTTTTAAAGTTTGGTGAGCCCTTTCTGCTATTGCTTGGCCTTGAGGATTGTAGGGTATTCCTGTAATATGTGTGATGCCGAATGTACCATTTGTCTCTGGATCTATTCTTGTTCATCAAATTATGTCGATAATTATATCCCACATACGAGTGAGATCATGTGATATTTATCTTTCTCCGACTGGCTTATTTTGCTTAGCATAATGCTCTCCAGGTCCATCCATGCTGTTGCAAATGGTAAGAATTCCTTCTTCTTTACAGCAGCACAGTATTCCATTGTGTAGATGTACCACAACTTTTTAATCCACTCATCTGCTGATGGGCACTTAGGCTGTTTCCAAATCTTAGCTATTGTAAATTGTGGTGCTATGAACATAGGGGTGCATATATCCTTTCTGATTGGTGTTTCTGATTTCTTGGGATATATTCCTAGAAGTGGGATTACTGGGTCAAATGGAAGTTTCATTTTGAATTTTTTTTAGGAAAGGCCATACTGTTTTCCACAGTGTTCGCACCAGTGTGCATTCCCACCAGCAGTGCACGAGGGTTCCTTTTTCTCTGCGTCCTTGCCAACAATTGTCCTTTGTTGATTTGTTGATGATAGCCATTCTGACAGTTCTGAGATGGTACCTCACTTTCATTTTGATTTGCATCTCTCAGATGATTAGTGACATTGACCATGTTTTCCTATGTCTCTTGGCCTTCTTTATGTCCTCTTTTGAAAAGTGTCTGTTTAGGTCCTTTGCCCATTTTTTTGGATTGGTCTGTTTATCTTCCTTTTGCTAAGTTACATGAGTTCCTGTAAATTTTGGAGATTAAACCCTTATTGGATATAATATTGACAAATATGTTCTCCCATGCAGTGGGCTTTCTTGTTGTTTTGTTGATGGTTTCTTTTGCTGTGCAGAAGCTTTTTATGTAGTCCTATTTGTTTATTTTCTCCTTAGTTTCCATTGCCCTAGGAGCTGTGTCGGTAAAGATATTGCTAAGACAAATGTCTTAGGTAGTTGTTGTTTTTTATAGTGTCTCAGAAAACTTCTATTGTCAAAGCTGTTGAAAATGCAAGAGCATGATGCTTTGGACAGAGTGCTGGCTCTGGAGAGCGAACACTTAGGGTTGTGTCTCAGCTCTCCACTTGCTGCTCAGATCAGCTTGGGTGAATTCTGTCTCCACTTTGACTCTCAGTCCTCTGCTCTGTAAAGTAGGATAACAGTTCCTCTCCTGCTACCTGACAGGGTTGTTGTGAGAACCAAAGAGAAAAAAAAATGAAAGCGCTTTTGAAACTCTAAGAGGTGCTCTACTTATCTCCATGCTTATCTTTGTGGCTTGACTGTAAGCACCTTGAGAACAGAAACTTGACCCATCTGGCGCCAGATCCCCATTGCCCTAGTCCCGATGACTTGTCTGGAACTGGCAGG
>NW_006292087.1:272345-301920 GCF_000327345.1 Myotis davidii | reverse complement strand
CGAGGACATGAGCTGAATCCCAGGGAGTGCACCACACCTAGAGTGGTCAAGGGCTTTGCTCTTGTCCTGGTTTTGGGTACACAGTTCCTTGACTTTCATTTGGAACCAAACCCAACTGAGAGGACCACTTTTCTAAAATTATTTGGCTTTCAAAGTGCTGTTCCACTTTGAAATTCTGCAATTACTGTTCCCACCCTCTACCTCCTTCAGCTCCCATTTCCTCAGATTCTGGCCCCAACTAATGCTTTCAGAGTTTTCTAGGAAAGCTCACACACACATAAATGTGTGTGTGTGTGTGTGTGTGTGTGTGTGTGTGTGTGTAGAGAGGAGAGAGAGAGAGAGAGAGAGAGAGAGAGAGAGAGAGAGAGAGAGAGAAGTGGACAAGAATATTCAATTTTCTCAATGGATGTAAAACAGTGGGAAATTAGAGCTGGAAAGCTCCTCAGATATCATTTACTCCAATCACTCCCCTTCAATCTTCAATAGAGAAACTGAGACCTAGAAAATGGAAGAGATTTGCTCAGAGAGTTAGTGGCTCTGCTGGCCAAGCAAAGGCAGGAAAGGACAAGCCTCTGGTCTGAGGGCATTGAAGTTGAGGGAAGTATCCTGGAAAGGTGGGTGGGGCCCAAGAAAAGATGAATGTGGCCAGAAAGGGAGGATCAGTTGGGTGAAGCAATCAGGACCAACTGCAAAATTCCCCTGGAAAGTGGAAATACAAAAAATATGAGGGTTGTGGTTTAGCAAGTTATTATGGGTCTTGCTGAATAAGGAGAGGGAGGAGAGATGAAAAGAAAAATAGAAGGAAGTGGAAAGGAGAAGAATTGAAAAAAAGGCAGGCTAAGTCAGGTGAATGGAGTACATTCATGGTGGTAGGGTCAGTAAGGGCTGAATGCTGGACTTCAGTAGTCTTGTCTCATGCAGGACATCCAGTCACTTTATAAGTTCCTAGCAGCTCTGCTGCTTGGTTTCTTCTAGGCTTTGTGCTTACAAGCCAGTCTTTACTTTCTTAGCAAACTCAACATTTTTCCACTGCCTACTATTTGGAGAAGTGGCCCCAGACTGTAGGCTTTATCTCAGCAGATGTGGCACATGAGGGCATCATGCAAGGAACCCACCCATTTTCCAGCCATGATCTGATTTTCAGGTACAGTCATAATGCAAGGTGAACTCTGTCCATTTAACAGATGAAGGTAACATGATTTTTCAATGAATATAACCATCACCAGAGGAATAAAAAATAACTAAATATGTGTTGAGAACTAATAGTTGTACTGATTAAGAATAAGGGTCCTAGAGCCAAAATGCTTGTATTCAAATCCCAGCTGCACCTTTCAGTGATCTTGGACAAGTTTCTTAACCTCTCTGTGCTTCAGTGTCCTCATCTGTAAAATCCCATATAATAAAAGCCTAATATGCAAATTGACTGAATGCCAGATTGACTGGTGGAACAACCGCTCAAATGACGGTTCACTATGATGCACACTGACCACCAGGGGGCAGACGCTCAAGCAGGAGTTGCCCTCAGCCCGCAGGCCCCAGGCCAGCCAAGGCGGGTACCAATGGGGGCTCCTGATCGCCCCGTCAGTCATCCCACAGATCTGCCCCGATTGCCGGCCAGGCCTAGGGACCCTACCCATGCACGGAGTTCATGCACTGGGCCTCTAGTCAGGATAATAATAGTGTCTTCTTGAGAAGATTTGGAAGGATCAAATGAATTGATCCAGGTACAATGTTTGAACAATACTTGGCACATAGTAGGAGCTCAATACATGATAGCTATTATTGTCCTCACCATTCTGTGCTGGGCACTGTCCTAAACATTACTTGTATTATGGCACGTAATGATCACTCAGAAGGTAACTGGGGCCCAGGTACAAGAAGAACATATCTAGTCCATTTCCTTTAAATTTTTTCTTTCCCCCCAAAACTGAACCCAATGTGGAACCCCAATATACTGTATAAAACAGAAAAAAAGCAGCATGACTCTGCTTTTAGAAAGGTGGGGTCAGAGCCTAGAGTCCCCAGGCTCAGCCTTCCCTTGTTATTTTCTCTCTTGACATCTCCAAGGTAGGCCTTGAAGCTTTTCCCCTGCCACTGTGAGGCACAATTCATAAGTGTGATCTAGTGCATCTAAACTTTTTATGCTCATTGACACTGAATGGGCAAGTTACACAGCAAGTCAAAGGAAGAGAGGGGTATGGTGGCACCACTAAGCATGGGGGACAGTAACTAGGCAAAGAGAACAGCCCCCTTGGTTAAATTAGAACACAGAACATCCAGGTTTGGGAAAAGAAGAGCTATGAAAGGAGAGTGAATAGGAGGAAAGAGGAGGCTGATCCAGAGGGCTTGACTCTGAGCTGTGAATTTGAGCAGCCATTTTGTATCCTCCTATCTTGCTGGAACCACCCCAGACTTCAAGACAGCAAGACAAGGCCTGTCCTCATGCAGCCTCACACTACACAGGGTTTGGGGTTCTTTTTGGACAAGGACCCCTGTCCCTGAGGTCTCCAACCTGGGGGATGCAGCTGACCTGGGCTAAATCCTGCTTACCAACTGACCCAGGTGGACATTTCACAGGGCTCTTTCTCCTTCCAGGTTCCTGGACTGCAGCCTGGCTTCCAACTCGTTGTTGGGGAAGTACAGGGGTCTGGCATGGCTCTCCACACCTTTCACAGCTACGTGTGGGTGCCCCTATCTGTTCAGGGCATGCTGCTGTTTATCTAAGAACCTGTGCATTGCCAACTTTTGTTTCTAGACTTCGGCATGGGTTATCTGAGGACACCACACTGAGTAGAAATTATAAGAGAAGTTTTTGGGACTTCTATGGAACCCCTTCTTCTGACCTGATTGCTTGAACTTCTCAGGGCCTATGATAGAGGGCTCTGGGAGACTGAATCTCCAGGGCAGGACAAGCTAGGCACAAATACTGGAGGTCAAAGCCCAGGTGTAGGGCCTTGAGTTGCTTGCCCATCCCTGGATGTGCCTCAGGATCTCCAACTGTAACATGAGGGTGTGGATCCCATGCTCACTGGGAACCAACCAGCTCCAGGCTGGGCTGCCATAGAGTTTTGAGCCACTCAGGGACTCTCTCATAACTGTCCTGGAATTCCAGGGGAATGTACCAAGTGATCAATGCAAACAAAGCCTGCCCACTGTCATAGCTTGCTGGCACTCCTGGCTAGTCACAAGTGGTAGGGATACAGGAGGCAGATAACTGACCCCCCCCAAGCTATGTCCCCAAGCAGCTTTCATTCATGGCCAGGCCAGCTGCTCAAATGGACAGAGCCCTGGACCTGGACCTCTGAGCCAGACTGAAGGGTATGTGTTGCTTTGAGTTGGTGCTATACTCTGCCATGTGATGGGAAGAGGAGGAGAGGCTTCTGCCAGTTAATGACAGGGGTGAAAGTGTGTGTACTGAGGCCAGTGAGTTCAGGGTAAGGGCAAAATATAGGTAGGTGCTGTAACTACTTCCCAGACAAAGGCAGAATTGGTGGACTTTAGAACTGAGCAGCTTATATGATACAAAGATAGGATGAAAGTGATGAGGCAGAGTAAAGTACTAAGTAGATCAAGTTTGCCATTGACAAGAGCATCTTATCAGAGCTTTTGTATTTGATCTACAGAACAATTTAGGGAGGTAGGTGTTATTGTATCCTTTAATAGGTGAGGAAACTGAAGATCACAGAAGTGATATGTCCTCTAGTAAGTGTTAAAGCTGGTGTTCAAAGCCAAGGTTGCTTTGAGAGTTGCAGTTCTTAGGGGCCCCTTCTCTAGAGCTGATAAAATCCACACGTCCATCCAGCAGCCCTTCTAAGATTTGGCTGCAAGGGCCTAGGAATTAGCCTTCCCATTTTACTAAGGTCCAGAAAAGGCTAATGATTGGGCAATAGGCATACATAGCCAGGTGGAGATGGGGAAAGGCTGAGGCTCCGGTCCTTGACCTTTCTGCCTTCAATTGCAAAGCTGCAAAAACACTGCTATGCTCTCTGCAGTTGGTCATTTCCAATTACAAAGTGCTCTCAGATCCATTATCTTGAGGTTTGTAGGGCAGAAAAAAAGTTATTTTCATTTTCTAGGTGAAGAAACTGAGGGTCAGTAACTTGCCAAAGGCTACACAGGGTGTCTGTTTGTTTGTTTGTTTGTTTGTTTGTTTGTTTACTGAATGCTGGAAACAGGACTCAAGACCAGAGTTGTGCTCAAATTCCCCTCTACTTTTTCATAAAGTGTATTTGCCAGCAAGGGAAGGACCAAGCAAGTTCACTGAAGCATAATGTTTGAGGCCCAAAGAAGCAAACCCTAACCCCCTGGGGTGACATTTAAGCCCTTCTCTTTCATATAACCCTCTGAATTGGAAAGGCAGTCATGGGGCCTTTGAGGGGGCAACAGAGAAGCTCAGTTCTCTGGAGAGGACCCCAGAGCCACTGGCTTTCATGGTGTACTAGGTGCCCCAGCAGCCCAATGATTTTGTGGTCAGAGTGCCAAGTTTGGTCCAGCCACATGAGGAACAGGATGGGATGGGAGGGGTCTTCTTTCTCTTCTCCTCACTACCTGTGGTTGCATTTCACGCCCAGTCACTGAGTCATATTTACAGTCCTCTACTCCAATGGCATTTGGGAAAGAAAACCCCAAATCTCTTGGCCACCATTTGGTTTCGTCAAGCAGCTTCTGAGCCACTCACTCACTCTTCATTCAGTCTTTTAAGAAATATTCCCTAAGTGCCAAATCCTTCTTGAGCAATGAATATGTCATAAATAATAAAACACAGTCCTTGCTCTCAGAGAATTTAAACTCTTATTGGGCAGGAAGGCATATACTAGATAACTAAACTCAGTATAGAATGATTGCTGGCACAACTGAGCTGAGGGAGCACCCAGAAAGGGAATGGCTTAAGTTATTCATAGGAGGGCCAGAAAGGATATGTAGGACTTTGCCAGGTGCAGGGGATATGGCAAATAACTTAACTTCTTTGTGCCTCAGCCTCCTCATCTGTAAAATGGGATATTACCCACAGGGTTTCTGTAAGGAGTCTGTAAGTTAAAATGTGCAAAGAGCTTAGAACCGTGCCAGGCACATTGAAAGCACCAAATAACTATTCGGGAAATAAGTCAAAGGAAATAAGGATTAGCATTTTCATGAGAGAGAAGAGCATATGTTAGACATTTAGAGGGTGATGAAGTTAATGAAGTTCTAGGAATGTCAGCTGATTTGGCTGGGTGACCTTGTGCAACACTTTGAATGTCAATTAGAAGTGTGGACTTGTCCCTGTAGATGAATGGGTAGCCATTTCTGAAGCTGGATCTTTGCCATGGAGGGTGGCAGAGGACTCTTGCCTGAAATTTTAATGTTCTATCCACCAGCCCTATGTGTGCCATAAACCAGGAAGCAGTCAGTTGGCACATATGAATGACAAGCCCTGTACATGGCCCAACCCCTGGAGTAGCATTGTTCTGAGGAAGGGTGAGTTGGGGGGATAGACACTACATCTCTTCCCTCAAGGAGATGCTAATCTAATTGGGATAAGGCCTGCTTCTCCCAAGAATCAACCAATCATTCTGGTGGAGAGTGGTGGAGATGGGCAGGTAAGAGAGACTCTGTTGTGGCCTGAAGGGCAGTATGTACAGTGGTTACTAGCCAAAGCTGACATCTGTCTGGGTTTAAAGCCCAGTGGTCACTTCCAAACTGTGTAACCATGGGCAAATCACTTATCTGTGCTACACTTTTCCACTAAAAATGAGAGTGATGATAATAATTTGACATCTTTATAGAGTTGTCATGATGATTAAATCATATGTGAAAAGTTCTTAGAATGTTGGCTTGAATATCACGTGTTTCATAAACATTAATTCTTCTCAGTGATGCAGGGCCTACCATGTGCCAAGTGTCTGGTACTCCTGGGGTAAAAGGCAGTGGCCTGGAACATATGAATGCACAGGACCAATGTGTTCCATCTTCCTGGAGTGCCAATTTTCCTCAAAGACACCGGGAAATTCAATCAGGTGTTTAAGATAAAAGCAGGGACTTCAAAGACATGCCCTGCTTGGAGCTGAAGTTTCAGGGTCCATCCATTTTCAGCCCCTCTTCCCCAGGGTTTCTTCGAATTCTTTCCCCTTGGCCTTTAGGAGTACTTGGGTACAAAAGTTCCAGGCACACAGACATGTGAACTCCTAGAACTTTTAAGATAGATAATTCTTTGGGGTAAGGATGATGACCACCCTTACAAGGGTGAAAAGTGAGCTTCAGGGCTCAAATTCTGCCATAGCCACTATTAGCTGTGTGAATTGAGCAAGTTACATTACATTTGTCATTCCTCATTTCTCCATCTATAAAATGAGGATGATGATGATGATGATGATAATGATAGTACCTACTTTAGAGGGTTGTGGTAAGAATGATGCCAGGCACAAAGTTAGCACTCAGTACACATCAGCTTTTATTAAGTCCCTTCTCACATTTCTTCCCACACCACAACAACATTGTCAGGTGGGTGTCATCCTGTGATTTTATAAAAAAAGGAACTTGACCTTGTAAGAGGTTAGGTCAGATTTGCTAACATAGGGCATTCCTACAGTGGTGAAGGAATAGGAATAAATTCGGGGTTCTTTCTAGTTTCCAGGTTCTGTGATTAAAGCTAACTTTTGAGCCTTTTCACATCACTGACCTGGCTGGGGCCAAAGCAGTAGGACTCAGGAAATAGGGGAGGGACTGGCCAGAGAGAGAGATGCCTTAGCAGGGTAGGAAATGGCTGCTGCCCTTCCTTCTAGGCTGCTGCTGTGGAGGGGTTGTGTCCTATACTCCGGCTTCACCAGTGAGCAAAAGGGAAACTCCTGTGCTCACAGGAAGCTGACTGCGGCCTCCTTTTCCCCAGAGAGGAACTTGCAGGAGTAATACAGGGGCTGCTGGAAACGTAGATGTCAAAGGCTTGGCAGCACCAAGCGGGGCACACAGAAGAGTCTTCCAGTGGCTGCTCATCCTGACTGAGCTGGTCCAGAATGGGGATTGTTGATAGTCTTGAGAGTGCTGGGGGAGAGGAGTGGGCTTCCCTGGTTTATGATCACATGGAAGAAAGACAAAAAGAAGTCTGTGAAGCAGCATGGCCTAGTAGAAGGTGGAGTAGACAGGAGATCTGTCTCAATTCTAAAGTGGAGTCACTGTTCGACCTTGGGCAAGTCCTCTGTCCCATGTGAAGAATATGTTCATTCAATAAGTTTTTTTGTGAACACCTACTGTGTGCCACTTCCTTGGGGGAATAGGATGACTGGCAATGGAGACCAAGATATTAATCTCTTATTCCCTTCCAGCTCTGACACTGAGTCTAGAAAAAGTGGGTGCAACTCTCTTGCTTATAAATAAGGACGCCTCAATTCACAAACTCCTCTTTTCCTAGCCTGTCCTTCCCACATGGGACTGCTTAGCTCCAGTCTCATGGCACAAGATATGGAGCTGGTAGAGGGAGGGACTGTGACCTTTACCTGTGTATCCTCTTATCATAATTCCCATTGTGTCATAAGGATTACTATCTTGTTACAGATGAGGAAACTGAGGCTGAGAGAGGAAAAATTTCCCAGGTTATGCTGTAGTTTGTGCAAAGCCACTATTAGAACCTTGTTCCCCTTACTGGCCATCACCAGAAGTGGCGTGGAAATGACCAGACCTGACAGTTGGCAACTTTCTGTCTTCCTTCCATTGTAAACAAATACAGATCAGGTAATGCAAGTTTGCTTGCTGTGGGTGGAGGTTAGGAGTAAGGGAATTTAAGTTTTGTAACTTAGGGTCCTGGGTCCAGACTTTTTGTGTGTGGTAGCTCTCCAGTGTGGATATCTTTGAGGGAAAAAAAAAGCAAATCTTTATTTACAGAGACTGTATTCTGGCATCATGCTCAGCCCCTTTGTATTCTCACAACAGTCCTGCAAGGTAAAGATAATTGTTCCCCTTTAGATAATTGCTAAGTCATCTGCATTCTTCGGCCTCAGTTTTGCATCTGTAACATAAGCGAGTCTATAAGGCATGCTTCTGTTCATAAAGTTCAGGATATTCTTGGTACTAGAAGGGTTTCAATGTGTTCTTGTTGGAATCCAAGTTCCCCTTGCTCTGGTCAGACAGAAACTCTGGTGGGTGATGAGAAGTGACTGAGTGCCTAGATGAAGGGAGCCATGTCCCTCCCCTATTTCCTGAGTTCTGCTGCTTTGGCCCTCTCCATCTGACTGTTGCACCATGTTACATGTTTGGTGAGATTTGAGCTAGAGAAGCAGTGGAGGGGCTGACCCAGGGACTAAGAAGACCCTCACTCTCTCACAATGGGGTAGAAGAGTAGGAAGGAGTGGGGTTGGTGGTGAGACACCTCTAAAATAGGAGGCGAGGGTGGAAGGGGTCGGTGGGTGACTCCAACCCTGGAGATGAGGCCCCATGGCTGTAGGGAGCCATATTATAGGAGCTAAATGATTTGAGGTCAGTGTGTGTTAGAGAAGCAGGGGGTGGGGGGGGCGCGGTTTACTGCTCAAGGTAGGGGAATGGAACTTTCTAGTTGCTATGAGGGGCAGGGCAACCAGGCCTTGGCTCCCTCAGCCCCGCCCCCTCTCTGCCCTTCCAGGGCTGTCTGCTCAGTCTGTATGCAACCTGGGAGGCGCCAGCGATCCGGCTTGCTGCCTGCAGGCTTTGGAGCCGCCACCGACCTATGGCCGAGGCGCGGGGCTGGGAGGCAGCCACGCAGCTTCGGATGCCAAGGTTGTGGGCGCCAAGGACGAGATGGGGTGTGAAAGGCACCATGGGCGACCCGCCGCGCCGGAAACAAGGTGAACGGAGTGGGGAGGACTCTGGTGGGAGGTCAGGGCTCCGCTGCAATTGGGAGTTTCGGTGCTGCTGTTCTCCCTGCTCTCCTAAGTTCCCAGCCCCTTGTCTTTGGTCCCAGTCTTGTTTTAATTTGCTAGTCCTATGTCCCTCCGTTTGTCTCAACTCCACCCCTGGCTATCAGTCCCCCTTTTTCAGACCTTCCACCTCAGCATGCCTGCTTTCTTCTAATTCTTAGCCAGCTCTTGCTCTGTCCCAAGGTGTCCTGTCTTTTTATTCCTACTGTCTTTCTCACTTTATTCCTACCCACCTCTCTCTGCCTTCATCCCCCACTCAAAAAGAACATTATTTAATAAACAATATGTCCCCAACCCCTTATTCCTACAGCACTTTCTTTGTCTCTACCTCTGTTGTTGCACTCCCACTGTCCTGTCTTCCTGTCCCATTATATGTCTGTATTTTCACCTCTTCATTCCATTGTTTGTCTGTCTGCCCTATCTTTTTGTCTCCATATTCTTGGGTCTCACTACCGATTCCATAGCTCCCCACTCCATCACTCCAATGGCCTCTTACTGCCTAGCTCTGTTCCTTAGTTGCATGATGCAGCCCAGCTACCCTGGCAGCACATATTTGGTCACCTCAAATGGACTAAAAGCTCTATCCCAAGGCCTGTTTTCACTCGAACAGGTCTCCCAGAGTGCCTGGCACTTTGTCTTTTAAACAAATATGTATTTATTTGAGGACTTAAAAAAATTTCCAGGCTCTGCCTGTTCCTTTTCCCCAGGAAATTATCCCTTGCCCCTGCCCAAATGACAGGGAGGAAATAACAAATTAGGTTGGGTTTCTCAACATAGATTTGTCATGGAACATGAACGAACTAAAGGACAGGGCCCGCAGAGATGCTCAGATCAGACCCTCTGATTATATATATGTGGATATTGAGGCTCAGAGAGGGTGACACTCTAAGCAAGGTCACACAGCATCTCCACAGAAGCAGGGCAGAAGCCAGAATTGCAGTGTCCTGCCCCTGATGCAGGAGCCTTGGTGGGGGTGGGACCCAGGAGCCACTTCCTGGTGTTTCATGGGGGCGGGAAGGGAGGTCTGTTGATCCAGAGACATAAGGTGTCCAACCTGGGAGCATTGCTGCCTTACCTCTCTCCCTGTCCTTTGGGACCTGACCTAGCTGCCCACCTGCTTGGGTTGGGCATTCTCCATTTGGCGCTACTGCTACTGTTGTCTCCTCTACTGGTATAGCAGTGCCAGGAAGACAGGGACACTCCAACTATTGGGCCTATCTGTCCTGGTCTATAATCCAGCCCCCCTGTTGGTGCCTGGGTGCCCATGTTGACAACAGGTTGATACATATGTATAGGGAAGCCCTAGCCCTGGCCCTGGCTGAGAGTCAGATCAGAACTTTTTTAGTGAGTAAATGAGGGAGGGAGGGAGGGAGGAAGGAACAGAAAGGGTATTTGGAGAGTAGGGGTGGATAATTGTACTTGGAGAAGGGCCCATTGAGAGGGGACAGGAATTCCAAGACCAAGAAGAGCCCAGACACTTTGTTGAGTGGCACTCAGGTCTCATCACACATTCCAGGTCCTCTCTGATGTCATCCTGGGGCCTCTGTGGTTGTTTTCAGGGAAAGGAGACAGGGTGGGTGGGTGTCCAGAGAACTGGCTGTGTCTGCTTGAATTGAGATTGCCAAGTCCTGGAGCACCATAATCACAGGGTTGGACTGGGCCAGGCTTTGGGCATAGCCTGTAAAACTACACGCTCCTCCCGCTCCCTCATAGTCCTCCAGCTTCATGGGCAACAGATTTGGTTGCACATGAGGTCAGGCTGATTGATGTGGGAGCCTGTGGATAGGAAGGAAGAGCCCCATCTTTCCTCTTCTTCCATCTCCCCCTCACCCTCCCAGGTTTTGTCTTGGGAGCTCCTTCCCTGGAGGGACATGTGTAAGGGTCCTAGGCAAGGGGGCAGGATCCTGAACTCTTTTCAGGGACTCTGGGTATTCATTGCTGCAGGGTGAACTGGGGACAGTGCTGGAGGCAGAGGTCAGATCCCCAGTTTTCTAGGCCTGGTTGGCTTCAAGATCCCCGCCCCTTTTCCCTGCTTTTCACCTAAGCCTTCCCCATTCCTTTTTTCCTCTGTTCTTTCTGGCCTGGCCCTTAGCTACTCCCCTCCCTCAGAGAGCACTCATGCCCCCACCACTCCCTTCCTCTGCAGAAGCCCCATGAATATTGTTTTTCTGGGGGCCCCACCCTCACGGTAACACACAGAGAATCTCACAGGGGCAGAGAATATGCTGGAAAGAAGGGGCCCTGGAAATCAGGGCCAAGCCTTGTTTTTTTTTTTTTTGGTTTTTGTTTGTTTGGTTGTGTTTTTTCTTAAGATTAGGAAATGGAGCCTAGCCAGGAGGAATCAAGTTGAGGGCCTAAACTAAATCAGGCAGAGGGGACCTGTTGGGGAAGGGTAGAGAGAGGGTTCCTCTGACCTCAGCTGCTTGATGTGTGCATGGGGAGGGTATGAGGGGAGTGTTAGAAGTGGGTTTGTGTTAGAAGTGGGTTTGCCTTTACTCATCTTCCCTCACTACCATGTGACCTTCCTCTAAGGTAGGGTGTGGAGGGTGGTGGATATCCTGCTTTGGGTGTCTGTGCCACAATTCCCAAGAGCTCTGTCCAGGTTGACCTCACCTATTCGTTTAGGCCAAGGCAGGAAGACCTCCCTGTGGGAAGTGCGGTGCTCCATCTGCCTCCAGCAGAGAACCTCTTGCCCCTTTGAGATGGGCCAGTAAAGCCAGGTCAGGGGCCCATCCTGGGTGTGAAATAAGACCCATCACACTGTCATGGCTTGGTGGGTTTGTTACATGGATGCTGGGAGCCCTCCCATCATCAAGCTGACACTTTGGTGTTTGTTGGGGGAAAGGGGACAGGCTTTTGGGTGTCTGGGGAAAGAGTCAGGGACAGGCACTGAGTGGGCCTTGGCTTTCTGCCTCCAATTTGCCTAGTCCATGTGCCTGGAGGCCTGATAGCTATCCCAACACTTTCCTCTCAATGGCTCTAGGAGGCAGGTGGGAGGGAATGAGTGCCTCTCTGTCCTAACTTAAGGAAGGGGAGCCCACAGAGGGTAAGTGATCCCTGAAACTCTCCTGGCCTGTGCCTGGCTTGGCTAATGCTCCAGCTCCCTGCACAAGCATCCCAGGGCTTCCAGCCTAGCACATATCTCCTCCTTCCCTTCCAGGGTCTCTGGTGTGTGGGGTGAGCACCATCATGGTGGTCCCTGGGCTATGGGCTGAGAAAGAGTCTTTGTGCTCCTCTCAGGAGCTAGTTTTCTATTCCCCACCTCCACTTAGCAATGCTCATTTAGTGGGCAATGCCTGTGTTCCCCTCACCTTTGCAAGCTCCCCGCACTACTGCTTCTCTATTTCCCCATGTCTGGCCCTATTCTGGCTGACCCTCTTAGTGCAAACCCCCTGCCATGGCCATGTCTCCTCAGAATTTCTTTTATGAGCTGTAACTAACTATCCCACATTGTGGGAGTCTGATCAATAGCCCCTTTTCATGAGGCTGAGTGGGGGCCCCAAACAACCAGGAAGCAAGTTTTACCCTCCCAAGCCTGACTGGTGGGCTTTCGATGAGGCATGCAGGGATGTGTGTGCAAGTGTGAGATTATGTGCTGGATGGGCCTGTCCAAGTGCAATTCATTTTCCCTTCAGGCGTCTTCTCTCCTTTTTTCCTTCCCAGCTGAGTTTCCTGGAATTATTTGGTGCTGTTCCTTTAGCTCCATGGAAAAGAGTAGTGGAAGGATCTGTTTGGTTCCTTCCCATGTTACCCTCAGCCGTTTCAGTGTGGGCCTATGGGTCTGCCTGCACCAGTCTGCAGAACTCCCATTCCTAGGCAGGGAAAGGTGTAGGGACTGTTGTAATTACTCAGGCACTTATTAGAACCCAGGTGTCTTGGAGTGAGGCTCAGGGTAATAGTATATGGAGTTTCTCTCTGCCACCTCCTAGAAGAAACGGGCTGATTAGCCCTGGCAAAAGCTTGGCTCTGCAACACATTCAGTGACATCCTGCCAACTGTCACCACCCTTTACAGTATACCCTCACATTCACTGCTAGGGATTGTTCTTTACTCTCATTTAACAGGTGAAGAGACTGATGGTAGGAGCACACAATGACTTGCCTTGGGTGACACAGCCAGAATGGTAGATTTGAGACTAACACCCAGCTCTCCTACTTTCTGATCCAAGCCTGTCACCATGTCTAACAGTTAGAAGCACTTTCTATGTGCCAGGCAGGCACCATTCAAAGTGTGATTTAGCCCAGTGGATCTGCTCAACAGCTGTGTGAGGTCAGGGTTGTGATTATTATCCATACTTTACAGATGAGGAAATCAAGACACTGAAAGTTGGAAAGTAATTTTCCCAAGGTCACACAGATAGTTAGTAGCAGAGTTGGGCTTTATCTGGCTACAGAATATATTATACTGCCTTTTGTATGACACAGCTGAGCTGTGGTTGTAGTAGAATGAGGGAAGCCCCATGCCTTGGGCATAGAAGCACATGCATGCATGTATACACTCAAGGTTTTTTCACCTGCTTTCAGCCAGCCCTCATGCACTCTACATTTTTCTGCCTGGTGGCTGAGCAGGCATTCAGGACAGCAGCAGAACTATAGGACACACACTCAAGAGTGGGGGCTTAATTATATGAGCTTCTGGCAAGAAAAAAATAGAGTTGGGGCTTGTGGAAAAAACTATGCCAAGAAATTAAAGGCTCCAGTTTTCTCCAGAGCCACTCAAGATGCAGCCCAGAAAGGAGCTTGTGAAAAGGAACCATTTCCTCCTCCATTCCAGGCACCATCACAGAATACCTGTTATATGCAAGACTCTGGCTAGGTTGGGAGGTGGTGGTGGCTTGGGGAGCAAGAAGTGCTAAATATCTGATTTAGTTAAATGTATTTACTAAAAGATAAGTTTGGTTTGCTCATTATTCATATGATTGTAATTTCTTCATGGTTGTCCCTTCCATATCTTTAGGCATTCATTCACCTATTAGCAAGCATTACTGAGAAACTGCTGTACCCACTGTGCATGGTGCCATGGGGTGGAAGGAATTGGTTCTGGCATGGTTTCCTACCCTTAGGGAAGCTATAGGATCATTGCAAGATGCACACTTTTATTTATTTTTTTCCTTTTTTAAATATATTTTTTAAATTGTTTTATTGCTTAAAGTATTACAAAGAGTATTATATATGTCTCTTTTTTTTCTCCTTGATCTTCCCCTAGCCTCCCATACCCCCCAGTGTCTTGTGTCCATTGGTTATGTTTATATGCATGCATACAAGTCCTTCAGTTGATCTCTTACCACCACCCCCCAACCCTCCCTGGCCTTCCCAGTCTGTTCAATGTTGCTCTGCCTCTGTATCTATTTTTGTTCATCAGTTTATAAGGATGCACACTTTTATATCCTTCTAGCACTTCCCAGAAGCAAGACAAATTTGACTCCAACTCAAAGCCTTAGGGATGCTGACAGATATAACTGCCTGGACTCAGAAAGGAAGTCAGCTCCCTTCCCACCCATCATAAGGGTTCCTGACTCTGGGTAGGGTTTTGTATCCATGAGTGAGTTCCAGTGTACAGGCCTCATACACATCCAAGACACACAGGGATGTGGCTCACCTTGAACAAAGTGCCACCCGCAGTTTTGCCATTGAGAGGAAAGGAGCGGTACACACTGGAGGTAGCCTTGCTTCACCATTTTTCTTCTGATTTTCATTAGGGCTAGCAGGGGAAGAAGGTAGGAGAATTCCAGTTTGGTTCTGCCATTGCCTCTGGTGACTTTAAGAAAGTTGCTGTCCTAACAATCACTTGTTTTTGCTCTCATCTGTGTTGGGTACTCTAGCAAACAAATTACATTAATGCAGTCTCTGCTTTCTTGGTGCCTCAGTTTCATTTCTCCCATCTGTTAGGTACGGAGAAAATAACCCGTATGCAGGTATTGTCCCTGCCATGGATTTACTGGGTAAACTTGAGTGAACATCTCTTCTCAGTTTCTGTACTTGTAAATGTGGAGGATGGTGATTGGATATATGGGCTCTTGTGTCCTCCCTTCCCTGGCTAATAGGAGTCCCCAATTCAATAATAAAATCAAGGTTGTGAACTTGTGTTGGACCCTTGTGAGGAAAGGCAAGAGAGAAATCAAATCTCAACACTGTTCCTTAGTGAATTTAAACAGGCTTTCTGTGGTACTTGCTGTCACAACTCTTGGGAGCTCTCTCCTGCTAGGATTAATGCAGATGCCTCCAGTTTGGACATGGGGTAGAGAGCTGGGAGTAGTGGGAACATTGAAGAATGCTGGAGCCTGGCAAGGAGGAAATGGCAACTTCCTGCTCAAACACCTAACGTCCCAGTTCTCTCTTGTTGCCTCTACTAATCTGAAATCTCACAGAAGTTGTGTTTTCTGAACTCCTGGTAAATTATCTTCAGCAAGCTGCTGCCCCTTCCCGTGCACATGGCATATGTACTTAAATCCCCCACATGATACCAGACACTTACAGACGTCAATAAATATTAGGCTGTGTCCCTGGCCCACTCGCTCCTGCTTCTTCACTCAGTCCCTGGCTCTCTGCTACCGCCCTGACCCCCACCTCCCGCCGTGCCCCCATTGGTGTGACCTGAGGAAGAGGCAGGGGTGAGGGGATTGGAGGAACTGGAAGGCAGAGACCCGCCCACCGCAATTTGTACGACTTTCTGAGGAGTCTGGTAGGCCGGACTGCACCCTCATTGGTCGAGGGACCTATACTTGGGCGGGGCATCCCTACTGCCCTACTCGCTGCAGCTCCCTCCCCACCTGCGAGGAGAGTGGCCTCGGGTTGACAACAGCTAAGCAGCCAAGGCAGCTGCTTCTCTGGCTGGCACCTTTACCCGCGCCGGACCCCAGGCTCTGCGCGTGCCCAGGACGGAGCAGTCCCTCCTGCCCTGGTTTCCTGCTCGCTGGCGCTGGTGACTGTGTCTGAGTCTCAGACCTTAGGCGGTGGACGCGGCCTCCTGGTAGGAGTTGGGGCGCGACCCACACAGGGGAAGCGAGCCAAGCCACTTTCACCCTTGGAATTTGGGTTGGAGTCGCCTAAATTGGGGGACCTCCTGAGCCTGCTGGCCACGCTTCTCCCAGGGAAGCCCCACGAGTCGGGTGGTGGAAGACGGCTGCCTGCCCGTTATTCCAGGGCTGGCCTGTGGCCATGGTTCTGGGGTTTCCGAAGGGGGCTGGAGCTGGGGGGATGGGGGTGGAGACTCCTGTCTCTGAACCCGGTCATACCGCTTCTCCTACCCTCTCCTCTTTCCTCTATTTTTTTTGAGGGCATTTCCAGGAAGCTCCTGGTCGGGCACTGTGGGCTTTCCCTTGGCCAGTGCCTTCCCTTCTGAGAAACGCCCTGGACTTTCCTGGTCTTAGGGTAGCTGCAGGGATCAAGTGAAAACCTTTGGATAAATTTCATCTTTCAGGGTTCAGTTTCCTCATGAAGTTCAAAATGGTTTTGGATTATAGAAATCCTGAGCCTTTTAGTAGAAGTTCTGGGGATTTCCGAGAGTCTGGTGTTCTCTTAATTTCTCTTCTCCCAAAGACTCTTTAAAGTTGAGCACTGAATTATGACTCAGGAAACTGGGGTTTAACCACTAATTCATGTGACCTTAGGAGAGTCATGCAGTTTGTGTGTGCCACGGTGTTTTCAACTGCAATTCAGGTGGTTCACTGATTAGATTTTGGGATCTAAAGAGCCAGTCTCTTCCGCCCTGACATTTCATGACTTGGTGCATGGGTACAGGGTCCTAACTGGCAGGTAAAAAGTTGTCTCTGAGATGCCTGTGGTAAGAGGAGTATGCAGATGGAAAGCTTTGTGATGATTATGTAGCTAAGCCAGCTAGAAACTAGCTGTAGTGGGGAGAGTGAACATCCAGACTGAAGGTGAAGAAGGGTGGAGCCAACACAGACCTCCACCCCCACCCCTGCTCCAGAGGTTGGGCTGGAGGGCTCTGACTTGTCTCCTTCCCACTAGAAGCACCCAGGTCTTCAGACCAGAGAAGAGGGTGATGAATCACTCCCAGGGCTATTTTCAAACCCTGACTCCTATTGTGGGACCTGTTCCCATCCCCACTCTAGAGTTTGTTGTTCCCACCCACCATCTGTCTTATTGCTTTCTGAATTTCCCGTTCACTTTCATCTTCCTGGGATAGAGGAAGACAATTCTAGACTGGGTATTGAGAAGGCAGGCAGCCCAAGGGCACAGAAGGTGGTGGCTGCAGGTGGTTTCTGAGTGGTTGATGGAGCAAGTGGGAAGGTGTGATGGGATTGATGATGTTGGGAGCAGGGCATCCTTTCACCCTAAAGCTACGTCTACCGTATTGCTGGACATTTTGGGATGGTTTTTGTTTTGGGGATTTGGCCTTTGTCCAACTGTGTTCTGGCTTTGGGATTTGAGATTTCTGCTACCTGGGCCTCTGTAATTAAGGCTAGAAAACACCATGTGGACAGAGTTTGTTTGGTCTACCCTATTTGCTTGCCTTCTTATCATTCCTTAAGTGGCTCTTGGAGAATTATGCTAACCCTCTCTGTGTGTCTGTGGCTCCCCTCCCTAATATGGAGAGAAAAGACTGTTGGGAGATGACATCTGGAGGTATTTAGAGCAAGAAGAGGTGCTGAAGGTGTAAAAGGGGCTCTGTACCCTGTGTGCGTGTTGAGGGTGAGGCTTCCCTGTTAAAGCACAAACCTTCTGAGTTTGAGCAGAGGAACAAAGAAAGTGGCACACAGATGCCCTAACTTTTACCCTCTCTCTCTTCCTAAAGTTTTACAATTTAATTCTTAGGGCTACTGAAAGAACAAAGGACTCCTGGAGCCGAGGTATAGGGATAGCAGCAGTGACAGGAAAGCAAGAAGGTCCCAAGAGAGGAGCAGTTAGAGTCCCTGATCAGGATGCTATTGCAGCTGCTGGTACTTTTCTGCTAGGAGATTCCTGGAGATCCCTGTTGCAGCAATGGGAAGTTCAGATTCAATGATGGTAGGCTTAACAAAGGCAGGCTTGTGCCTCTACCTTCTTGGGGAAGGTGGAGTGAGGAGTCTCTGGCCGAAAGGAGTTGCCTCTGATTTAAATAGAATAGGGAGAACTTTTCCCTTGGGTTCTCAGTTTGGGTAGAAAGAGTGACATAACCCTGGTCTTTGGGAGGTTGTTAGGTAAAATAGAGATTGGTAATCTCAGAGATGGAATGGTCTTAGGAGGGGAAGTGTAAACTCCTCCACCCTGCAACCCTAAACAGAGTAGTTGAACATAGGGTTGGGCACACAGTTGTTGTGCCAAGTGTTTATGAAGGCTCTATTCATCTGTGACTTAGGGTCTTGGTGTGTGTGTGTGTGGTAGGGGGCGGATCCTGGTAAACTTGAATCAGTGGATTGGAAGCCATAGTCTGAAGTGCTGTGTTTGTATTCTGAGTCTCTTCTTGCACAGCCCTCCACCTTGGGAACTTGCATGCTGACTGTTGCTGTACCTATTACTTCAACTGGCAGGGGCAGTAGAACTGGATGCTAAGTTCCTTGGGGGTCCAGGGTGGTATGCAGCAAAGAACAGGGTATCCAGGCTCTGCCACTCAGCTTGACCTCTCAGAGTCTTGGTTTTCTCCCCACTTTTTCCACTTCACTAAATTAACTGAGGTGATCCATAACTACAAAGTGCTGTACAAATGATTAAGTCCAGGCTTATTGCTCAGTTTTTTTAAGAACATAGAATGTAACCCCACCTTCAGAGAATCTACCATCTAGTTTGGAAGTTAGTAGCATAAATAATACACGACATGTCAGGCCCTTACCTTGGAGAGGGCTTTTAAAATTTATTATAAACTAGAGGCCTGGTGCCTGAAATTCATACATAGGTGGGATCCCTAGGCCTGGCCAGTGATCAGGGTCGATCAGGTTCCCCGCCTCCCTGCCTCCCCACATCTTCCTTCCCTTGCTTCCCCTGTCCGCTGCCACCCACCCTTGGTTTCCGGTTGTCCAGGGCCCAGCCCTGATCAGGTGATCAGAACCTGCCAGCTGGGGCGGGGGTGAGGGGGAACACCAGGAGGTTGGCTGGCAGGCCTATGGGCTGGGGGCAACCCCTGGTTGAGCATCTGCCCCCTGGTGGTCAGTGAATGTCATAGTGACTGGTATTCTGGTCATTCTGTCGTAATGGCTGCTTAGGCTTTTATATATAGATAGATAATTTCAAACAAATATTAGAGTAGAGATGGTTGTTAGTGTACTAAGACACTATGTACTCATCACCCAACTTCAACAGCCATTAGCTTGTGGCCAATCTTGCCCTAATTACACCTCCATCTTTCTTGTTATTTTGAAATAAATCCCAGACACCTCAATTTATCCATAAATAGTTCAATATGTAGCTCTAAAAGAAAGGGACTCAGAAAATACAGCTATGGTATCACTATCACAACAAAAATCTCTTAACACACCACATATCCTGGCAGTTTTCATATTTCCAGTAGTTTAGGAGGACATTTTGCCCAGGTAGGACTGACCAGGGAGAGAGTGCTTTTGATTAAGGGAAAGGTGACTGACAGAGGCAGTGATATTTGGGCTGAACCTTGGAAGAGAGGCTCAGGAAAAGTTTGAGCTGGAGGGATTATGGAGTTCTAGTCCTCATTTTACAGTGTATCCTCCCTGTTTCTGGGGCTCCAGCTCTGAGGCTTGTGGAGGCTTCTTGTGGAAACTCTGTACCTGGTTCTCTACTGGTACATGGGAGAGTTTTTACTTTCTCCCTTGCCTTCCCAGTTCCAGGCCATCCAGGAGCTCGAGGTCAACAGGCCTGGGAGAATTCCTGGGAAGCTGCTCTCCTCCCAGTCCCTCCCCTGTGCTTGGCCCATGAGGCCAGTTTGGAGCAAAACAGGATGCATTCAGGATGAGCGCCTTTCCCAATTTGTCATCTAATCGCGATGGCCCAGCTTGGAGCTTCCTCTCTCATTCATGATAAAACCCCTCACTGTCTCGCTTTTCCCTCCCACTCTAGCAAGGGTGTGCTGACTTCCTCCATATCCGGACCAGCCCTCCTCCACCCTCATGTGAGGCTGAGGGACAACTTCCCTCATACAGGCCTCTCTTTCCACTGCCCCAGAGCAGGCTGTGAGAGGGACTGAAAGACCCCACAAGTGTTCTCCCTGTTTGCAACCTCCTGCTCTTGGGCTGTCCTTGGGAAAGGAGTGGCTCCTTTCCAACAATCCTGGGGTCCTGCCACTGCTTGGTTAATTATTGAGCCACATAATAACAACCTTGGGGATGGCCATTAACCAATTCCTTGTCCACGCTTCGCCTTAAAGGGACACCATCCTGAACCTTCACCTTCGTCCAAGGGAGCTTTAACAAACATTCAGCCTGTGGGAACTTCTGGGGCCAATTAAACTTCTGCCCCACTGTCTTCACTTGGGCAAACAGAAGTAGTAATTCACATTGCTTCAAGGACACACATTCACCTTAGGTGGTAAGGGAATTGAGTTAATAGGGATTCAGATGGGTGGTGGGGTAAGGGTTATTTTTAGGCATCAGATTTAGAGGGGAGTAAGGATGTTTCTAGGAGCAGTTGATGCCCTGACCTCAGTTTAAAAGTCTAAAAGGCAAGAAGGGTCTACGATTACTTGGGGTGAGATGGGGCCATATGTGTGTCTGTTGTCAGCACAGCTGTGGGTCCCTCCACACCAGCCTGGGATGTCAGCTGTCAGCCACACTGCTAGCTGCTGAGCTGGAAGAGGCAGCCTTCCTCAGAGAGCCTGTATCTTGACAAGCAGAAGGAGTTGGGAAGGGGTAAGGGTCAGGCTATGTCCCAGGTTCATTTTTAGAAAGCTGTAGACCAGGGGTAGGGAACCTTTTTTCTGCCAAGGGCCATTTGGATATTTATAACCTTCGAGGGTCATACAAAATTATCAACTTAAAAATTAGCCTGCTATAATTGGTCAAACATTTAATTAACTTACCCCTAATGCCTTGGCAGGGCCAGACCAAATGATTTCGTGGGCCATATACGGCCCATGAGCCAGACATTCCCCACTCCTGCTCTAGACCACAAGCCATTTACTGCAGTTTCAGTGAGAAGAAAAGGGATCAACATTTTGTGAACCCTGCAGGCCTCACCATAGAGTCAAGAAACCTGGCTTCTAGGTGTGCCTCTCCATAGCTATCTCTCCATCATTGACTTTAGAGAAGACTTTTGCTTTCCCTGGGTCTCAGTGTCTACATCTTTAAAATGGGAAGGACAGGTGGCATAGACTTAGTGGTCTTTCAGGCTCCCTTTCAGCTATGAAAATGTGTTCCCAATCAAGACCCTTTTCTTATCCACAGGCAAAGGTGAGCTGACTTCAAATTCTGCCAGGTCCAGCAACTAAATATCCTCAGCTAGCTGCTAGTTTGGGCTTGTCAAGTCTCACGCTGTCACAGCTTGGGTTTTCCTTGAGCATGGACTTTCCTGCAGTTTGAGCTCTAGCCCCTCCCCATGTTTGTGTCTGTCCTAGCTGGCCACCCTCTGACCCATTCAGCTGCAAGTTAATGAATGACCTGCTTGCTGTGGGTAGTACCAGCCCAAGGTGCTGCTGGGATCCCAGGACTCTGTGGGAACAGGCTGAGGGCTTAGTCAGCTCTAGTCACCTTTATGCTTTCTCCCATGGTGCTCCAGAGGTAGGAAGCAGAACTTCCTTTAGAGGGGCTTTAGAGGGCACTTGGTCCAACTCTTCTTCTGAAGCTGGGGTCTTCCTGCCAAGTACTTGTGAAGTTCCTGCTCACCTGTCTTCAATACCTAGTAGTGCAATGTTTCAAGAGAGTTGCTTTCATCCATGGGATGTCCAAAAGATTTATTTTATGCTGAACTGAACTCTGTCTCTCTGTGACTTCTCCCCCTGGGCCCTGGCTCTTCTCCCTGAGTCCACCTAGAGTCCTAGACCCTGTCTGCTCTCTCTGACCTTCAGAAATCTGAGGAAAGAATCTTAGTCCCCCTTCATCTTCTCCAGGCCAAACAGCCCCAGCTCTTACAGGTGCTCCTCCAGGGCCCTGGGACCAGTCTTCTTCCCAGTCCCATTACTGTCCTCTGCACATGCTACTATTTGTCGCCCTTGGGGTGGGAAATGGGGCTCTAGAAGCTCCTCACTCTCCACTTTATTTCTAGCCTGCATTTTCCCAGAAGACTTCTGCATGATCTTTTCCTGAACTACAGAATCCTGGTTCCAGACACCTCCTACAGCTCTCTCTGATTTGTTCATCATTCAGGTCCAGCCAGTTCCCATGACTGGGAAGCCTTTCAAGGGAACAGTCACCTTCTCATGCCCCCATAGCAGAGGGCAGTCCTGGTGAGAGGAGGCACCCACCTTGATGAGTTGACTGCAGTGTACTATGTGAGGGATGCCAGTGTATACCACTTTCCTGCCACTTGCTTTCGTCTCTTGAGCTGGTGGGCGGGGGGGGGGGGGCATTTTAAGAAGCATTGAAGACAGAAATGAGTATGAGCCATGCCCACAGAGGAGCCTAGAAGGGTGACTCAGACAGGGAGAAACACCAACTCAGCCATTCCTCTTCTAGCAGTCAGTGATGATGACAATGATGGATTCTCCCATGTCTTTAATGTTTCCAAGGCACTTTAACTTCCATGATCCCATTCTGTTCTCAGAGCAGCCCAGTAAGATAGACAGTGTGATCCCCCTCGTGCGACTCTGGATGATCTCTACCTGAAGCCCAGGAAGGGGGAAGGGCGTGGTTTTCAGGAAGGGAGGATTTTGAACCCAGGTCTCCTGACACTCAGTCTTCCCTGTTTTCCTCAAACCACACCCCACAGCAAAGGCAGCTGGGTCTGACTCTGCAGCTTCCCCACCACAGAGGAACCTCTGTACAGGCTGAAACTCTGTTCCCATGGTTGAGGGAGCAACCTCCAGAGGAGGTGGTCGAGGATTTCCTGTTCTTTATCTGGGCTGGGTTGTCTAAGGTGTGAGATAGGCACTTGCAGCCAGCTTTTTTGCTCCAGGCTGGCGAGGAGTAGGAAGTTTGGGAAGCCCTTGTCCCAGACATCTGGCCTGAGTGGCCCCTACCTGAATAGGACCTTCTAAATGGGAAAAAACAAAGAGGGGCATGTGTTAAAGGAGCCAGAGTGGAGCCGAAACAAATACATTCTGAGTTGTACATATGGCCCCTGGGTCAGGAGAGTGTCATGGTGAAGAGTGGATACAATGGTATATGCAACACTTTGTGACATTGGGCAAATTATTTAATGCCTGTGAACTTCCATTTTGTGAGCTATAAAACGGGGATATGTACCTACCTCATGGGGTTGTTCAGAATTAAAGCCAATAGTATAAACATAATTCTTATTATTGTTGTTTAGTAGTACTTTCTGCCACCTCATCACTTTGCTGTGTTTCCCTTAAATTGGGATGTGCAGTGCTCAAACCTGCCACCTCCTGGGCATTGGCTCTGGACTTTTCTGTCATTTCAGATTCCACCTCCTCTAGAAAAGCTCTCCCTGGCCATGGTCAGCTACAGGGCTCCCTTCCTCTGGCCTCCTTTACTGGTATTTGTGACACTGCAACAGGCTGTAGTCCCAATAAGAACACCAATAACAGTAGTGAACTCCTCTAGGTTCTTGACAGATTTGAAGTTACTTAACTCCCTTGACAATGCTATAAGGTAGATCCTGCTCTTATCATCCCCATTTTACACATGAGGAAACTGAGATAAGGAGAAATTAAATGAAGAAGTTGCCCAAGGTTACACAAGTAGGGAGTGATGGAGTTGGGATCAGGACCCAGGCAGACTGACCCCACTGCCCACACCCTTAGCGACTATGCCATACCTCTCCTCTCCCTTTCCCAGATGCCTGGCCAGGAGGCAAGAGTTGAGCTTGAGTCTCCCTTCTGTCCCTGACTACTTATCATACCCACCAGAGATCAGTTACTCCTAGGTAGACAGTCCCCAGATCTTTGCCTGCCCCCCTCCCCAGGTGGACAGATGGACAAGAAAGAAAACTCAAAGGTCTGGGTTTGATGCAGAACTGCATTAGGATGAGAGAGGGTGTGCAGGAGGGAGATGGGGGATGGTTCTGACAGCAGTAGCAGGGTCACTTGATTAGTACCCTCCAGCACTGGAGGGTAGAGACCATGGTGCTGGGTGGCACCAGGAAAGAAGAGGCATTTTAATGAACAGTCTTGATAACCAGGTTGCATTATTTAGAAGGTATGGGTGGTAAGAGATAAGCAAGAGGCTTAACTGGGTTAATTTTTTAATCCCATCAGCTGGTATGGCCCATGCTAGATTTGGGTGTGTGGGTGGGGGGGCTGGCTCTTGTGCAAAAGCTGTAGCCCTCCCCACAATGTTTCCACCTCAGGGCCCTTGGGTGCTATAAGCTTCAGGCTGTACCACCTGCCAACTCCATTGCTTTTGAGCTCATTCTCTGTTATCTTGTATCCAAACAAGTTCCAGCTACAAAGGACATCCCATCTTAGCCTCTGCCTCCCTGAGAAGGATGGGCCTGATAGCAGCTCTGGCCAAGTACTCCAGGGGACTTTGGCTTCCTCTCCACCCCCAGTTTCCAGATCTTGGTGCCAACATAGGGCCTGGCACCAAGTAGATGCTCAGGTAATATTAATTGAATAAGTGCACAGCCAAGGGGGAATAGATTTGAGGGGAGATCCTCGGGAGGCTGACATGGTAACAGATTAACAGGAGGGCTCTGAAAATTTAGGTGGGTTCCTAGCCCCATCTGTAGTCCAATAAAAGCCACTTAACCTTTCATAGCCTCAATTTTCCCACTTGTGCAGTAGGCCTGCTTTGGACAGGGCTGTTGTAGGGACCAAAAGAGATGTGGGATGACCGACTGCTTTCTCCACTGATGGGAATTTACTTCAGGCTAAGGAGTCATACTTTAAAAATCCTGGTACATGTTTTTTGTGTCTATGGCTTAGGCCATTTCCCCTGTTTAATGAGGAGGATTCTAACTTGGTGGCTCTGACTCTGGAGCCAGGCTGCCTAGTTTTGCATCTTGCTTCACCACTTCTTAGCTGCTGATCTTGGACAAGTAATTGTTATCTCTGGGCCTCAGTTTTCTCATCTGTCAAGTAGACTATCAGAGCGCTTATCTCACAGCATGGTCATGAAGATTCAATTATATAATCCATATAAAAAGTAGCTAAAGAAATGCCTGGGAGATAACAATGACCTTTTGGCTGTTATTATTATCTCATTTTATACTTACAAAAACCTCATGTTGTTGGTACTATGATCATATCACAATTTTACAGATGAGAACACGGAGGCATGAGAAGTTAAGTCTCTCCCAATACAATCTGGCATATAATAAGTATTCAATTAATATTAGTGTATATTATTAATTATATATAATTACATTCAGTGGCATAAATATTGTTATCAATAATAAGCATAGGTATAGATAAGAAGTAGCAAAAGCAGGACAAAAAGTCATGTCTTCAGATTGCTAGCTTGTTATTCTTCCCATTATACCCCAAAACCTCTATGTTCTAAGGCAAGTCAAAAAGTTTGCCCACCCCTGTTCTAATGTCTTAGGTAGCCTTTAAATGCATACATATATATATTTATATGGATTATATATATATGTATGTATGTATTTTTATTGATTTTAGAGAGAAAGGGAGAGAGAGAAACATCAACAGTGAGAGAGAATCATTGATCAGCTGCCTCCTGCATACCCCACACTGGGAACCGAGCCCACAACTTGGGCATGCGCCCTTTCAGTCCACAGGTAGAAGCTCCATCCACCAAGCCAAACTGGCTAAGGCTCTTAGGTAGCCTTTTGGCCACCACTTAGAGATCTGTTTCCCTTCACCCCACTATGGTCTGAGCTTGAATGTTGTTACGCCCTAGGCCCTTGCCTTCTCTTTGTGCTCAGCATCACAGCCCTCCTTTTATCTGACCACAGGGCTCAGGGGAGGGGTTGTGTCCATTGATTTCAGAGGGAGAATAGGGCTGGGCTGAGGAGGCTACCTCTCTCAAGCTCATTTCCTTTGTGTCAGAGACAGTTTTCTCTGGATCTCAGGGTGGGGACAGGCTCCTTCAAGGCATTTCCTGTCCGGGAGTTTATATTTGGCTTCAGAAAAAGGAAAGGGAAGTAGGCAAGGCGGTGGGATGTAGAAGTGGTGGCACAGGGTCAAAACGGGTGAGCACTAAGACTGCAGGCCAAGGGAGGGAAGCAGGAGGTGGTGCGTGTCCCTTCTCTCAAGTAAGCTTCGATGTCCTACCAAAGCTTGGGATGGGAAAGCTCAGTGCTCTTTGAAGCCAGAATGTTCCCACCCTCAGGGACAGTTTATTTTCTCTCTCACAGTTTTGGGCCTTGGTTCCTGGTCCTGTGATTACTGCCCTGGGGCAAGGTTCTGCCAGTTACACAATGCGCTGAGTTGCAAGTGTGTGCTTAGTTCTGTGTCCTTGCTGTGTGGATACCAGAGAAGAGGGTGGAGTCAGAGGCCCACATACCCTATTTAGTTGGAAAGCAGAACTTCCTGTCTAGATGTTGCCAGAACATTCAGTAGCCCTTACCACACTGCAGTGAGGATTCTGAGACCAATAGAACCGAGTGGAGATGAGCTTTGGTTGAGTCGGAGAGACAGACACTTATGCTTTTGAGAAGGTAATGGAAATGTGTTGGGGGCCACTTAATTTAACTTATCCTTCGTGTGAAGGGATGTTTTGACTCCACCTTGATGAATAGTAGGAGTTTGCATATTCATGTTAGTCTGGGTCCAGAGTGTGGAGAACCGCAAGTGCTAGGTAGATAGCAGTCTGATATATCCATCCTGGGCTGTGGGCTGTGGGGAACCTGTTAGGTTGCAGAATAGAAGAGTAGCCAGGTCAGAGCTGGACTCTTGGAAAAAGAAGCTGGCAGGATGACCAGTTGAAAGGAGAAGCTGGATGCTGGGAACTTGGAGGACTGAAATAATCCAAGCATGAGAACCTAGAGCACGGTTGGGTATGGAAAACCGTGACCATTTGATGGAAAAGTTGATAGAACTTGGTGACTAAATACATCAGCAGAAAGAGAACAGATCAGGACGACTGGGCATTTAAGCCTAGATGTTTGCTGCCTTTGGAAGCAGGAATTCAGAAGAGTTGGTTTAGGAGGGAAAGATAAATGTAGTCTTGGTCCCCACTGAGGACTCTCACTTGATTCTCCTAAAAGAGAATGTGCAGGGGGAGAACAGCTCCCCACACTGAGCCAGCCACTGCCAATCATATCTACCTCTGCTCCACGTCTAGATTTTGGTAAATGGCCATTATTAGATGGGGAAACTGAGACTTAGAAATAGTAGCTTTCCCAAGGTTACCCAAGAAGTTCCTAGTGGAATTAAAACCAGAATGTAGTTCTCCTGACCTTAAATCCAATAGTCTTCCATACCACAGTGGAGAACAGTTACCACTGGTCTAACATCTGCCCCATACTGGTTAGGTTGGCATCTCTTGTCTCCAGGTTGGGGACTGAAAGTGATGGAATAGTACATGGCTTATTAAAACACCTGTTTTTTCCTTGTCACCGTGATCTGGTAAGAACACTTGGGGGTAGGATCCCCCGGGGGCAAGAAAGCTAATAGAGAAACTGCTGCAGAACAGGTGCCAGCTTTGACCTTCACTGTCACAGGAAAGCCCTAGGAGGGGCAGGAATTTCAGCTGTCTGCTTTGGCCCTGTTGTATTTAGTGCTTGCCTAGGTGACCACAGGCCTGGCTGACTCTAGACCCAGATTTTCAAGCAGTCCCAGCAAGCCAGAGGTCTGCTTTAGCTACAAGGCTATAGTGACCCTCCCTTAATGCCCTCTCTACAGCTGCATATGGAGCTCAGGCCACAGCTTCATGGGGGGCACAATTGATGGTTCCTTATGTAACTTCCATAATTATAAAAACTCCAAACTAGAGCTGCTCCCTCTCCCTGGCTAACCCTACAAAGTGCCCATAGTGCCCAAAGACAAGGGATCTCCAATGAATATTGAGTCCATTCTTTGCCTCACCCCACAAGCCATTCCCAAGGTGGCACCCCCAGGTAAGGTCTCATACTTCAGGTTTGGAAGTGAACATTTTTTTGGTTGCAGGGGCTGTCTTGTGTATTACAGAATTTTAGCAACATCCATGGCCTCTACTCAATAGATGCTAGTTGCACCCCTCCCCAGTTGTGATGTTCAAAAATGTCTCCAGATATTGACAAAGGTCCCCTGGGGGTCATTGTCCCTGGTTGGAGAATCTCTGTGGCCCTGTAGCCTTGACTATGGAGTGTTGACGATAGAGGGTTATTAGAATGGAGAGCCACACATCTGAACCTGCCACTGGCCGGCAAGAAGATTCAGTGGCTTCCTTTTGTTGCTACCCAGCCCCACAGTACTGTACCCTTTTGGGCCTTTTGCCACATTGGTGCCTCAGTTGTGACAGGGATACTTGAAAGTGTTGTTTGTGAGGCCCCAGGAGCTGGCATCTAGCTGTAGCTCCATCTAAGATGGTGGTCGGCCTCTGAACAAGTGTAGTAGGAGCCCCAAGTACTGCCCATCAACCCAACAAGCTGGAGGCCAGCCATTGTCTAGTACTGCCAATCTAGGCCGCTTGAAATCCAGCAGCCCTTCCTGTGGTGCTCCTCCTGTGAGGTTTGGAATGTGGGATGAGATCTATTTTGGTCTCGTCTCCCTTCCTCCCTCCATCTCCCTCCCCTGTAAGAATCTATTAGAGTTGTGATTCCAACTAAGAGTAGTAGAAGCAGGAAGAGACAAGAATGCACTCAATCTTCCATGGACAGGGAATTGCAGACCACTCTGAATGTCTACTCCAGGGTTGGGAGGGGAAGTCTTGGCAGTCTTGGAATCCATGACAGCTTTTAGTATGGGCCCTTTTGAAGGCTTCTTTCCCTTGGTCCTCCAAAGAGAGAGGTGGAATATCCAAGTTGTAGTATCTCTGCCAGGGTCACTGCCATCCTAGAGGGCCCCTTGTGCAAATTCAAATGAAGCACCATCCAAGGCTTGAGGATGGGTGGGCATGCTTCTTGTGGCCTAGGCCCCTTGATGTATCCTTATGGGAGGGTGAAAGGGGTTGATCATATACACTTGAGGCCAAGTGAATGGAAGCCCTCGGCCAAAAGTCCAGCACCTCCTTAAACAAGTCCCTCTGTAGGAGTGGGGATGGGCAAAGGAAACAGGCCTTGCATCAACCAAGAGAAATGATTTGAAAAGGTACTTGTCAGGACGTAGCAATTGCCAGGTGCAACGGCAGGGCCTGGTGTGGTAGGTAGCCCCTCTGCCTACCTTGGGTACCAGCTTGGCCTCACAGAGCCCACCTTGAGAACTTGGGTTTTCACATAGATGGTGGCAATACAGGCTTCTCTTCAGCACTTTAGAATACTGGCTTTCCTCCCGTACTCACTGAAGGTGGGAGAGGCCATGCTGATAACAGATCTTGCTTTGGAGACAGTCATCCTGCCATCAGGGCCAAGGAGGAGATGCCTTTCCAGATAAGGAACTAAGTACTGTAAAGGAAACCAACACATTGGTTGGAAGATGCCTTATGGAGCAGGTCAGCTGTTTGAAAAAATTACCTTCACAAACACCCACAGACCTACGAGTTCCTGTTCTACCATATGCATTCACATTACTGCTCATTGTTCTCTTCTGCTCCTGTACTCAGCCATAGAGAGAACACGGACCAGTGATTAGAATGGCCTGAGCCTGGCCTCTGGCTAGAATCTTTCCAGAGACCTATGCTATAGCTTTTTATTTTTTTTTTATTTTAT
>NW_006292087.1:267308-272121 GCF_000327345.1 Myotis davidii | reverse complement strand
ATGTACCACAGTTTTCTAATCCATTCATCTACTGATGGGCACTTAGGCTGTTTCCAGATCTTAGCTATGGTGAATTGTGCTGCTATGAACATAGGGGTGCATATATCCTTTCTGATTGCTATAGCTTTTTAGCTGGCCACATCTGTTTAGGGCAATGGTTCTCTATCCTGGTTGCACTTTAGAGTCACCTGGAGAACTCTCAAAAACAAACAAAAAACAAATCCCGTCCTCAGAGATTCTAATTTATTTGGCCATGACTGGTGCTCAGACACTGGCATTTTTAAAAACTCGCCGGATTAGCATGACTGGAGTGATTCAGTTGGTTGGAGTGTCATCCTGTGCACCATAAGGTTGCCAGTTCGATCCCTGGTCAGGGCGAGTATAGAAGACAACCGTATCTCTCTCTCTTATATCAATGTTTCTCTCCCTCCTTCTTTCCCTCCCTTCCTCCCATTCTCTAAGCATATCTCAGGTGTGCACAAAAAACAAATAAATAAAGATGATAATGTTCAGCCTGAGTTCAAACAAAGACACTTTGATCTGGGCTCCCATATGCACCCATTGCTTGTCCTGGGCCCTGTGTCTTGCTTGGTCCCTAGACCTGAGATGGACTTTGGGTTGGGAGGGGAGCAGGCTGAACCAGAGTCTGGGAAACTCTCTCACAGCCCACTGAGTGACCACAAGGCATAAGGATGCAAGTTTCCCACTAGTGGTGTGAAGAAGGTACAGTTGGTGAGGCCTGGCTTCCCAAAGCTTAGTTGCCCACTGCTTTTGCTTTTCCTCCTAGCTTTCTCTCTCACTTCTTTACAACTAGGACAAAATCAGAATGGAGTCTTTAAGACCATGTGAATACAAAGTTCAAGTAGTTCTAACAAAGGAAGTCCTTTCTAATGATAGCTTTCATATAGATACTTTCAAAACCATATAGAACCTGACCGCATCCAGATTAACCAGGAAGGTAGGCAGGAAAGTTATTATCCCTCACTGTGTAGATTTGAAAATGAAAGCTTAGAGAATGACGAAAGTTGCTTAAGATGACTTTGGCAGCAAGTATGGGAGTGGCTTAATTGGAAAAACCTTTTTCTCCAACTCAGTTATCCTGTTGGGCATTATTGCATTTATTCCAGGGGAATGTTGCTGCCTTTCTCCTGGATGCATAAACTCTACCCTTATAGAGTGCAGCCCAAGATCAGAAGTCCTGCTTTTCTCCTCATTGTATCCTTCTCTGCACAGAAAAAGTGCTCTGTGCTAAGAGGACCCCTGGTATGTGGCCTGTGAAAGTGTAGGTGCAGATACCATCACTGACCTCGAAAAGCATCTGCTTCTGCTCAGCCGGTCCTTATTTGATGCTCCTTTCAGGAGACTTGTGACTGTGGCACTGAGGCCAGATTTGACTCTAGAGCTCTCTAGTATGCCTTTCCCCTATTTTTTTTTTTTTTTGGCTCGATTCAGCTGGGCTCCTCCACAGGGGGAGAGTTTGGGCTTAAATCTCGATGGAATCCAGCTTGTGCCAACTGGTGCCATCCCTGACCTGTCCTGGCATATCAGCCTAGTCTTGGCCAGAGCACAGCTTGCATGATATAGAGCAGGGGTGGGGGAACCTTTTTTCTGTGAAGGGCCATTTGGATGTTTGTAATATCAGTAGTGGCCCAGTGCACGAAATTTGTGCACGGGGGAGGGGGTGTTCCTCAGCCTGGCCTGCACCCTCTCCAATTTGGGACCCCTTGAAAAATGTCCTACTGCCGGTTTACAGCCTGTTCACTCCCAACTGCCCCCCGCCATCCTAATTGTCCCCAACTGACCCCCACTGACAGCCTGCTTGCCCCCAACTGGCCTGGTCTGCTTACCCCCAACAGCCCCACCCCCCACCAGCCTGATCACCCACAACTGTCCTCCCCTCTTAACCTCTAACTGCCTCTACCTCAGCCCCGCCACCATGGCTTTGTCCAGAAGAACATCCAGAAGGTCTCCTGGAAGATCTCCCAGTCTAATTAGCATATTACCCTTTTATTAGTATAGATTCTCAGGCCGTACAAAGTTATCAACTTAAAAGTTAGCCTGCTATATTTGGCCAAACATTTAATTAATTCACTCCTAATACTTTGGCAGGGCCAGACCAAATGACTTTTCTGTACTTATACGGCCCACCGGCCAGATGTTCTCTACCCCTGATATAGAGGCTGAAACTACTGGAATCTGCACATCTGGACACAGGCAGGACCAAGAGCTACAGGCAGACATTTCTACATTATTATTCTCAGCCTGCCCCATGTCACTCTCCCTACCAGGCACATAAGGCAGTCCTCAGTCTGGGCCACCTGGGCCCCAGCTCCAGGTGAATTGATTCTCGGCAGGCTGGCCAGGTGGAGGGACGAAAGCAAAACACCTTAGCTCAGCCCTTCATCCCTGATTGCTCATCTGGGAGGGGGCTTCAGGGCCTTCCAGCTCTCCATGGGGTGGTATGTTGTCAGGGAGCCAATGTCTCTGACATCCTGTTGGGGCAATAACTTATTACATTCTCCAGATTCCTGCCAGGGAAGGCTGCTGGGGATTCAGGCTAGAGCCCTGCTTCGGACTTCTGGGCTCCTTTGTCTTTTTGAGCTATTGTGAAACTTCTGCCTCAGAATCTCACTTTCCTGAGCCATTTGGCTCCAATTCTGACAGTGATATGGATGCTGCCATTTTCTAGACCCAGAAGCGAACTCCAGCTGGGCCTCTTTCTCCCCTTTCCTCTTTTTCCTTGGGAGGCTTGGTGGGGAGGGAACTTATTTGTTGAGTGCTTGGTACTACATGTCAGGGATATTTTTCTGTCCAGTGTTTTATTGAATGCTCTTATTTTGCCAAGGATGAAACTGAGTCTAAGCAAGTTGCCCAATGTCAGAGAGTTACTGACTGACAGCTCTGAGATTTAAACTCAAGCTTGTCACTCCACTAGACCAGATGGGACAGAAAACAAGTTTGAGGGTTTGGAGTTGGTTCCTTTGAGTCTAAGCCCCTTGTTTACCTGGAATCTGAGGGCAAGTATACATAATACCACGAAGAAGAGTGATGGACATGGAATTTGAAAATCAGGGTCATAGTCTCAGTAATGACACTTAACACTGTGTGACTTGGAAAAGTCTCCTCGGCCTTAGCATGCTCCATACTGTAGCTTTTTTAAAATACTGGTTTGGAGAGTTCCACCATAGACCAATAAAATCAGCCTTTGGGGATGGGACCTTGGGAAATTGGTATTTTTTAAAAATATATTTTATTGATTTTTTTTACAGAGAGGAAGGGAGAGGGATAGAGAGTTAGAAACATCAATGAGAGAGAATCACCAATCAGCTGCCTCCTGCACATCCCCCACTGGGGATGTGCCCGCAACCAAGGTACATACCCCCGCCTGGAATCGAACCCGGGATCCTTCAGTCCGCAGGCCGATGCTCCATCCACTGAGCCAAACTGGTTAGGGTGGGAATTAGTATTTTTAAACTTCTTAGTTGATTCTAATGTGCACACAAGGATGAGACTCCCTGAGCTAAGTGGTTTAGGTCAGCGCTTCTCAAAATTTAATGTGCTGCAAATCACCTGAGGATCTAGTTTAATGGAGATCCAGTTCAGTGAGCTTGGCCCCAGTGTGTCTAACATGCTCCCAGGTTGATGCTGCTGCTGCTGGTCCAGGGACCACACTTTGAATAGCAGGGGCTAGAGGGCCCTAAGTATGAATGAAACAAATTGGCACTCACTTGAATGAGCTGATCTCCTTCCCACCAACCCTGGTTAGGGCCACTGCCTAGCATTAGGAGAGCAGGCAGCCCACCACTCTCCCATGGACCCTATGGCTCAGGCAGATATAGGACTTGATCACTGTGCTCTGCCTCCCCACTTAGCGGGGCCACAGGAATAATGGATAGGTGGATGCCTCTCTCCTCCCTTCTCTTTTTGTTCTGCCTCAAACCATGAGTGACAAGGGGCTGTAGTGGATTTCAAGTGTGTGACATGCATGACTATCCTTAGGGATTGGCTCCCCTGACTTGGGTGGCCATATCAAACTAATGGCCCTTTAGGTGTCACTATTTCCTTCTATGCTCACCTTTCTGGAATCTCCGATCTGGTCCCTCCTTTGGCACCTCCTCTTTGTCTTAATGACAGGAAAGCAGAGCTGGCTGCTGGGAGGGGCTCTGAGGACAGGGAAGGCCCTTCTCTTGGGTGTGTGGCAGGAGTAAGAGATTAAGTGGTGGTTGCAGCAATCGGCTCAGCTGTCCTAGTAGCAAAATCCTGTCCCTCAAATGCTCCCTGGGTGGGTGTGAAGTCTCTTCACACTGCTCTTACCACACCCCCCATCCTCCAGACCACCATCTGCTTAGAGACCTGGAGCCTTTCCTAGGCCTGCATTGCCTTCTGCCAGAGGGCCTAAGGTAGTGCTAGCTAGGAACAAATGCTTTCCAGGATCTCTTGGAGGTCCTGGTGATTTCTAGCTCTTCATCATAGGTTAGAGAGTTGCAGTAACAAGAAACATGCACATACACACGGATGCAGGTGCACACACAGACCAATGGGCCTGCAGGGTGTGTATGCAAGTGCATAAGTCCACACCAATCCATGTGGATCATGGACATGAGCAAACTTGGATGCAGCTATACGCAGAAGCAGATACCAGGGTCCAACACCAGGTACACACACTTGCAAAAATGCACAAGTGTGCAACCCCGCTCATCCCATTTTCCCCAGAAAGCACTCAGGGCCTACAGAGCCTTCTTCTCTCCCCCTCATTAGTGTGTGACCCTTGAGGATCTTGTTAGTTTTTCTGACCAACTTCCCTTCCCACACT
>NW_006292087.1:262324-267260 GCF_000327345.1 Myotis davidii | reverse complement strand
CTCCTCTACCCACACAGCATATCTGAAATGCAGTTTTGTACTTTAAATTGTCAGTCCCGGCTGCAAGGTTCTCATCCTGGATTTTTTGTGGGAGGGCACTGCAGAGGAGAGCACTTGCTGCCTAGAAAAACCCCACCAGTCTCCTTGGAGTTCCTTGGTCACAGGTACTAAGAAAATGTTGGAAATGGGGACAGGACTCGTGGCTAGAGCAGCTCTGCTGAGCCAGCAGCCCGCCCCATCCTCAATGCCAGGTAGGGACAAATAGCTGCCTGAGCAGTCCCAGGACTTCGCTGCTGGCACTCAGCCTACACTGGGCCAGTAGGGCCTCCTCTGTGGCTGCAGTCCAGCAGCATGTCTGCCCTGAGGCTGGCAGGGTGTCCTGCTCAGTGCCAGGAACTCCCAGAGCAGAGGCAGGAGGCTGACCCAGCCATTGCCCTCCAAGACGCCGATAGGCCAGCACTGTGTCAGCATGACAGTCAGCACTGGGTTATGCTGCAAATAGACCAGTCTCAGGGGAGAGCTGGGGCAGTCCTGGGAGGCTCCCAGGGGAGAGAGAGCTGGAACTTGATGAGTGGTAGAGGAAGAAGAACACTGGGGCAGCCACCATATCAAAAGAGGGAACCTGAGCTGGAGTCAGACTGAATTTGGACTCCAGCCCTGAGATTGCTACCCCATCAACTGGGAAACTGTAGATGAGCCCTTCCTTTCTGAGCTGATTTTGAGATCTAAGAAATGGGGATAGTAAAAACTTCTTCACAGCTTCTTGTGTGTGTGTTCAGTGAGATTTGGTTATGAAAGTGCTGGAGAATGTTAGATATGATGAGGAGAAAGAGACTAATGATTGGTGAACATTTCATCTCCCCAGCTAGACTAGGATGGTCTACCCAGGCCATAGAAGGGCATGGCTCCCTGAGAAAGAGGGTTGAAGACACAGCTGTGCCTCTCCCTTCCAGACTCCTTGATCCCAGACAGTCCTGGGAGGGCTCTGTTCTTTGGCATTCGGCAAGTAAAGAATGAGGCTCAAGAGCCCTAGCTGGTTTTTCTCAGTGGTTAGAGCATTGGCCCGTGGACCAAAGGGTCTCTGGTTCGATTCCCAGTCAAGGGCAAGTACCTAGGTTGTCGGGTGGATCCTCAGCCTAGGTCGTGGTGAGTGAAGGAGGCAACCAATCAATGTGTCTCTCTCACATGGATGTTTCTCTCTCTCTCTTCCCCACCTCCATTCTCTCTAAAAACCAATGAAAAAAAATATCCTCGGGTAAGGATTTAAAAAAAAAAATGAATGAGGCTCAAGAAAGGGGTCTCCGAGCATACGGGGAATGAGTGGGGCTTGGGGAGTAGAGGGTAAACCCTAGCTGGCTGTGACATAAAGCAAATGTGCCGGCTCCTCCATGCTCCTCCATGCTATTTCTGGATCACCAGAACTAGAGGTGCCTGCCTGCTGGAAGTGAGGCAGCAGGCAGCACCCTTGCCAACCCCATTTCTCTGCCTCATTATCCCCCTCTGTTCTGTTTTAGAAGCTGAGGCCAAAAAAGCATGTGAGTGGCTCCGAGCGACAGGATTTCTTCAGTATGCTCAGTTATTTGAAGGTAAGGTTCCCCTTCCCTAACCTCCGTATCCCTCCATTTTTTTCATATGTAAAATGGAGCAAATCAGATCCCTTCTCTGACTGCACAAGAAGCTGTGTACCCTGGCCCTCTGCCTGGCTGGCCCCTCTCATTCTTCAGGACAGCTCAAAAGTCACAGCCCCAGCAGGCCTCTGCAGATCACCTTTCTAGGAATAGCCCCCATCCAGCCTCTCTTTACCCCAACACTTTGGCTGATGTCTTTTGTAGCATTTATTACTTCATTCTCTTGTTTGTTTTATGTATTGTTTTTCTATTGCCCCCAGGAGAGTGGGAAGCCCAAAAAGGCAAGGACTCTTTCTATCTTATTTGCTATTGTGTCCTCAGTGTCTGGCCCAAAGTAGATGCTCAATGAATGTTAGGAAGTGAATCAATGGGCTGATTTTACCAATAAGGCAGAGAGGTGTGGGATTTTCTGGCTGCTCTCACCTCCTCCCCTTTCCTTCCTCTCTCATCTATTCTCCCTAAACCCCAGGGACTGGGACAATGCTATGGGTAGCAGTAGGAAGTGTTTCTTCTGTCCTTGTCTCTCTGTCCCCCAGTTCCCCTTGGGTCAGGGAGGAGGTTCCCTGTTTGAGCAGCCGAGGATTCAAAGGGAAATGAGGGAGCCCATGCTGATTCTTGGCAGCCACCTCAGGCCTGCTGTCCCCCATGGACCTGCCTCACTGACCGATGGACCTTCTTGTCCAGCTCTGCCTTCTAGACCTCTCCTCATTCTTTCTAATGATAGCCAACCTGAGCTTCCTGGACTCTTCCTTTCCTCTAGGCATCCTCCTTCTGCTCTATACTTGCTGGCCTGCCTTCCTGCTTCCCCAGCCTCCCTTTTCCGGCTCAAGGGCCCCTGGCAGAATTTCTGACCAACCACCCTCAACTCATCTTGGCTTCTCTCTGCCGTACAGAAGGTTCATTTCCCTTGGATATTGGCTCTGTGAAGAAGGACCACGGTTTTCTGGACAAGGACTCTTTGGGGGCCCTGTGCAGGTATGGGGCTGAGGGCCACACCTGGAGGCTGGGCCCAGTTTAGGGCTTCCTTGTGTTAAAAACTCCTGTTCCCCTAACACAGGAGGAGCCTCAGCTACTAACAAAGTTCATCTACTGCAGTCATGCTGCTCACTCTCTCTTCTGGGTCTGTGACACCCTCACCCAACCAGACATTCTAGCTGGAAAGCAAACACTAGTCCTTGATTCTTTTCTCCCTTCAGTTAGGTCCCACAGACCATACTCTGATTTGTCCCCTCTCTACTTACTAGTACATCAGCTCGACCCTGGTTTGAGGTCAAACCATGACTTCTTGGGTCCATCATAGCCTCCTAACTGGCCTTTCTGCTTTCATCTCTAAATTCCCCTCCTTGTCATGGCCCAGTGGTCCAACAGCCACTAGAATCTGTTTCCAGGTGTGCACTCACTCCTCTGTTTAAAATGTGTCACTGCCTGAAGGGAAAATCCAAAGCTTTTTAGCATGACACCTGAGGCCCTTTGCAAGCTGGTTTTGACCAACCTTATCAGCTTTGGTCCCCTCTCATAACTACACTGGTCTGTCTACTGTTTCCCTCTCTACCTTTTCCCAAGCTCCTGTTGAATTCTGGGATAGGAGTCCCTCTGCCTTTCTCCCTCGAAATCCCATTTCTGTCTTCCAAGAAGCCTTATCTAATTACAACCCCTCCATTCATGGAACTTCCTTGTCCCACCCTCTGTGTGCCTGCTGTGCCTCCTGTCTACTTTGTTCTTGAACCTTTCTCATTTCTGTAGCAGTTTGTTTTCACATCTATAAGCTCTCAGAGAACAGAGGCCATAATCTCCCAGCATTGTGTCTAGCACTGAAACCTTCACAAAGTTTCATTGTCTGGGTATGTGAATTAGTGGATAGCATCTTTGGAGTGTCTTGATAGGTTGTGCACTGAAGACTTTGGGGGTTGGGACCCTTGGATGAGCACTGCTTTGTTTCTTTGCAGGAGGCTGATGACCTTGAACAATTGTGCCTCGATGAAACTGGAGGTTCATTTTCAACCCAAGAAGGTGAGTCATGGCAGGAGTGGGGTCTGTGACCTTGTGGTGCCTTGGGGAACTTAAACACACACAAACCACTTTTGAAACTAGCTCCAGTGTCCCCAGAGTCCAGGATGTCCAAATTAGTGCCTTGTTCCAGCCTGGAAGTAGGTTGTAGAAGGCTTAATGAGACCTCTGGGTTTTGGCAAGCCTAGTGTAGAGTCTGGAGTATGAGAATAAGTACCCTAACTATTGGCCTCTTCCACCCCCCTCAGCCCATTTCTACCGGTTAGGTTTACTAATAACTTGACCTAGAGATGGCTGTTCCTTAAGGAAATCCATCTGCCTCAACTCCCTGCTCTGTGATGACAAAAATTCCTTGACTAGGGGGTAGAAACATAATAATGTGATGGAAAAATCATGACCTATATAATCTTAGAAGACAGTGTCCTTAACTCTACTCACACCAAGTCTTTTCCCTCTGAGCCTCATTTTCTCCATCTCTACAGTGAATCTAGTTTCAGGGAGGATTTATAGGTCCCAAAGGCCTTTCTCACTCTGCCAATCTGGGATTGTAGAAACCTTGAGGACTGTTGGTCTGCATGTAGCCCTGGGATGTGGACCTGATGACCCCATCCTGCCCTAGGTCAGGTTTTGTGGGTTTCCTCTGGGGCTTTCTTTCCCAGAGGCCTTTAGCCAGGTGTATCAGTCAAGTTGCCAGACCCCTTACCTGAGAAGCAGAAAACCCCTGGGACCTGGCCCCCACTGACTGCTCAGTGACCTCAGGAAAGTCTCTTTCTCACTCTGGGCCTTAGTTTTCCCACCTTGCAAATTAGAAAATGAGAAAAATCTTCTCCCAGCTCTGGCATTTTGTGATTCTGATCTGAGACTAGCCCAGACTTGAGAGGTTGTTGAGGACAGGAGGTCAAGACTCCTGTATTCTAGTCTGGCTCTGTCACTGACTTCTTGAATGACATTGTATGACCTTGGGCAAGTGACTTCTCATTTGTGGGTCTGGGTTTCACTGTCTGTAAATGGAAAGGGATTAGATCAGCCGTGGGCAAACTATGGCCCGCGGGCCGGATCCAGCCCGTTTGAAATGAATAAAACTAAAAAAAAAAAAAGACTGTACCCTTTTATGTAATGATGTTTACTTTGAATTTATATTAGTTCACACAAACACTCCATCCATGCTTTTGTTCTGGCCCTCCGGTTCAGTTTAAGAACCCATTGTGGCCCTCGAGTCAAAAAGTTTGCCCACCTCTGGATTAGATCAACCAGATGACCTTTACCATCCATCTGGGCTCCATCTATGACTCCTGGCTTCC
>NW_006292087.1:260735-262254 GCF_000327345.1 Myotis davidii | reverse complement strand
AGAGCAGGGCCCTTTGCCTCAAGGTCCCCCAAGCATTTGAAGTAGGGCAGAGCACAAGCAAGGGCTTGTGGGTGGACTTCTTTGACATGACCCTGTGGTGCCCTTCCCAGAATGAAGACTCAGAAGAGGAAGAGCAATGTGCCATCGGCAATCCCTGGGTCTTGCAGCAAGAAAGTAAACGCTGGTCTCCCATGGGCTCTTCTGACCTGCTGGCCCCACCGAGCCCTGGACTACCAGTGACCTCCAGCTGTGAGAGTGTCCTCACTGATCTTAGTGCCATCTCTCTGCCAGCCATCACCGTGAGCCTACCATCTGAGCCAGCGGACCTGCCCTTGCTAGGCAGTGCCCCCAGCCGAAGTGACCGACCCCTCCTCAGCCCCACCCAGGGCCAAGAGGGTCCCCAGGACAAGGCCAAGAAGCGCCATTCCTGTAGCTTCCTCAAGCACCTCGAGTCTCTGAGGCGGAAGGAAAAGGGTGGCAGCCGGCAAGTTGAGCCTGAGCATAGCCCAGTCATCTCAGAGAAGGCCACTAAAGGTTCCTCTTTCCGGAGCCACCGTGGCTTTCTCTCAGCTAGATTCTATAGGGCCAAGAACCAGGCAGACACCTCAGGCAGTGGCAGTGGCAGTGACGCTGAGACTCAGAGGGGCTGGGAGGTCTGGCCTGTGGCCATGCTCCGGCATCCTCAGCGGATATACAGGGGTGACTACCTGGTGCATGTGCCTGGGGACCACCAACCAGGCACATTCCCTCGCTCCTTGTCCATTGAGAGCCTGTGTACTGAAGATGGACACTGTTTGGCTGATTGGCAGCCAGGTAGGCGCTGGGGCTGCGGAGGGCGCCGGGGCTCCTGTGGCTCCACAGGCAGCCATGCCAGCACCTATGACAACATGCCTGAGCTGTATTCAGCTGAGCCTATACTGGCTGGGGCTGAGGCTGAAGATGAAGAAGAGGATGGTGGCAGCTATGCCCACCTAGATGACATCCTCCAGCAAGTGTGGGGACTGCAACAACGGGTAGAACTTTGGTCTCAGGCCATGTACCCAGACCTGGGGCCTGGAGATAAGGAAGAGGAAGAAGATGAGGAAGAAGAGGCCACTTCATCAGTAGAAATAGCCACAGTTGAGATAGAAGGTCAGCCTCAGGCTCTGGGCCAGGTAGACGCTCTGGCCCACAGAGAGTCCTCAGCCCTGGGCCAGGCTGATGTCCAAACAGTTGTCCCAGCTCAAGCCTCAGCTGAGCTCCAGGCACAGGCTGAGACCAAGCCACTTGGCCCAATCCAGGATAATGAGCAGGAGGCGAATTCAAGCAGGGAACCCACTTCTGCCTCTAGCCTGTCTGTGGAAGGGAACTCCATTTCTGACACTGTGGCCTCCTCCAGCGAACTGGACAGTAGTGGGAACTCCATAAATGAGGCTGAGGCTTCAGGGTCCCCGATTGGACTCCAGGCATCAGCACCACGTGAACGACGAGATTCAGGCGTTGGGGCCTCACTTACCAGACCCTGCAGGTGGGAGTTCAG
>NW_006292087.1:249341-260640 GCF_000327345.1 Myotis davidii | reverse complement strand
TCTGTCTCTTCCCTTCTTAAGTCCTCCCTCCATTTTCAAACCCTACCCCACCCCAGCCAATTTTTTGGTTATGAGGTCCAGGGGCAGGTTCTTGGGAGCTAGCTGATTGCCTCTAGGCCAGCCGTGGGCAAACTACGGCCCACGGGGCGGATGCGGCCCGTTTGAAATGAATAAAACTAAAAAAAAAAAAAAAAGACTGTACCCTTTTATGTAATGATGTTTACTTTGAATTTATATTAGTTCACACAAACACTCCATCCATGCTTTTGTTCCGGCCATCCAGTCCAGTTTAAGAACCCATTGTGGCCCTCGAGTCAAAAAGTTTGCCCACCCCTGCTCTAGGCACTCAGTTACAGGAGGGAAACAACAATAGTACAGGACTCAGCAATCCAGAATGTTAGGTTTAGGACCTGCCTCTGCTGTGATCTTGAGCAAATTCTAGCTTCTCTTTGGGCCTCAGTTTTCCCATGTATAAATCGAGGGCATTAGAAGAGATGAGCTTTGATCCCTAGCTTTGCCATTCTGGATTTCTCAGAGCAACCTATTCACTGCAGTCCTGGAAGGGTAGGAGCTGGTACTACTTGCTGGCATTAGAGGAGCCTGAGCTCTGCTGCCACTTCCCTGACAGTGTCTGGGCCACTGGGAAGCCCTGGAAGCTAAGGCTAAGCTTTTTCCACCCTGCGGCCTAGCAGCAATGCTGACAATGGTCCCATCTCCATGCATTTTATTTCTTTTGGGAGAAAAAAGGGGCCAGAAGAACACAGCCCATTCTAAGGTTGACCCAACCCTGCTCCTCTGGCTTTCTACCCCCATCCCCCATCCCTTACCAGGAAGCTCCGTTGGCACAGCTTCCAGAACTCTCATCGGCCCAGCCTGAACTCGGAGTCACTGGAGATCAACCGGCAGTTTGCCAGCCAGATCCACCTCCTGCACAAGGGCTCTCTGCTGCGGCTCACAGCCTTCATGGAGAAGTACACTGTGCCCCACAAACAAGGCTGGGGCTGGTGAGTGCCCCTGGGCCATGGTCACGGCTTCCTCCCTGCCCCTACTCCAAGGCCCTGGGAGGATCAGCTCCCAAAAGCAGGTGTAGACAGGCAGATCCCACAGGCCAATGGAGTGGTGGGATGTGCCAAGGGGCTGGAGGAGCCGAGGCCTAAGAGGTTGGCATTGCTCTGGGTGGCTTGTGTGTATGTGTGTGTGTGTCAGAGGGTATACTGTACATAAGGTGCATGGGAGTATGTGTGCTTGTGCGAGGAGGGGTGAGGGTGGGGGAGGGGAACATGAGGTCCTTGAGTTGTACCCCCTCTAATGCAACATCCATGCTACCATCAGTGAGGTTGTCTTAAAATGCAGCTTTGGTTGTCACTCTTCTAATAAGCACCCTTCTGTGGCTCTGTGGTTTGGCATTGCCAGTTTCCTTCCCAACATGATCCTTTCATGTTCGGTCCTGCCCCATCTATCAGGCTCTTTCGCCTGCCACTCGTAAGCAACACCACTGTATAGGCCAGAAAACCTTCCCTGAATGTGCCATGCTCCTTTCCTTGCCTCTTTGCTATTGTCCACACTTTTCTCTTGGCCTGGAATGCCTTTTCCCCATTTCTCCTCTGGGACAATGCCTACTTATTTCTCAAGAGCCCGTTGAATTTCTACCCCTCTCTGAAGCCTTCCCTTATCCACTAGTTGCAGTTCCTCTCCTTCATGGGTCTTCCCCTAAGTTCTTGGCCCACTACTGGCTGCATGTATTGTCACTGCCTGTTAATTCAGATCTTTCTTTAACTGAGACTGAGAGCTCTCTGTGTTCCTCTGTGATTTCTTAGGGCTGGGCCCAGAGAAGGTGCTTAGTGAATGTTGATTCTGGGGATGTGGTGTGTTTCTTACCCCCTCACTCCGGCCAGAGCCCCCAAGACTGAAGACAGTCTCCAAGCTGTGTCCTAGCCTACCACAAGCCCATTCCTGATCTCTGTCACTCCTCCAAACAGGTCAGTGCCCAAGTTCATGAAAAGGAACAAAACCCCAGATTACCGGGGCCAGCACGTGTTTGGGGTGCCGCCTCTCATCCATGTGCAACGCACAGGACAGCCACTGCCACAGAGCATTCAGCAAGCCATGCGCTACCTGCGCAGCCAGTGTCTGGACCAGGTGAGCTCCCCCTGTGCCCCGCCCCCACCCCGGGGGACCTGCAGAGAGATAGCAATGGGGAAGAAGTCCAAAGCTAAGAAATTGGGTTGGGAAGCTGCTTCCCCCTTGGTCGGCCCACCAGAGACCTTTTCTAGCCTCAGGAAGACCCAGCAAGGATGGAACCAAAGCTTCCTTCTCTCCAGCTCTGTACCAGCATCTTTCTGGTCCAGGCAATGTAATCCCCAACTTCTAAGAGCCTGCATTAGTCTAGGTCCCCCTTTTCTTACTCATTTCCACTAAAGCCATGTTTCTCCTTGGTCTGAGGCTATAAAAACCCTTTTCTTTAGTTTTGCCATTTCTTTCCAACCCTGCTCAGCAGGAGACCTGCTGGGCTTGGAAGTTTCTGGGATGGCCTACACTTGTGACTCCTGGCCTCACAGTCTCCCCCTCCATGTTTCCCTCCCTCCCTGTCCTGCATGGGCTAGGTGGGCATATTCCGCAAGTCTGGGGTGAAGTCTAGGATCCAGAACCTGCGCCAAATGAACGAGTCCTCCCCCGACAATGTCTGCTACGAGGGCCAGTCTGCCTATGATGTGGCTGACCTGCTGAAGCAGTATTTTCGAGACCTACCCGAGCCTATCTTCACCAGCAAGCTCACCACCACTTTCCTGCAGATCTACCAGCGTGAGTCACCTGTCCCATTCTCAACTATCAAAGAGAGTAAACATGTTCTATTCCCCCAAACCCACTATATGGAAGGATAGACTGAGGCCCTGAGGAAAGGCAGGGACTTACCTAAGGTTAAACTGTGCATTTGATCAGAGCCTGATCTTGCACCCAGAGACCTACCAGAGCCCACCTTTGCCCTTCTAACTAGATTCCCTTGGGACAACTGTTTCCTCTGTGTTCCTAGAAACAGTAGGCTCCAGGATAATAAGGAAGCCCTTTGCCATTCCTTCCCCACAGTCCTCCCCAAGGATCAGTGGTTGGCAGCAGCGCAAGCTGCCACTTTACTGCTTCCTGATGAGAACCGAGAGGTGCTGCAGACCCTGCTCTATTTCCTAAGTGACATTGCCTCTGCTGAGGAAAACCAGATGACAGCCGGAAACCTGGCAGTGTGCCTGGCACCCTCCATCTTCCACCTCAACGTCTCCAAGAAGGATAGCCCTTCACCCAGGTGAAATAGGGTAACTTGTGTCCAGACAAGGCAGGGAGGGTTTGCTCTCCCAACCCCATTGGACTTCAGGCTTTTGATGGCTGACACTGCAGTTCCCAGGCATCACCACAAGAGGTCAGCCTGACTCCTCAGGGGCCTGGGACAGGTTGGATGCTGTAAAACTGGGCCTTGAAAGACAGCAGGTTGTTTTGTGTCTGGACTGGCAAGCTGGCTTCCTGAGAACTGGAAACCAACCTATTAGCCATATTTTCTCCTGCCCTATTCCATACTCTCCTCTCATCCTTTCTCTCCAGGATCAAGAACAAACGCAGCCTAGTTGGCCGGCCAGGCCCTAGGGACCTGAGTGAGAACATGGCGGCCACCCAGGGCTTATCACATATGATCAGTGACTGTAAGAAACTTTTCCAGGTGAGTAACTACAGGCCATGATGCCTACCTCCCAGACTTGGGAGAACCATCAGGTCCGACCTTTATATTCAAGACTGGACACATGCCCCTCAACCTCCTACTTCCAACTCTTCCCTGCAAGGTTTCTCCCCTACCTCACTGTAGTAGCCAGGCTGCCCCATCCATGAATATGAATCTGACAGACTCTGTGGGCTCTTGGACTGAGGCTTCCTGACCCTCTGCTGCTTGCTCCTCATGGCCCCAGCCCAGAGTGTGTGTGTGTCCTGTCAGGTACCCCAGGACATGGTGCTGCAATTGTGTGGCTCCTACAGTGCAGCTGAGCTCAGCCCTCCTGGCCCAGCCCTGGCTGAGCTGCGGCAGGCCCAGGCTGCTGGTGTGAGCCTGAGCCTCTACATGGAAGAGAGTGTCCAGGAGCTGCTGCGTGATGCTGCTGAGCGCTTCAAGGGCTGGATGAGCGTGCCAGGGCCCCAGGACACGGAACTGGCTTGCAGGAAAGTGAGTACTGCCGTGGGGATAGGAGAGGGCTTGATGCAGGCCAGGGAACCTAGGATCCCAAAGAAAGGGGCTACCTTGTCAGTGCTGTTGTGCGTTGGCCTGATATGTGGAGAATGTCAGCCAGCAAAGCAAGAATAAATGAGACGAAGGGATCATTTTGCCAGAATTATCTTCCCAAAACCTCTCTCCAGACATGTCACTACTTTTAGAGCTTCACCTTCCATCTCTCCCTGCACCACAGTGACACTGTGCTTCTGCCCCTGATGATGTGCTACCTGGAGTGACCTGCCCCAAGCATTACATTTCCCAAGCCACTGTGAACCCCAACTTGATATGCCCCTTCCTCCATTCAGAGCCTCCTGTCATGCCCTGGGCTGGAGGCGGTTTCTTTCTGTCTCTGTCTTGCACAGCCGTGTTCTTTCTTGGATTCTGGTTATGAATAAGACTGCACACCTGAGGTTTACCATATATAAACCAGGCACAATAAAACCTCCCTTTCAGGGTTGCGGTGAGAAGCCAGCCCAGTGCCTGGCACATACAAAAGGATCAGTAAAGGGCAGCTTTTGTTGCTCTCCACTGTCTACTTCTTGGGGACAGTGCTAGATGTTAAGTTCCTTGAGGACCATCACCATCTTCTCTTCCTGTTCACTTCCAGAAATTCCAAGCACTGTGCCCATTTCATGGTAGAACCTAGCAGGCCTCAGAAAATGCGTGTCTGTCATCTCTGTGCTCTTAAGCAGGTGGAGAAGCAGACATCTGGAAGAGAGAGGACAGAGAACACAGAGATGGCCTGTCTGGGTGTGACAAGGGTTAGCACAATAGCCTTGCAGCCTTTCCTCCTCAGGGATTGGAGTGAGGGAAGGCCAGGACTCGGGGATTAATGGGAGTTCTTCAGCCCTGACAGCTGTCTCCTGTCCCTGTTCACATGGTCTGCAGGCATCAGACGGGCACCCCCTGCGTGTGTGGAAGGCATCCACAGAGGTGGCGGCCCCTCCAGCTGTGGTGCTACACCGTGTTCTGCGGGAACGGGCCCTCTGGGATGAGGATCTGCTGCGGGCCCAGGTTCTGGAAGCCCTGATGCCAGGTGTGGAGCTGTACCACTATGTCACCGACAGCATGGCACCCCATCCCTGCCGTGACTTCGTGGTGCTTCGGTGAGGGACTCCAGATGCCACCCTGCTGTGCTTAGGGAACAGGGGAGGTGGGGTAGGAACCAGCTTCAGGAACCTGAATGTTATGTCCCTTCCCCACAGGATGTGGCGTTCTGACCTGCCCCGTGGGGGTTGCTTGCTTGTCTCCCAGTCCCTGGATCCTGAGCAACCTGTGCCAGAGTCTGGGGTGCGGGCCCTGATGCTCACTTCCCAGTACCTCATGGAGCCTTGTGGCCTGGGTCGCTCCCGACTCACCCATATCTGCCGTGCTGACCTAAGGTACCAGGCCCCCTTTGCCCTGGCACCCTCCTTGCCTGTGCCTCATGCTGTTGAGCCCTGGAGACTGGGGCAAGTTCTTTCTTCTTTCCTCCTGGAAAGGGCTCCTGGTAAGAACCCATGGCTCATGCTTATCTGCTTCTATCTCCCCAGGGGCCGTTCTCCAGACTGGTATAACAAAGTCTTTGGGCACCTGTGTGCCATGGAAGTGGCAAAGATCCGGGACTCCTTCCCCACCCTGCAGGCAGCTGGCCCTGAGACAAAATTGTGAACTTCAGCCTGGTTTCAGAGTGACACCACCCAGCCTCCATGGTACCAAAGGAGTAAGGGGGGAATGAGAGCACAGTAGCCCGCAATGCTGCTTCCAGGGGGAGAGCTATTCCCCACACCCAGTTGCCTGTCCCCATCTCCTGAAGTTCCTCTCCACATACATGGGAAGAAGAATTTCAGTGTCCCATCTTCACACCACCTCCACCTCCATCCCTGAATCTGTTTTCTGCCCTCTTGAGAGAGAGGATCCAAGAAGACCGCTGCTGCCCTCCAGGCCAGGGAGTCACCAGTCAAAGTGAAGCCTTACTGGCTCTTCATCTGCAGGGATGGAGGGAGAGGGCAGTGTGTGCTCCCAGCTCTTTGCCCTTCAGAGAGGCCAGGCCATCCTGTTTGGTACTAGGGTCTCTTTGAGGTTGAGCAGAAGGTTCTGGTCCTGCCTCTGGGCCCATCATTGGCTGTAAACTGGCTTTTCCAAATAAATTGGATGGGAGTGGATGGGCACAGGGGTAGAGCAGAGGGCAGCCGCAACGACCAAGAAGTGTTTTATTTGTGTAAATACGATGCTAATTTTATGAGGCTGATTTAAAGAGTGGTTACTGATGGACCCCTACTCAGCAACATGACGATTTGGGATAGCTTGGGACATGAGAGTGAAAGAGGGACCTTCCTTTTTCAGGTCTCAAGAGACCAATGAACCAGTTTCCCATGGAATGGGCCCCACACTTGATCTGCCACTCCATGGGGTCTCGGTGCAGCCTTTGGCCATGCACTGCCACGTCTGGAGAGTAAACAAGCTCAGTCCCACCACACAGGCTGAGCAGAAGCAGATGGCATCCCTTCTCCGGCTCTTTGTGCCTGTGGTATGAGGCTGACATAAGAACCCCTTCTTCAAGCAGAGACCTGGCCCCCGGCTCAGGTGGCCAGCCGGCCAGATGGAAGGGCTTAGTGTTACCTCAGCCAGTTAGAGAAAGATCCAAACCTGATCTATCCCACCCATTGGCTGTCTTGGTTCATGTGGAAATTCAAGTGCCACTCAAATGCCAGCTCATGATTTATTCTTCTTTTGGCTGAATAAAATGAAGTGGGATGGCTCCTAGCCAACGTTATAATTTTTAAGTCTATTTTACTTGTACCTATAAATACTATATATATATATACACACACATCTATATACACACAGATATGTTCTATCATAAGTGTACTATAATCTATGGTTGGGAGTGGGGTGGGTGGCAGGGCACTTAAGATGAGACAAGGGAGGTGGAGAGCAGGAGCCACATAACCCCCTCAGAAGAACAATAAAGCATTACTAAAGATACACTCTGGCTGTGTAGCTGTCTTTGCTGAGGTTATGGGTTAGGGACTTGGTGTTAGGGTCAGAGGCTGTGAGCATTACTGGCCTAAGACTCAGGGAGGTCACAGGAGGAATGGGGGCAAGGCCTCAGCTCTTCTCTTTGGGAGGTGATTTGGGCAGAAGCTGCAGACCCCATTTCCTTTCTTAGCCAGGGTCCCCCACCTGAACAGTGCATGAGCATGACCTCAAGAGTCCTGATAGTAGTCATAGAGAGAGATGTTCTGGCTATGCTCTCCATTTTCCCCTGCTATACACAGCTTGGGCTGAAGGACAAATAGTGGAGACCCAGCCCCTGGAGGCTGGGGGAAGCTGTTGCACTCATAAGCCAGGTTATAAGAGGTCTGAGCCCCCTGTAGCAACTCTTGGCCTGGTTCCAGTGGCCAGAAAAACCCAAGAGACTAGAAAGACCCCCTTATTTTGACTTCCTTGGAGAAATAAACTTGCCTCTCCTTGGTTATTGTAGCCAGAAAATTCCCAGCCTCTAAGGGGCAGCTAGAGAGAGTATAGGCTTTGCAGTCAAATCTGTGTTTGCATCCCTTGAGTGCTGTAAAGTAGCCTGGATATCTCTCTCTCTCTCTCTCTCTCTCTCTCTCTCTCTCTCTCTCCCTCCCTCCCTCCATCCCTCTCCCCCTTCTCTCCTTCCTAGTAGGGAAAACAGGGATACCTTGTCACAAGTCAGCCTCAGTAAGTCATCAGGTTGGCCTGCCCCTGTCTGCACCGCTACCCAGCCTGAACAGGTCAGGGTACCTGTCAGGTCCCATTTTACTGTCACCTCCTTCCATTCTCCTGGGTTTAGCTGCCCCTACATACCTTTGTTATTTCCTCTCTGCTGCTGCCTGGGTGTCTGGGGCTAGCCCTGGAGAGGAACAAGGTGAGCAGAGGGCCTGTTAGCCCCTTGCCTTTGAAAAAGCAATTTGTGTTTTGGGGTGGGAGTTGGCTCAAGCAGCACTGGTGTTAAGAAACTACTGAAGCTCTGGCCAGTAGTTTTCAAAGCAGGCAGCCAGGGGGCTTTTTGGCACAGACACTGCCCCACATGGGCATGAAAAGAGGCTGGCTGATGGTACAGAGGATGGGGTTGAGCATTCTGTTAATGGGTGGTATGAAAATCACCACCCATGTGATTGTTGCGAAGGACAGGAAAAGAGTTATGAGGGAGGCTCTTGGAAGGATTTGCCCAACCATTCAGCCTTAGACTCTGCCGCTCTGGACTAGCTGCCCAGTGTGGCTCCCTTATGTCTGACTCTAGAAGAGGCAGTGCCAAGCAGGGGAGCTTCTCTGCACTTTAGTGTTATTCCTCCTACATAAAGCAGAGGCTTCCATGCTTGCCTAGCTCTGCCTGGATTACTGTGCAGTCCATGAATGCACTGCCATGGCCAATAGACATGGGAATAGGTGTCATGATGATGAGGCTGCCCAGGCCCCTCACTGCCACATACATTGTGAACATCATCCATAACCATTTCTTTCTAGCCCTCAGTCTTATATCTCCACCCACCCTGAGTTGGCCTTTCCCTTTCCCTGGTGCCAGAGAGCTCTCACCCCCAAATTCCCAACACCATTGCCTATACTTTCTTCTCTTCTGCTTCCACTGACCCAGTACCTCAAAGAAACCAAGCTGTGGGTGAAGCCCGTGTGGGAATTGGACAATCGATGTGTGAGATTTTATCTATTATTTTCTAGTGCTCTGTTGCTGGAATGGCTGAGGGTCAATGGTAGACAGACTCAGGTTCAGATTGCCTATATCATTGCCTGGCTGTGTGAACTTTAGTGACACTTCAACATTTCTGATTCTTTTTTCCTCACAGAAGATAATCATTTATATCTTGCAATGTTGTCAACAATGTTAAATGAGCTAATGTGAACGTGGTTGCACAGTGCCTAGCAGATAGTGGACATGAGTATGTGGTAGTTTCCTCTGCTCTGCTTCCTCCCTGCGGCATCCAGCACCTACCTACCCTTTTGGGACACCACAGCCTCAGGTTCCACCATTCTGGACACACCTACCTCCTCAGCAGACTCAAAACATTCCAATGACCTCTTTGTATCCTAACTACTGATTGGCTTTCACTCCACGTCTTCCTTGAGAATGTGGCCCCATGGCCACATCTTCCTTCTTGAGCCCACCTTCATCCAGGCAAGGAACTCTCTTCCCACTTCTTTGACCATAGCTCCTAACTTTCTTTCCTCGCCCCTCCCGCTTCTCTCCTCCCTCTTCCCCACCTCATCCCAAAACATTCCTCCATGTTTTTTCTTATCCTTCTCCTCCTTGAACCACCTTGCTCTTTAGGGACCTTGCTGACATCCATTGTTTCACCTGGAGGCCCAAATCAAATTCATCATCTTCCAACACACAGTTTGTTTCCTGTTGCCTGCTCTGTCTCAGGCATAAGCCCTCTCTCCTCACCTCTCCTCACAACCAAATGCATGCATCCATCCATCCACCATCCATCCATCCATCCATCCATCCATCCATCCATTCATCCAAACACTCATCCATTCTGCCATTCAGCAAGTAGTTGTGGAATGTCTGTTACGTTCCAGACTTTGTTGAGGTGCAGAGAATACAGCAGTGAACAAGACCAACAAGGATCCACCTTGTTGGGAATATGCCTTTAGTGCACATTCTACTAGATGGGTGAGTGGAGGGATGTAGATGGTAGACAAATGCACAAGCTAGCTTCAGCTATGATAAAGGTGATGAAGGCAATAAAGCAGAGTGAGGTGGTAGTGACTGGGCAGTTACTTCAATAGGGTGGTCAGAGAGGGCCTCTGTGAATATGTGAGGGACCATTTAAGCTAAGACCTGAGGGAGCATAAGGAATCAGACACACAAAGATCCAAGGTGAAGAATCCTGAGCAGAGGACATAGTAAGCAAGTACAATGACCCTGGAATGAGGACAAAGTTGCCATTTTTTCCAGATGAGCAGATGGTTAGCATGGCTGGGGTACAGGGAGCAAGAGGATAGTGGGAGGAGATGGGGTCATAAGAGCCAGATCACATGGATCTAAAGGGGAATTAGCCATGTTCCATCTATTCTACCTCCACAGCATCTCCTATATCCAGCCTATGCTGGATACAATGCCCCACTTGATATTGCACACCCTTCTACCTGGATATTAGAAGAGTCCCTCACCTCCTTTCTCTCCTCCTGCCCAATTTCACCTATACGTGGTGAGGGAGGTAGGGTACTAGGGTCTCTTTGAGGTTGAGCAGAAGGTTCTGGTCCTGCCTCTGGGCCCATCATTGGCTGTAAACTGGCTTTTCCAAATAAATTGGATGGGAGTGGATGGGCACAGGGGTAGAGCAGAGGGCAGCCGCAACGACCAAGAAGTGTTTTATTTGTGTAAATATGATGCTAATTTTATGAGGCTGATTTAAAGAGTGGTTACTGATGGACCCCTACTCAGCAACATGACGATTTGGGTAGAGCAGGTGAATCTTTCTAAAGTCAAGTATCATCCTATGACTTTCTGGCTCAAAAACTGTCTATGCCTCCTCCCCTATTAACTACCAAACTGTGCCATTCAGGACCCCGCAATGCAGCCTCTAAATATCCACCAAATATTTCCCCTCCTTTTTTTCCCTTCTCCAGCCATGTCCCAGACATGTTCCTTTAGTTACCTCTTTCAAGAGTGGATGTAGGACTGCCCTGAACTCAGAGGACCCAGGTTCAAGTTTCAGCTCTGCCAGTTCTTAGCTGTGGCAAGTTATTTAACCTTTTGGGGTTCTAGTTTCCCCATATATAAAATGAGGCTCAGAGAGATGTGTGGATTCCTTATCAATGTAGGTTGATTATCACGAAATGTTATCACCCTTAAACCTCACCAGTCTGGCAACACTCAATTTTGATATATCTATACTATGAAGTCATCCCTGAAACTTCCAGCAAGGTTTGCTCTCTCCCTCCATTAATCTGGGGTTTCTCTGAGTTCATCATAGTGTCCCACTTGGGGAGGTAAGAAAGGCATCTGGAGACACCCAGTGGTGTGTTTAAATCCTGACTCTGCCATTTCTTAGCAGTGTGACCTAGAGCAAATAACTTTGCTCT
>NW_006292087.1:245519-249330 GCF_000327345.1 Myotis davidii | reverse complement strand
ATTTTGCTAGGGTGTTGAGAGGAGCCCATGTATCCCAACACAGTACCCAATAGGATAATGGCACAAAGGGAGCATTTCATCACTGTTTACAGGCCACATTTTATTGCTCTTCACAGATAATGGATTTTCATCAACATTGAGGCAAGACCCTCCACTAGCAACTGACTGATGGCTCAGATGATGGCTATAGTACTTTTTTTTAGCAATAAAGTAGTATTTTTAATTAAGGTATATACATCGTTCTTTTTTAGACATAATGCTATTGCACACTTCATAGAGTACAACGCAGTGTAAACATAACTTTTATATGGACTGGGAAACCAAAAATTCCATGTGACTAACTTTACTATATCACTTTGTTACAGTGGTTTGGGACCAAACCTGCAATATCTCCAAGGTACCTGTATTATGTTACCTCATTCACTTCAAGCTATTGTTCTATAAGACCCCCTTATTTGGCTTGCCTCCCCATATCCTCTCTAGCTGTTCACACCCTTCCCAACTCAGCCAGCCTTTCCTAACTAACCCACCCATGAGCTCTTGAAGCACTTTTCAAGTGGACTTTTTATCACACAAAACTACCCTCAAATGTACAAGCCAGTCTCTCCTTGCCTAGGCTGTGACATAGAAGACAAAGACCAGGTGAGTCACCTCTGTGGCCCCATGTCCAGCATAGGGTCTGGTCTAAAAGAGCCAGTGTTCAGGGAGCTCAGAGTGTGTACTGAATACAGTTAAATATTTGTGAAATCAGGGAGACAGTAGAGTATGTGAGGTTGGGGCTATGAGATGGGAGAGGACACTGGAACTCAAAGAAACCTGGGGAAGAGTGGGTGAGGACAGTATCAAATTATTCTGTTGCCTAGCAGGGAACTCCTGGGTACTGAGTTCCTACTGTATATCAGGAACAATGCATTGTATTTTCCCACATAGGATATCATTTCAACCTCCAAAGTGCCCTTTGAGGTGCTAGCATCACCTTTTTCTGGGTGGGGTTCTGAGAGTCCAAGAAGCAATGAGACTTGCCCTGAGGTATGCAGCAAATAAGCAGATGACCTGGGACTTTCCACCAGACTCCCAAGCCCATCTTCTTTCCACTACAGCCCTGTGCAAAGGGAGAGGACACTGCTACCTCCAGCTGGTGGCTTCCATGTGTATATGTGTGTGTGGGGCACAGTGGGGAGGGAATCAATAGCTGTACCTGTGAGAGCTGTTGAACAAAGGAGGGAATACATTTGAGGAAAGCTGGCTGAATGAAGGAAGTGAGACCAGGAGGGAGGGAAGAGGGCATGCATGCACAGTGGTGTAGAGGCTGCCCTCTTATGCTTCCAGCTCACCCCCACAGCCTGCTAGGAGTTGGCCTGCTGTGCCCTGCCACCAAGATTCTGGCTGTGGTCACTAAGGACCCTAGGTTGGTCCTGAGCTGCCACAGCCTCTAAGATAGGCAGATGGTATCTTGAGCCAATGGAGAGGGCCTGGGATGTAACAGAGACCAAGGGCACATCTGGACTTTCATGGACCCTAGCTACTTCTGCTTTTGTGGGCTCTTTCTTCATAAACAATATTAAAATATATATTTTGTAACTGTATTGGTATGAAAATTAATATTATCCAGGCTGGGCTAATCATTATATATTCATTGTTACTATATTCATGTTTTTCTTCTGATGTTAAAATAATTTAAAACACTTTTGTGAATCCTAGGTACTAGGCTCACTATGCCTAACAATTAGTTGTCCCTGGGAGAAGGCAGCACAGAGCCTATAGGAAAGTGAAAACATTGCTGCTGGGGAAGGGGAGGAGGTACTGACTGGGGCTCCAGGGAGCTGGATTTCTGTCTCTACACTTGAGTGCATCTAGCACATGCATCCACAGCAGTGCTTCCTGCCTCCCTTATTGGGGCGTAGACACTCATTTCCCAACACCACCTCAGATATGCTTCTTAGTCCAGAGGAGCAAGAAGATTCCTGTCAGGGCCTCTAACTGGCTCTTACGGCCTTAGACAAGCTCCTTGATGTCAAAAGAGAGCAACTTATGGCCCAGATCTCCGGACTGGAATGCAGAGACCCCATGCTCCCAGCCTCCTCTCCTCTAAGGGTGGAGGGAAGAGCAGGGCCAGAGCTGGCATACTCCCAGCAGTCTTCCGGGAAAGGGGAGAAGATGAATCAGTGGCTCCAGCTTTTCCATGGTGTGGAACATGTTGTCCAGGTCACAGAAAAGCACCAGTATAAACAACTACTGCTTGTGTAGGCAGAGGAAATGGCCATGTCTTGGCCTGTGATAGCTTCACGTGGAGGGGAAGAAGAGGACATGAGGGAGAGTGAGATGGGGGGTGGATAGGGTACTAAGAAGAGAGGCAGTGCCCAGAGCTCAAGGAAAGGAGGAGAAGCTACAGAAATAAAAACCAATCCCTCTCTAGTGTGGTTGACACAGTTCACCTGCCTGCATTCTTACTAGATAAAAAAAGCAGATATAACTTTTATCCCTATTTTAGAGGTTCAGAAACTGAGACTTGGAGAAATGAAGGGAGATACTTGGCTAACATTATACTCAGTTAGTTTGTGGTGGAACTAGATTTGAACAATTTGAACCTATGTGACTCAGTGTTGGGTGAATGGAAAATCAGTCAAATCAATCAGTGAGATGGTGGCTGAGAAGTGAGGGAGTGAGCCAGGCAAGAGCACCCTTTCTCCTAGTTTTACCTGGTACATGTCTGGGAAGCCAGTCTGTCTCTGAACCACCCCCAATAAAATACACTTGATTTGTTTCCAAAAGACCCTGAGGTGGGTATCAGCATAATAGTGGCTAACATGTATTTAGTGACAACTGTATGCCAAGCATTGTTTACACACTTCACACGCCTTTCCTCCTCTAACACTTCTTGTGCACCTATCATGCCAGGCACTGTGTTGAGTACTTTATATGCATTAGATAATTCAGTTTCCACAACAATCATATGATTAATAACCTTGTTTTACGCATGAAAACAACTGAAACCCAGGGAGATAAAGGGACCTACCTGAGGACACAGGACTAGCAAATGACAAAGCCTGGATTTGAAGCTTGGTCTGTCAGACTCTAGACTCAAGAAAGGCTAGGGTTGGGCAGGGTGATGGGCATTTGACCCAATGGAATAAACCCAGCAAAGTGAGGGGACCTGGAAATGGAGCCCAGTCAGAGATAGAGCAACAAATGACTAATCCTGTTCTTCACCCAGAGGGCCTTGAGAAGTGGTTTCCATGTCCATGGAGGAAAGAGAGAAAGCAGGTCTAAGTAGCAGATGGAAAGATTGGGGTTGGATGTTAGGAAGTCCTTCTTCAGTCTGTGGGTCACTAAAATACTCATTTATTTAGAAGTAGCTTTCTTGGAGGCAGGGGATTGTCCAAAATGACTCCTTGAGGTCTGGAGATTAAACCAAAATTTGGGGAGTATATGCAATGACTCAAATGGTCTGGCAACAATAGGGCAAAGCTCTTCCTCTGGAGACCAGCTTGTAGGTCCTGCTGCTTACAACACAGGACAGGCTCCACAACAAAGAATTTCCCTACCCAAAATGTCAGTAGTTCTAGGCCAGTGATGGCGAACCTTTTGAGCTCAGCGTGTCAGCATTTTGAAAAACCCTAACTTAACTCTGGTGCCATGTCACATATAGAATTTTTTTGATATTTGCAACCATAGTAAAACAAAGACTTACATTTTTTATTATTTATTTTATATATTTAAATGCCATTTAACAGAAAAATTAACCAAAAAAAATGAATTCACATGTCATCTCTGACACGCGTGTCATAGGTTCACAATCTCTTTCTTTACC
>NW_006292087.1:243269-245281 GCF_000327345.1 Myotis davidii | reverse complement strand
GCCTGGATCCCCATGGCAACTGGGGAGCAGGCCCAGGTGGGGGCTGCCCACAGGCCTCACTTTTCTACTTACCGATGGCCAGATCACCACAGTGACCCAGAGCCCAGCGGCACTTTCCTGCTCTCCAATAATCATAGGGTCCTGGCTGGGAGCGGGGCTTAGCAGTGCGGGGCTTAGGTGGTTCGGGGGTCCAGGCTGGGGGTTCAGGTGGCACACAGGGGTCCAAGCTGGGTGCAGGGCTTATGCCCCGCTGCCCAGGGCTGCACATGGGGCCTGGATGGCAGCTCGCGCTGTCCCGCCCTGCCTGTAATATAAGATAGAGGCCTGGTGCACGGGTGGGGGCCAGCTGGTTTGGCCTGAAAGTGTCCCGGATCAGGGTGGGGTCCCTGCTTGGGTGCCTGGCCAGCCTGGATGACGGGCTGAAGGCTGTTTGCACCTGGTCATACCCCCTTCAGTGTGGGGGTCCCCACTGGGGTACCTGGCCAGCCTGGAAGACAGGCTGAAGGCTGCTTGCAGCTGCTCACACCCCCTTCAGGGTGGGGGTCCCCACTGGGGTGCCTGGCCAGTCTGGGTGAGGGCCTGAGAGCCATTTTCAGGCTGGAGGGCAACTTAAGTTCCCAGAGTCTCCTTTTATTTATTTTTTTTATTCTGGGATTTATTTACCTTCTCTAGCTGTCACTGGAGCTGAGAGCCCACTCCGGCTATGAGGGCTAAAAGCAGGTTTCTGGGTCTGTTTGGCTTCTATAATTGAAACTCTGTTGCCATCACAGCAGCTTTAAGCTCTGAGGCTGAAGTTGACTGAAAGCAGGTCTCTGGAGCTTTTTTAGCTTCTATAATTGCAACATAGTTGCTTAGAGTGCAGCTCAGAGGCTGACAGCGGCAGGCCAGGAACATTGGCTTCCTCCGTCACTGGAGCAAGCAAGCCTCCTCTTTGCTTTAACTGCATGGCTGCCGGCGGCCATCTTGGTTGGCAGTTAATTTGCGTATTCTGCTGATTAGCCAATGGAAAGGGTGTTGGGGTTATGGTCATTTTGCATGTTTCTCTTTTATTAGATAGGATATTTAAATGCCATTTAACAAAGAAAAATCAACCAAAAAAATGAGTTCGCGTGTCACCTCTGACATGCGTGTCATAGTTCGCCATCACTGTTCTAGGCTGAGAAACCCTGGTTTAACCCAAATGCTTCCAGCTGCAATTGGGGCTAACTGGCCAAGATGATGGGACCAAAGTACATAAATCCAGGATATCAAGGATGAGAAGATGAAGGGAGAAGGAGAGAAGGGCTATAGGGAACCAACTGTATACCCACAGCCATCCTCCAAGAGCTCTGAAGGAGGGCCCTCACAACCAGTTCAGCTTAGGCATCCAGGTCCAGATAGATGAGACAGGCATGTAGTTGAGAGAATTCTTCAGCAGTATCTGCTGGCAATAAAGTAGATGGACTGAGTATCCTTCAGGGGCTTAATACTCTGCAGGACAACCCAGGAAGACACAATGCCTAAGAATCACCTCACACAGCCATATGGCCATTTATACCCAAATAAGAACTGTTCTGACCTCCAGCTCCTGTGGGCCTCATGAATGCTGCATGCGATTGGCAGGATGAAGATTCTTCTCTCTGCTCTTGGGTAGTAGAAAAAAATCACTGTTCTCAGAATCAGGTAACATGGGGTCTTGTCTCAGCTCTGTTGCTTCTGAATTAGGTGATCCTGAGCAAGACCTGTAAATCCAGCTCTTCTTTGAAGTCTACCAAGTGAAAGTGGAGATATGGCCTGGGGAGCAGAACCAGGCTCTGCTCTCCACAGCCCCCACCAATCCCAGGGGATGCACTGCTCTCTGGGAAGAAGCCCCTGTCCTTCTCCTGAGTTCAGGTAGGCCTGTGCATAAAAAAACGCGCCTACAGACATATTCATCACTCATGCATGCTCATGTATGAACACACAAATTCTCTCTCTCTCTCTCTCTCTCTCTCTCTCTCTCTCTCTCTCTCTCTCTCTCTCTCACACACACG
>NW_006292087.1:235630-242715 GCF_000327345.1 Myotis davidii | reverse complement strand
AATGTTTCCTAGAAAAAAAGAAAACGTCACTACCAGGGGAGGACAGCAGAGAGAGGCCAAGGGCAGAGAGCGCTAGAGGGGGTTCAGGAGACGGGTTCCCCCAGCCTGGCCCTCCGCCCTGTGTGTGCCTTGTACTGTCACTCCCCCTCTCTGGGCACCAGGTTCCATATTGGATGGACCGAATAGTCTCCATGGTGTCTGTCAATGTTGTTACACACACACACACACACACACATACTCCCACTCTCTTTCTCTCTCTCTCTCTCTCACACACACGTGCTCTCACATGCATGCACAGTCACAGACACAAAGACACAGACACAGACACCAGATTCTTTGCTCCCTGCCTGGAGCAAATGTGGGAAGAAGGGAAGACAGGATCAAGACCTTACAGAAAGTACAAGGAAGGGACTCATCTCCAGAAAGGTATCCAGGGTGAGGTTATTGCTTTCCAGCATCCTGCAAGGTATTGAGTTTCAATAAGGGGGAACAGCACATGGGCCCGCTGCCCAGGCTAGAGGCCTAGCTCCAAGGTGGGGCACAACTAGAGGTGGGGTTTCCATCTGCCTGTCCTCAACTGCTGTCCTCACCCTGAACAACATCCAGGTGAGCTCAACTGAGTTGCCCCCACAATGGGGCCAAGAAGTTTGTGAACACTTGAGGTAAAGTCTCCTTCTGAGGGTGGGCCTTACCAGGCCCTGGACCTTGTGCTTTCCTTTTTTGTCCAAACACAGGGGGTGACACAGCAAGTGCTGTGTGAACTGGTTTACTGTTTCACTGTTCACAGGTGGTCAGGCTGTGTGGCCAAGGTAAAAAGACAGACAGTGCCACTCAGGGAAGTGACCAGCACTTGAATTGAGGTTACTGAGAACAGACAACATACATACCAGGCTCAAGGGGCACAGTGTTACTTACAGCAAGAGAGGAGAAATATAGCACACAAGTTCCAGCCCCTTATGGTACATTGGTCTCCTATGGACAACAGATCTGTTCCACAATCAGTGCCCCATGTGACTCAGGTACCCACTTTGTACTGCAGTGCAGAAAGCTGGAAGTGTTCCTAAGGGCCATTGACATACATGCTTAAGTAGAACAAAGAAGTAAACATCAAACCAAGAACAGGGAGACCGTAAGCCCAGAACGGTTTTCCAGGGCAATGGCCCTAGGGACAGGGAACAGTTGGGAGAGGATGGGGGTATGGAGTGTGTAAGACTTCAGGAGATTGCCTTTCTCATTACTCACAGAGCTTTTTCTTGACTCCCTCCTATCTTCCTCCCATTCCCAGAAGGAAAGAAGCCACTGAGCCACTCCAGGGAAAGGTCCTGAAAGAGCCAGGAAGGGGCACCACCAGGGCCACAAATGACAGATCAAAGTCTGAGGCAAGGGATGTGCTGGGCCTGGGCATTGAGTATACTGAAGGACCCAGGAGGGCTAGCTTGAGTGGAAAAGCAAGTACTGAAGTGTGAATATGATCTAAGAGAGAAATACATGGTAAATTCCTAGTTAGCCACGAAAGGCACAGACCTCTTTCTCTGGTGAGTCCTGCAGGAGATTCATTTTTTTAAAGGTTCACTTTGCCTTAAGTGTTCTATTGCTTCCTTATAGGAACAGCTTCTCCAAAGGGGACAGCCCGCTCACCAGCGCCCAGGGTTGCCAGGTGAGCAGGTGAAAGAGTGGGGATGGTTCTGTATAGCACATACACTTGCTGGAGACACAACTTATGGTCCTGGTCTTTAGACCAAGAGTGGAGACTAAAGTCTTGGTCATCTTTGTTAAGGAAGGACTTAGTAAGGTCTGGGGCAAGGAGAAGTGACATAGCTCTACAGGCCTGACCAGTGATCCCTGGGATCAGAGACAAGTAAAACTCCAGGATACAGGGTCATTTACAACTCAAGGCTGAACACACCTCCCTCTCACCCTGCCCAAGGCTGATAGCCAGGGCCAGCAGTCATGGGCTACAAAGAAAATGCCAAAGCCACCTCAAACCCAAATTTCTCTCTGGGCCAGCTGCCTAGTCTACCAATGGCTATTGGTTTCTTTAGTAAATGGCCCAACCTGTCCTCTCCAGCCCAAAAGCTGAGCACTCCCAACTTTCTCTAATCCCCAATGTCTCAGTCCCATCCTTACTTAACCACCCACCCCAGGTTCCATCCTGGAAACCTGACAGTCTCAGCTTTCTCAGTTGCAATAAGTCTTTGAAAGCCTTGGGCATGATGGAGTGAATTGAGTTGTCAAAAGGAAGCTATGAGCAGAGAAAAGGGCTGGGGAGTCTCACAGTGTCCCATGCTCTTTTGCCCCAGGGAAGCTCAGGGCCCAAGTGAAGAACCAGGTCCTTGAATGTTGTCCCTGGCCCCATTGATTATCCCAGGTTCCAAGTTTTTGACCTGGGCCTGCCCAAAATCGTATTCCCTCCCTTCCATTAAAACACATGGGGCTTTGCCAAGTCAAGTGGACCTGCACTGGGAGCCCGCACTGAGGAGGGTGAATGGATTTTGCAGAAATTTGGTCTGCCTCCACCTGCCCTGCAGATTATGTCTGATTGTCTGAAGCAACTAGCAATAAGTGGTGACTTCATCTTCCCTTGCTCAGACCCAAAGTATTGGAATCATCCTTGACTACTCTTTCTTGCATATCCCACATGCAATCCAAGTTTGGTTGGTTCTCCTTTCAAAATCCATCCAGAATATTCCCACTCCTTACCACTTACATTGCTCCCACTCTAGTCCTTGCTAATATCATCTCTCACCTGGATGACTGCAAGACCCTCTGGATTCCTCCCTGCTTGTACCTGGAGTTTTACCTTCCTTCTTCAACCAACTTTCAACATATAAGCCAGAAAGGCCTCTGTTCCAAACTCTCCAATGGCTTCACCCAAGTCCTTGTCATGGTCTACCAGTTCCTGCCCAACTTCGCCCCTCATCATCTTTCTGACTGCATCTCCTACCACTTTCTTCTCATTCCATCTGCATCAGCCACACTGGCTCCCTGGCTGTGTTGAGTGTTTTCTTCCCACGTCCCGCATGGGTCAGGGTTCAGGAACTGGATCAGAGCCGCACACAAATGAAAATGAAAAGATAAGAGATAATTTGGGAATATTGGGGGGCCAGGCAGGCAAGTCCAACTCAAAGGGAAGGACTTCCTCCCATGCTCAGGCCTCACCAAGCTTTTATTGATTCTGGGATGCACCCATAGCATAGCCCTTAGGCAGGTGACCCCCTGCAACAGGCAGACTAGCTCATCAGCAAGGATGTACCTAATAATAAATGGGGGAGTAGTTTCAGCTACCACTGTCTGGACAAACAAAGGTGGCGCCTAGCTCCAACCTTTGCTAGGGCTTCAAAGGCACCCAGCATTGGGGGGAGGGGGTTCTCTGTCTATGTTTATCAGATAGTGAAGGCAATAAACAGTTTCCCACAGGCTGTCCCCCAATCATGTCAAGCATACTCCTGCCTCAGAGTGGTGCTTACACTGTCCATTTCTCCAGATATCTGCATGTCTTGCCCTCTCACCATCTTGGGGTTCTTACTCAAATGTCAGTGAGGCTTTCTGTGACCACCTATTTGAGATGGCAATGTGTACCCCTGTTCCTGGCCCAACACTCCCTATGTCATTTTCCTGCTTCATCACCAGCTGGCATACTATGTCATTTATGTATTTTCATTTATTATCTGTCCCTCCTCACTCTAGCAGCAGCCCCAAAGGAGCTGGGATTTGTAGTAGGGCTAGTCTCTGCTATATCTCCAGCATCAGGACAGTACCTAGAATACACTCAGAAAATAAATGCTGAGTGAACTAGCAGTGAAACCCTTTAAAACAAGCTGAAAAAAACCCTACCCCTCTTAACTCTGGCTGGTGCTCAGGTGAGAGTATCTCCAACATGGGGCTGTGAGTTCAACAGGGCACCTGATACAGGGTCAAACACTTTGTGGATGCTCAGTGTTTGGTCAATGAATAGACACTATGGCAAATTGGTAGGCACATATAAGGTGATCACAATAATGGTTTCTCCTTCCCAGTAAAATGTTTACATTTCAAAGGGGTCCCCAGATGACCCCAACGATGAGCCTGCAATGGTGGAAACTCTGGGCCTGAAGCTGGTGGAAAGAGCCACTTTTTTGGAACAAGTAGGATTAGAAGTGCCACTTGAGTTGCACTCCTGCCCTTAAGCTCATACTCCCTGGCACAGGTTCATGTATTCAACAAATATTTCTTAAGCACATACTTTATGCCAGGTTTTATGCAGAATGGCAGGGTTCTACCCTCAAGGAAGCTCATCCAAACCCTAACCTTGGCCTTTCTGTCTAGCTTTTATTTATTTCTCCATTTCCTAATTCTGAACCTCAGAGGGAAGGGTAGGGAAACAGACCCAGAGAGGACAGGTGCATCATCAGGGCCCAGGACACACCAGCACCCTCCTGTAGAGGTGGGTGAGTCCTCAGGCCTTTCCTTCCAGTTCACCCCCATTGAGGCAGAACCTGACTACTGATTCAGGCTGCCTGAGGGCCAAATGGGGCCAATCTGACCTGGGGATGGCCCATCTGAGTTTTTAATAGACATTTTTAAAAATCCATTTAGTGAGCACTGCTAAATTAGTAGGCTGGACTGACCCAATGTGCTGAACTTGATGTTGCGTGTGGGCTGCAGCTTCAGTGGGTGCCAATAAGCCAAGAGTGATTGACCATTCCTACTGAAGCTACATAGAATATATTATATAATGTACAACAGTTCAATTTCAATTCCATTAGCTTGACACATAGAATATGGGGCACTCTGAGAGTTTCTTGACAAAAGCCACCATATACTTGCTTTTTATCTGTCACTCCCTCTTTTTTGCTATCCTTTTTCTTAAACTCTCACCTCTTTTCCTGCTGTTCTTTCTGTCCCATATCTCCATCCAGCATTCACTGAGAACTAGCAGGCACTGTGCTGAGGTCTGGGCCCAGAGTTGATTAAGGCCCAGAATCTGTGTACAAGGGGCTCAAAAACCCATGTGGGCAGCAAATATGGAAACTATTTCAATACTCAATAACTGACAAGTGAGAGACAGGTACAGCCTGGAGGGCGAGGAATGAGAAGTGGGTAGGGGTAGCCAGGATAGGCTTCCTGGAGAAAGCACTATTTAAAAGTCTTGAAAGGTAAGTAGGAATTAGGTAGGCAATGGAGAAGACCAAGAAAGGCATTCCAATTAAAGGAACAGCATAAGTAAAGAGAAGAGGGCTGGAGGTGTATGTAGGCATCAGGTTCCAGAGAATTGCATATGGCATGTTGAGCCAGTGTCTTCCAAACTGGGTTCTGCTGAATGGTACATCCCATGACAAAAGATGGGGTGGAGAAGTATACATTAGCATAGTACAACTGCTGATCTGTTCTGCAATAAGACACCTGAGTGCCCTTGGAACCTCTTTTTATCACTGCCACATAGTTTTGGAAATGCTGCCATAGACACTAGGGAACCAGTAGAGGGTTTTAGGCTGGGATTGATGAGGTGGGGCCCATACTTTGGAAGGCTCACTCTGGATGCTGTGTGGGTTTGTGGACTGAAGAGGGGAGAAAGAGCCGCAGGGAGACCAAGAAATAAACTGCTGAGATCCTCCAGGCAAGAGATCCAGCCCATGGCAAGGGTGCAACAGGGAGGGTGGGTGGCATGGGAGCCTGTCTCTGAATTTGGCCCAGTCCATGTACCATGAAGCCTGCCCAGTTCAATCCTAGACCTGTCTACACTATCCCCACCCAGACTTCTTCCACCCTCCTAGCCTCAGTTCCTTCAGACTACCCAGGATGCCAGGGTGCTGACACTCAGGAGGCTGGGTCTCTCCATCCTGAAATCTTAAAAGGCTGGGGTCCCATAAGGTCCACAGGCCTCAATTACATTTCTCCCTAATGGGATTTGCAGCTTCGGTGGGCCTCGCTCCAGTCTCCCTTCTATTTTATGAAGCATTGTATGACTTCTCACTAGAGGGGACTGATGGAAGTGATGAAAAAAAGTGAGGGGGGAGAGTGCAAATAGCTGCTCTTCTCCCCATGGATCCGCTTCATTTCTTCATTCTGGCCAAGTGTAGAGTCAAGGGCAGGTGGAAACACCCTGACAGGCTACTCCTGTGGGCAATGCTGATGGGCACCTTCCCCACATGGACACACACTGTATACACCAAACAGGGTACCTGGATGGCCTAAATATACATAAAAGGGAGCACATAGCTGGTGATACTCTTGTACTTACTCAGAGGCATGTGGGTACACATACATGCACATGCAGCTACATGACATTTTGATCTGGTTGCTTTGATGGGGTGAATTAGACATAAAGGTATTTTTACAAGGCCTAAAATCAAACCATTAAACATTCAGCTTTAAAAAAGGAGTATTATCTAGTGCTCTTTGAAAAGGACATCCTCATCTCACCACTTCACCTCACTCTGTTGGTGGTTCAGCTCTGATGGGGGCTGGTGGTGGAATTCAGGAGTGACGGAGGCTCAGGGATGTTGAAGGAGCCTATTATCTGACAATAAAAATGTGGTGATTCTATGTGGTAGCACAGCTATCTCGCTGTGTTCAATGGCTCCAGCAGAATGGTCCTCAAATTCCTGTGTTAAGATGTGCTGATTATGGTTATGCATGGAGATGCAGGACACATGTCCTCATAGTGGCACAGAAAAAGAATACATGCCTGCAGAAACACACAGGAGTCTCTAACATACATCTTTTATTCTTCTCATTTACTGGTTGTGCAATACTGGGTGATGGGGTGTCCATGGTGGTTACACCAGCCTCGGGGTAAGGGCAGAGACATATGGGAACTTACAGCCCTTCAAAATGTGGGCATTGGATGAAATACTTCTCCCGAAGCTGGTGGGGCTGAAGAAGTGCTTGAGACCCAGGCCTGAGCTGAGAACCACCATTCTATATGGTCGTGAACCCGCTTTCACTGCTAAATTCCACGGCATGGACACTGTGTGCTGCTCATAAGGCTCCTGCTGGAGGTGAGAGGAAACTGGGGTGGGCGGAGCAGGCCTCTCTGTGAAGGCAGTGAATGTGTTGATGTGGAGAGAGCACTGAACTATGACTGGCCAACTGCCAAGAGGGTG
>NW_006292087.1:223459-235555 GCF_000327345.1 Myotis davidii | reverse complement strand
CCAAATACCCAGCTTGAAAGCCCAAAGACTGGAGTGGCCAGTGACTTGGATGAAGTCCCCAAGGAACTTTGCTCTGGGCTCCTTCCCCTGGGACTTTCACGGTCTCATGGAACCCACACTCTGATGGTAATCCACTTTCCAGTCTCTAGCATAAGAGGACTCAGGCAGAGGGAGGAGCCCTGCTGAGGCTCACATCTTCCTAAGCACTGCATCTAACCCCCCTCAATAAAATGCACCCATGGTTTCCCTTCACCTTAAAGACAAAGCCCGTACTTCTCAGGCTGAAATTTCAGGCCCTTCACCATCTGCTCTCAGTATATCTTTCTAGCCTCTTCTCTCACCCCACCTCCCTCCCTCACTACTGTGGCTGCCACATCAGATTATCTCTTAATTTCTCTCCAATTCATGTTCTTTCAAGCCAGCATCCCTTTGCTCCCATTGTGCTCTGCCCATCATTGTTGTGCACTCCTATACCTGACTTGGTCTGGAGAGCTCCTCATCTTTCTTCATGACAATGTCAGAAAGCACCTCCTCTAAGAAGCTTTCTCTGATACTGCCTCCCTCACTTCAAGCCCAACTGCTGAGGCACTCCTTCCTGGCTGCTCCCCTTCCCCACCTTCAGCACTGTATGCAGCAGCAATGCCAGTAGTAAGCTAGACTGGAGCCTGAGACAAAGGGTAAATCAGCTATACCCAGCCTGCCTTCATGTACAATGTGGCTATATTGTTTACCACGAATTTCTTGTAGCCATTCTGATTTTTAAAATAGTATGGTAAAATCAATATCAATATTATGAGCTTTTGCTGACCCCTATAATTTCAGCTGGAGGAAAGTCCCTCATCCTACTCCAGGCCCTAGAATAGTCTGTCCCCTTAGTACTGTGGTTGGCTCCCTCACTTCACTCACATTTCAGCTCAGACATCACCTCAACACAGAAATGGGCTCACACATATGTGGCCACAATAAAGCCCCTAGCTGTGATTCAATGGAGGAAAGAGGTATCTTTTCAAGAACGATTGACCATCCGTATGGTGGGAAGGGGATGATGACCCTTCACTTCTACCTTGCATACACAAAAATTCATTGCAGCTGGATCATATAAATAATGATAAAAGCTAAAATGTAACACTGCAAAAAATGGGGGAATTGATCATCACCTTGGAGTATACAAAGATGTGTAAAGGGACTCATATCCACAATATATAAATAATTTCTAGAAATCATGGTTCATAGCAGCTTTATTCATAATAGCCAAAACATGGCTCAACCCTCATGTTCACCAACAGGAAAATGAATAAAATATGTGGACTGTTCCTGGAGGTTTACACAGCAATAAATGTGAATGAACTACTGACACATGCAACAACATGCTTGGATCTCATAGATGTTATGTTTAGTGAAAAAAGTCAGATAATGGCAACACTGATGGTGATAGATGTGCTTAGGAAGATGTGAGCCTCATCAGGGCTCCTCCCTTTGTGGTGCAAACTGGGAAAGAGGGAACTTCTGCAGTACTGGACATGTCCTAAATCTTAATCTGGATGGTGCTTACATGGTGTCAATCAATGTAAGAAGTCATTGAGCAGTACTCTTAGGATTAGGGCACTTAGCATTTTTCATAAACTGAAGGTAAAACTCTCCATCAGCAAAAAGATTGACTCATGGAAGACTCAGATAATGGTTAGCATTTTTTAACAGCAAAGTATTTTTAAAATTTAGGTATATACATTTTTTGACATAATGCAATTGCACACTTAATAGACTATAATATATGTAAACGTAACTTTTATATGCACTTGGAAACCAGAATATGTGACTCACTTTTTTGAAATATTTGCTTTATTGCAGTGGTCTGGAACCAAGCCCGCAATATCTCCAAGGTATGCCTGTACTTTGTGTAAACTATACCTTTAAAAAAGCGTAAAAAATAAGCTCTTCACCAGGCCATCTGGGAATAACCTGTTGAAAACAGCATGCCCATCACTCTCAGCACATGACCCTGCTTCACTTTTTTCCTCAAAGTGCTATCACAACTTAACACAATATGTATATATCCACCTCCTTGCACTAGACTAGAAGTCCATTAGGACAGGAACTTTGCCTTGTTCAGTGTTTAGAGCAGTACCTGGCACAGAGGAAGAGCTTGATTCATTCGTTGAGAGCCCTGAGCCCACTCAATGCAGCATGCCAAGAGTGTGATGATGAGAGGTATAAAAGCAAGCACATCAGCTCTGGAACCACACTACTTGGGTATTTCTTTACTTTTCTGTCTCAGTCTCCCCATCTCTGAAATGGACATAATCCCAGTTCCTATGTAATTGCAGCCCAGAGCAAGTAGCTGAACCCTGCTGTCCCCCTCAGATGGAGCCTGTTGGCTCCTAGTGCCTGGGTCTCATACCTTCAGGTCACTCCCTGCTCTTCCCCATACCTTCTCCCAGGGGGCCTGAGTCCCCTCAAGCCTCTGAAAAGGAAGGGCATATTGTGCAGAGTGTTGTTCCCCAACGACTGCTTCTAAAGTATGTATTTCAGGCAGACCGTATGCAAGTTTATAAGGCAGTTGGTTAAAAGCTCCTGGTTTCCCCTGGCAACAATTTTTCTTCCTCAAAAATGTTCTATGCCTGGGTAAAAGGTCCATCTCAGAGCCTGGTTTCTAGACATGTCCCCCAGCTTCCCCCAGCTTTCCCCAGCTTGAGGCAAGATTCCAAAGACAGCAAAGAACTTCCCCTAGTCACATGGCAGACCAGGAGTAGAAGTAAATTGCTGTCTCCTAATCAAGTGTCATTTAAAAATATTGATTTCAGAGAGAAATGGAGGGAAAAGAGAGAAACATCAAAGATGAGAGAGAATCTTTGATCAACTGCCTCCTGCATGCCCTCCATTGAACATTGAGCCCACAACCTGGGCATGTGCCCTGACTGGGAATCAAACCATGACCTCCTGGTTCATAGGCCAACACTCAACCACTGTGTCACACTGGTCAGGCTCAAGTGCTCTTTTGATTATAACACAATCTCTCATTCAGTTTCACATCTATCCCCTCTCCCCCAAACCCAGGCAGAGCCTCAAATCATAGTGAGTAATGAATTTTCCAGACAGGCTCAAAGGAAAACTAGAAGAAGAGCCGCCGAAGCAAAATGGAACTGGCTGTTAAGCTTACTTGGAGCTTGGCTTTTTGCACAGGACCTGGGTCTTCAGCAAGCCTGAGGGAACACGTGTGTGTGTGTGTGTGTGTGTGTGTGTGTGTGTGTGTGTACCTGAGCTAGCCCTAAGTAGGCTGCAGCTCTCTCCTCTGGCTGTTTCTTGCCCTGGTGTTGCAGCCCTAATTGGCCCCTCCACCAAAGAATTCAGACATGTCCATCCATCCTGAGTCAAAAGGTTCCCCATACAGTGTTGGAGCTTCTGCATACTTCAGGTTTTGGTACACATGGAAATGTGCATCTATATAAAGACATTCATTCATAAATCTAGTCAACAAATATGCCCCTTGCCCAGGAGAAGTTGGGTACTCCTGTCAGCATTATTACTCTTTCTAACCATACTTCAGGTTTATCTGGTGACATAATTTTTAAAATGCTTCCCCATTCATTTTATGCTTTCCTCTTTATAAACCCATTTGAGGCAGACCTAGTGATTTCACTGGTGTAAATGGGGAAACTGAAGCTCAAATACCAGAATATACTTTCTGAGGGTCAGAGTCAGTGGCTAAACCAGTATTAGAACCCAGGTTTCCAAACTTCTGGTTCTGTGTGGACTCCATAGCATCAGGCCACCTCCTCCAGGCACAGTCTTCTATGTTCTCTAATGGGAAGCTGTTTCAGTGTTTGAACTATCCTCACCAACTTGATTTTTTCTAACTTCTGAGCCCAGTCTCTGCAGCTGGCATGTATTATCCAGCTCTTCTGATTCTTTCTCCATATAATATCTAGGATTTCAGAGGATGCCTTCCAAGAGAATACCTAGATTTTCACTAAGGATATACAAGAAATAGGTAGTGGGTGGTCAGTGGGGTGGTCCTGAAGAACCTGAGTGCCTGGGCAGGGAAGAGAAACTGAATGTACAAGTTCCATCTGTATGTCCTCCTCTCTATCTGGCATTCCAGGGAGTTTGTTAAGATGCTTTCATACCCAGAGGATGTTTTTATTCAGAGAAAGTGAAATCCCTATGGAACCCAGTAGTCCCCACCCCAGGTGGTCTGGTACTAGTACGATGACTCCAGAACGTTCGCTTCTCCGGAAAGGTCAAGGCCCAGCCCACCCTGATAGAAGGAACTGCCCCACCCAATTTCACAGCTCCATCAACCTTACTAAATGCCACCCACTCATCAAAGTAACCAGCACTTTCCCCAAGTAGGATATGACTGCTCTCTCTCATTTATTGACCCCTATGTAACCCTCCCCTGAATTAGGACAGAGACCCACATCCTATTCAACCCACCCAACCTGACTGATAGGACTTCAGAAGCTGTGCTCCATATCCTCTCCCTTGAAGTTCACTTCTTTCAGAGAGCCTTCCTTAATTAACTCAATTTTCACCTTCCCTTACCCCAGCTTTATTCTCCCCCCTTCTCTACCTTGCTCTTTACCCCAGGGGGACATGGGCAGCTGACCCCTAGGGATTGCATCACCTTGCCTCCTTTGCCCTCTGGCTTCCAATTGGGTTCAATCAATGGGAGGCACCTACAGGGGTTGAGAGGGGAGTAGAGAGCGGTCCAGATATGTCTCCTCCTCTATCTCCTATGTGGCAGCACCTTTTGACAGAACCACCCCTTCTGTTGGTGGCCACCCTCTCATGACTCAAACTCTTTGGGACAGCAGGCAGGCAAGCCTCTCATCTTCCCACTGGGGACCATCTCTCTTAGTGCAATGGCTGGGGAAACCATCCCCTCTCTACTCCTCTGGGGGTTGGGGAGTAAGGCAGAAGGGCAATGAGCAGGTACTTACTGATAAAAGGCTTTGAAGAGGACTAGGAACAGAGGGGTGATGTTCTTCAGGCTGCTGTCATTGGGAGTTCAAGCACAAGGAGAAGGAAATCTCTGGTGGAACTTGATTCATTTATGAGTGTTCTTGAATGCCTGGGGCAGGCTGTACTCTCTTCTCTCTCTTTCCTTTCCTCCCTTTTGCCTTCACCCCCTTCCTGCTTCCTTTCTTCCCAACCCCCTTGCTTTTATAGTCATATATGTACTCACTCACATGGTATTTCTCTCTCTCTCTCTCTCTCTCTCTCTCTCTCTCTCTCACTCTCTCTCACACACACACACACACACACACACACACACACACACACACATCTCAACAGCCCTGTCTGAATTACTCTGAAAGCCCAGCTTTCTTTGTCCTTCCCCAGGTACTCCCAGCTGCTTCTCTAGCCTGGGAAAGGAATTTGGGAAGCCAGGCCTGGCTAGGGTCCCACAGTCTCAACTGAGTCCCAGGGCCCTGTCAGCTCTTTGTCTCCTGGAAAGTTATGAAGCAGTTATCCCTGAGAGGGAGAAAGAAGAGAAAGAGGTATCAAGCCTTCCCTGCTGTCAGATGCCCAGCACTTACTGTCTGCCACAGGCCTCAGCCAGCAAGGCAAAGTCACACCGCTGGAAGAGCTGTTACTGGTCCAGCCATCCCCTGGCATCCTTCTCCCCATCTGACTTTACTGGGAGAGTTGGAGGTGGGAGATTATTTTTTCATCAAAAAAATAGTTTTGAGTGTCTATTATGTGCTAGGCTCAGGGGATACAGTAATGAACAAAACAGTTATGGCTATTCCCCCTCATGAAGTTTATAGTAGAGGATAAGACAGGCTATGGATATGTCACAAATAATTAATTACAGTGGTTTTCTGTGAGCTCTCTACAACGGGAAAGTAAAGGGCATAATGAGAGCATACATAGGGGGAACTAACCTATCTTGGAAGATAAATAGGCTCTAGGACCAATTCCAATGTGTGTGTGTGCATGTGTGCGTGTGCATGTGTGTGTGTGTGTGTGTGTGTGTGCGTGTGTGTGTGTGTTGGGGAGTAGTCCTTACAGCAGCAAGCAATTCCTCGGACAACAGTCAACTCAGTTCTGACACTATCAAGAGAGAGAATCAGGTCCACATGATGTTCAGTTTCACAAGCTTGCCTATCCACTTCAGATGTCAGCTACAAGTCCAAGTTATCACCTGTGTTTCTGACTACTGCCTATAAATCAGAGGTTCCCATGACTTCCTCTTTGGGTTCTATTAATTTTACAGAGCAGCTCACAGAACTCAGAGAAACAATTTACTTACTAGATCTCCTAGTAAAGTATAAAGGGATATAACTGAGGAATAGCCAGATGGAACTGATACACTGGCAAGGTATATGGGAAGGGGCTTGGAGCTCCATGCCCTCTCCAAGTGCCACTCTCCCAGCACCTGCACACGTGGTCACTAATCTGAAAGCTCTCTAGACCTAGTCCTTTTAGGTTTTCATGGAGGCTTTATTACATAGGAATGATTGATTAAATCATTGTCCATTTATCAATTGCTTTAACTTCCAGCCCCTCTCCCTTCAAGGGATCAGAGTGTGGGACTGAAAGTTCCAACCCTCGTTTGGCTCATTGGATAGAGTGTCAGCCTGTGAACTGAAGGGTCCAGGGTTCAATTCCAGTCAGGGGCACATGCTTGGATTGTGGACTTGATCCCCAGTAGGGGGCATGCAGGAAGCAGCTGATTAATGATTCTCTCATCATTGATGTTTCTAGCTCTCTCTCCCTTTCCCTGCCCCCTTAAAATCAATAAAAAAAATTAAAAAAAGAAAGTTCCAACCCTCTAATCACATGATTGGTTCCTCTGTTGACCAGCCCCCATCCTTACTGGATCTAACACTGTTCCAAAAGTCACCTCATTAACATAATAAAGATACCTTTACCACTCTCATCACTTAGGAAATTTTAATTATTTAGGAGCACTGTGCCAGAAAAGGGGATGTAGAAGACCAAATATATATTTCTTGCTAGAAGTCCAGTGCATGAAATTCATGCGCAGGTGGGGTTCCTAGGCCTGGCCAATGATCAGGGCTGATCAGGTTCCCTGCTTCCCTGCCTCTCCACGTCCTCCTTCCCTCACCACCTGCATTCGCTGCCACACCCCCAGTTCCCTGTCCCAGTCAGGGCCCAGCCCTGATCAGGTAATTGGGACCTGCCAGCCAGAGGGTGGGACCAGGAGGTTGGCCGGCAGGCTCCATCAGCAATCGGGGCCTGCAGGCAGCTCCTACATTTAGCATCTGCCCCCTGGTGGTCAGTGCACATCATAGCAACTGGTCATTCTAGTTGTCCTGGTCGTTCCAGTCATTCCAGTTGTTATGTTGTAATGGTTGCTTAGGCTTTTATATATAGAGATGATAAATCACAGTATCACAGAGGGCCAGGGAAGCTTTCCTGAGGAACTGAGAATTAAACTGATATCTGAGGAATGAATAGGATTTAATTAGGCAAAGGAGGGGGTCTGGAAGGAGAAGGCCCTGAGACTGACAACATTTCAGAGTGTTTGAGTAGCCCAATGTGGTTAGTGTAGTGAGAGTAGAAGAGAGTGTTAGGGGTTGACAAGGGAGAGGCAAGCAGAGGTCAGAGCTCATGGAGGCCATGGTAAAGGTTGAACTTGACACTAAGGGCAATAGGAAGCTATTGGAGGGTTTTGTCCATGGGAGTAGCATCTTAGAAAGATCATTCTGATTTCTGTGGGAAGGATGATTGAAGGAAGGCAAGAGACAACTCAGAGAGACCAACAAGGAAGGTATAGCAGACAGAGTCCAGTTAAGAAAACAGAGCCTACCCTATGTCTTCCAAACAGGGGAAATTTAACATGGAGACTGGGTAACACAGTGGACAGAAGAGCCAGGAAGCCAGACAGTGAATGGTCAGGCAACCCACAGTTTAGCAGCAGCAGGATACTGCTGGAGTAACAGTGGGAAGAGGTGGTGTTACTAGCAGAAGCTGGACCAGTCCAGTGAGAGCCAGAACCGCAGAGGGTTGCCTGGTGAGAAATGGAGCACAGACAAGACATAGCTGTTGCCAGAGTCATCACCCAAGGCATAACTAGAGGTGGAGAGAGACCCACTTTCTCTGGCCTTCTAGTCTTCCAACAGTGCCTCCCATTGGCCAATCCTAACACAGAACAGAGTGGGGGATAGACTAGAGATAAAATCTGAGTCTAAAGTGGCAAATGAAAGACACAAAGAGGTTGGTATTGCTGTCCAGGTAAGGAATGCTGGTGGCTTGAGCTAGGTGGACTAAGTCATTGCTTGCAACTTTCTATAACCAAATATAACATGTCCAGCAGCCTGTCTCCTAGGAATGAGCTTCGCTAAGTGTCTGATAGTCAGGGAGAGAGTGGTAGGGTTAGGGCACAGAGTGCAGAGGAGCCTCCTTTTGTAGGCTATCACATTTTCAGGAGACCAACTTCCAGAGCAGAGGTTTCAGGTGCTCAGGCTACTGCTGTTTCATCTCCACCAAATCTCCAAAGTACCAATTGTTCTTTTAGACATCAGGAAAATGCCAGAATTCTCAGTCCTCTCTGGGAGACTCTATACTATGACTATGCTAATCTAATCTTCCTAGAACAAAGCTCTGGCCCATGACACTACTCGACTCAAGGACCATCAATAATTCCCCATTATCTGCAGGAGAAAGTCCAAATTTAGCTTGTTGGCATCTGTCATTGTCTATGACCTGACCCCTATCTACCTCCCCAACTTGATCTCCTCACCTTCTATTAAATATTGCTGCTAATTACTATTTATTGAGAGATCTACTATGAACTGAATACTATTTTAAGAGCTCTATATGTATTATCTCATCAAATTCTCATAACATACCTATTCAAAGGTCCTGTAACTATCCTCATTTGGCAGTTAAGGAAACTGAGGCCCAGAGAAGTGAGGTCAATTTTCCATAGTTACTTAGCTATGGGAGCTAGATGTTGTAGACTCCACCCCCAACTGATGCTTTACTCAGTGTTCTACTCACTATGCCATGCGTCTTTGGACTGCCTTTTTTGGTTCCTTTCCTTTGTTTTACTTATCTGTAATTCTTTGGCACCCAGTGTCTCACTGGAAAGTTTCCCTAATCACTGCCATTCATACTGCTTTGAACATAACAGCCCTGTGAGCAGGAATTCTCTTGTGACTTCCACGTGGCATCATGAACAAATCCTGGCCTTCCAAGACAGACAGACATCACTATGAAGGCTGTGACCCTGTGCAAGTCACTTCACTTTTTTGAGCTGCCTCAGTTTCCTCATCCTTCATATATAGCTAATGAGGACATCTGCCTCCAAGGTGGCTGGAAAAATGGAGCGAGGCAGTGGATAAAAACAAGACCTTTGATAGTGGAAGTAGAATCTCCTGAATAAATCTCCTTGCTTGTTTCCTCATCATATCCATTAGTCTGCTCTCTCAGAGAGTTAGGCTATAGCTTGGGGGAGACAAAGACCCTTGAATGGCTCAGTTCATGAAAAAAGAAGCAGAAGTGGTCAATCCATGCAGCCCCTCCACATGGAGCCCATGTTCTGTGATCTAGATACCTTTGCTTCTGAACCTTGACAACTACCATGTGGGGCAGTGTCAACTACCCATGCACCAAGGCCTTGTAAAAGGAAGTGAGCGTATAAAACATGAGCCAAGCTGAGGTCTTAGACCCCAACCCTGGGGGAAAGACCCCAGCGCATTGTGGGAGAAGTTATTCTACTGCCCCAGAAGGGCCATCCCTCCTACTTTCCAGAGTCTTGGTTTGGAAGAGGCACCCTCTTCCAGCCATGGTGGTTGTGCCCCCTGTATCTGGTGAAGCTTGGCTTAAAGGCTACACGTGCCTTCTCTCCCAAGCACTCCTGAGAGAAGACCACCCACAATATCACTGTTGCTCCCCTGCAGACAAATATTCACAAAGCATAAAGATGTTTCAAACAGTTTACTGTCTAAGGAATAGTGTATCCAGCCCAGGAGAAATGAGGCTGGCATTGGGTGTAGGGCCCAAAGTGGGAGCCACTGCAAGTCTGGAAGCAAAGTTGGGCTTTATATTAATCTCTCTGACCCTATCAACACACTCCAACATCTAATTTATATATACAAAAGCCTAAGTGACCATTCGACCATTCGACCGGTACCTATGACAAGCACTGACCACCAGGGGGCAGAAGATCAGTGCACAGGCATGGAAAGATGGTACAGACTGATGAATCTCAGACGGAAGGAGGGAGGGAGGAGGGCAGGAAGAGCTTAAGCAAAGACCTTATATGCATACTAGAGGTCCAGTGGGTTTCCTTGGCCTGGCCTGCGGGGATTGGGCTGAAACCAGCAGTCCGACATCTGAGGGGTCCCAGATTGCGAGAGGGCGCAGGCCAGGCTGAGGGACCCCCCTGGTGCACGAATCAGGCCTCTAGTTTGTATATAATTTATAAGTTTATATTTTCCCATAGCAGATGCTTCTAGAACTCCAGATTGACCCCAGCCTGTGTCAGCCATGACCATGAAAAGCTGAGACAGAAAGCAAAGAAGAAACCAATTGGAGAGAAAGAAAATTTTCACCTCTTACCTGATTTCTTTCAGATCTTGTACCTGTGTCTGGTAGTTGTTTGCATGTCTGGAATTTGTTCTCACTGGCCACCTCTGCTCATTAGCTTCTCTCCTAGAATAATTGTTCTTCTGTGTACTTCTGTCTTCTCCAAAAAGCCTCACACAGCCTGGGCACTTGATTTTGATATAGTAGCAATCATCCCTCTCCTATATATGCATATTGCATTTAGCAGTTTGTAAACTGTTTTCACATAAATTATCTCATTTGACACCCTCCCCACACTCTGAATGCACAGGGATATGGTGAGAGAGAGATGATAAATGGAATTCATGCTGGGCATGGATGCAGGAGTTCTAAGTGCTAGTACTGGTGTGGCTAGTTACCTATTCTGTGGCCTTGAAAACTTGTCTCCTTAACTGTAAAATGAGGGGATTTGGTCACATCTGAGATTAAATTTTACACAATAGGCGACTACCTGGAGCACTGCCTGAAGGTAGATTCTGAGGACATCTGGGTGAAAGGAGAAGGAGTTCCATGATGGATCAGCGATGTCTGCTGTGGATGAGTGAGGGGAACGGTGGTGCATGCACCACCCACTCACCCTCTTTGGACTAGAGGTTTATTTAAGAGCCTACTTCAGTTCTGAGAGCTTTAGGTTTTCAAGTGCTTTTCCCTGAGATGAAGGCAGAGCTGAGGCTAGGCTTATTTTCCTACCCAATAAACCTTCCACCTCCCCTTCCAAGCTCCATTGGGGCCATTGTACCCATAATTTACTTTGGCTCTCAGAACCTAATTGAGATTTGCTGAGTATTTGCTTTGTAATGTGGGGAAAGCCACTTCCACCAATGTTATTTTCAAGGTACATTTATGTTGTAGCCTGAATCAGCATTTTAGTATTAATGTACTTAATGGATACAATTTAGTGCATAGACAGTACAGAGAAGAAAATAAAAATATTATGTAACTCCACCACACAGGGTAATTAGTGTACACATATGATGTATTACTTTCCAGATATGTATAACTTTTATAATAGATACAAATCCTATCTAATAATAGACGAACATGGTAATTGACAGTACCTTCACTATACCTCCCATTGGCTAATCAGAGCAATATGTAAATTAACCACCAACAAAGATGGCGGCGTATTTGCATATTGTAGGCAGGGTGGGACAGCGGGACCCGCCATCCAGGCCCCCGTGTGCGGCCTGGGTGGCGTGGGGCTCAGGCAGGGTGTGGCGATCGCAGGGGCCCTGCCCCGTGTGCAGCCCTGGCCAGCACAGGGTTCAGGAGGAGCGATCAGCAAGCGGGACTGGGGATTGGCGAATGGGTGCAAGGCAGACCTCCTGACCCTTCCCCTCAGCTGGCAGGCTCCTATCAACCTTCAGTTTCTACTGAAAGGAATGTGGCGCCTCCACTGTGCAACCTCCCAGGACTCGCAGGCTCTGGAGTGGAGACTTCAACAAGGACTTCAGAGCCTGCTCAGGGGAATAACTGCCACCTCCTTACTCCACAGCTGCTTCTGTGTCTGCAAGAAACTGAGCATGCTCCTCCCTGTGACATGGGCGGGGCCCG
>NW_006292087.1:220115-223284 GCF_000327345.1 Myotis davidii | reverse complement strand
TCCTCACACATGCACCAGGCCTCTATCTATACTAATAAAAGGGTAATATGCTAATTAGTCTGGGAGACCTTCCAGAAGACCTTCCAGATGTTCTTCTGGACAAAGCCATGCTGGCGGGGCTGAGGTAGAGGTGGTTAGAGGCTAAGAGGGGAGGGCAGTTGTGGGTGATTAGGCCAGGATGGGACAGCCATTGTGGGTGATCAGGCTGATGGGGAGCGGGGCCATTGGGGGTAAGCAGACCAGCAGGTGGGACAGTTGGGGGTGAGCAGGCCATCAGTGGGGGTCAGTTTGAAATGATCAGGACAGTGGGGGGGCAATTTGGAGTGAGCAGACCAGCAGGGAGGCAGTTGGGGGTGAGCAGGCCAGTGGAGAGAATCAATCAGGGAGGAAGGCAGGGAGGCAGGTAAGTGGTTATGAGCCAGCAGTCCCAGATTGTGAGAGGGATGTCCAACTGCTGGTTTAGGTCCAATCCCTGTAAACCGGCAGTAGGACATAATTCCAGGGGTCCCAGATTGGAGAAGGTGCAGGCCGGGCTGAGGGACACTCTCCCCAACCCCCGAGTGCACAAATTTTTGTGCACTGGGCCACTAGTATATTATAAACACATATTATGCTATTAAGGAGGCTCCAAAATTGTGATTTTAAAAATAAAACAGTTGTCCATTGTTTCATCCTGTGGGTGAGCTGTGATTTATTTAAATAATTCCCTATTTTGGGTGTTTAGGTGGTTTCCAATTTCTCTTAAACTGCCATGTTTTAAACAGTGCAAAGAGTCTCCTTAGTCTAAGATGGTTTCAGGGTAGCCCAGCACAGAGGCCAGGGAATGTTTCAGACACACTCTTAAAGTTCCTCTTGTGCTCAATATAAGAGGGGATGTCTTCTTTTCTATTCTCCTTGCAAAATTTATTTCAGCAATAATTGGGATTCTTTTGTCTGCTCTCTGAGCTGACATACTATTTCTCCAAGTTCTCTAGCAGACCTTTAACTAAATCCAGGCTGCTTATAGCTTTGGCCTTCTTGGTGACAAATCTTAATTCTTGGCTTATCTACCCAATTTGGCAGCTGTCAAGAAACAATGTTTTCAAGGACCCACAAGAATAGCTTTACAGGTACCTTCCAGGTCCCAGTAGGCAACCAGAGTAGCCAAGATCCTTCCAGAGATGGGGATGGTAGAGAATAATGGCAGCTTAAGCTAAGGACTGTGGGGGAAAGAATGATGGAAGCAGTCTCTCGAGACAGTTAGCCTAATCTGTGGAGTCTATTGTTCATGCCTGGACACTCTTGTGAGCTTCTATTAGAGGAAAGTGGGGGAAGAGAGGTCCTGATGAGGAAAGGTGTCAATTCAGAGACAGGAGGACCAGTCAGTAGAGGTTGATAGTCTTCTGGAAGGTAGACATTGAAGAAAATAAAATGTGGAAACAATGACACATAAGACCAATGATTTTTCACACCCTTTCCAAGGTATACCAACAGATATTGCCTTCCATATCCCAACAACTGTCTTCAGAAGCTGGATAAGGCAAGGGTTATGATGCTTTTATGGAGTAAAGGAAAAGGAAGCTTGGAGAAGTGAAGTAACTTACCCAAGGAGAAGAACTCATCCATCCATTCATTTGACAAACAAGAGCAGGAAATATGCTGGTCACAAAGATGAATATAGCTCAATCCTGATTCTTTACAGACACCAGTCATATGACAGGAATAGTGAAGTAAAGAAGCTATTTTGCCTGTAGACACCTTGCCCATATGGTTGGCAGGTTGCACAGGTTGCTCTGCCCAGCATCTGGCATGGGCTGTATAATAGGGTGCTAAACATGGTCCCTAGGACTTTTGGAGACTTAGCAAAAGATTCTAGCCCTTCACCCCTCCATGTTCTCTGACTGAGAAATGACCATTCCCCTGGATGATATTATTTCCCTGAGATGGGACCTGAGCTTTTACAGCACAGTCAAGTGGAAAGGGACACCCAAATGATCTCAAAGAAGGTTCAGGGTCAGGGTTTTTCTTCTCTGGGAGTAGTGAATTCCCTGTAAGTGGGATTGTGCAAGCAGAGGCTGTGAGAACACTTTTTGGGAATGCTGCAGAGGGGTTTAAGGTACCAGGTGCCAGTAGCAGTGGAATAGAACTAGATGGACTTCCATGCCCTTTCCTGCTTTAACAGCTAGGATTTGTAGACTCCACCCAGCTGTTTTCCATGGATGAAAACAATGATTTCCTATACATAAATATAGTGGTGCACAGTTCCCCAGCTGCCGGGGGCAAGGGGCGGTTAGGCGAGTGGTCTCAGAGAGACTCCTTGATATTTCTGTCATTTTCCTTACCTGTCCCTCAATGTAGCCCTTGTCGCTAGGTGAGGGATGAGCCTTGGACACTGAAGGTTTGGCATCTGCACACACAGTAGTTGATCCTATAGGAGGTGAGGGATGCTGGAAATCAAGCAGCAAGTTGTCTGCCCCTGCCCTCCTAATGCAGATCTACTTTGGGAGTGGCCCAGCTACGCTCTTAGCTCTTTGCTCCTGCTAATTCATTTAGAGAATTGGTGTTTGAAGTCCTAACTAGAAGATGCATATCTATACAGGGATTTCCCAGGGAATGGCCTAGTGAGGGAAATAAGAAGGGAGAGAGGAGAAACTTTTTTCGAACTCCCTATGTGCCAGGTGCCTTATTTAGCACCAAAGGAAGCATGAGTTAATGGAAAGACTTTAGAGTTAGACATTCACTCATGAGTAATTTTGTCCATTTATTTAACAAACATGTATTGAGCCCACTACATGTTGGGCATTGTGCTAGATACTGGGGATACAACAGTGAAAAAGCACTACCTCTGACCTCACGAAACTAAAGCCTACTGGGAGAGACAGGCATAAAGCAAATGATTCCCCAAGGTTTTTTTTGTGTGTTTTTTTTTTTTAGGGGTATGATTTTTTTAAAATTAAATCTTTATTGTTCAGATTATTACAGTTGTTCCTCTCCCCCCCCATAGCTCCCCTCTACCTGGTTCCCACCTCACCCTCTGCCCTTACCCGCCCCCGCCGCCGTCCTCATCCATAGGTGTACGATTTTTGTCCAGTCTCTTCCCGCACCCCCAACACCCTCCCCCCCCCCGAGAATAGGCAGTCCACTCCCTTTCTATGCCCCTGATTCTATTATATTCCACCAGTTTATTCTA
>NW_006292087.1:217289-218735 GCF_000327345.1 Myotis davidii | reverse complement strand
TGGAATGTGTGCTTCTGTGTGGCCTTGGACCTTCTTTTGGAAGTTCTGGGTTTTTCTGACCCAGCTGCAGTTTGTTAGGTAATTTTCAGATTGCAAAGGGCCAGGCTGTTTATATGCAAAAGCCTCTGAGCACAGCTTGGATGGGGTGGTATCTCAGGGAATCAACAGGGCAGAGCAAACAGCTATGGCTGATCCTCAGTCCTACTCTAAGAGGCCCCACGTCTCAGTGTCCTGGTAATTGCTGCAAGCACCTCTGAGAGAAAACTGCCCTCAAGTTCCAACCGATGCCAGACAGTCTAGTTTCTCCTCGTATGAGTCTGGGTCCCCAGAGACTCACCAGGAACTGGCATTCAGAGCCGTCGGGAGCTTGAGACTCCCTCCCGATTGAAAAAGACAACCGTGTCCTCAGTTGCCAGCCCTTTCCACGTGCGCCTCCGTACCTCTGCACTTTATTTCCGCACCTCCTCTGAGTCTCATTGTGCTTTTCTCTTTCCTTCTAGTTGTAGAATTTCCACTCATCCAGCCTTCCTGTTGTTCTGGATCATGTCCGTTTTGTCTTTTAGCTGTATTTTTTAAAGTTGTATTTTTGTATTGTTGTTCGAGGCAGCAATTTCTGGTGTTTACCTATGCCGCCATCTTGGTTTCTCCTCTGATTCCCCAAGTTGATGAATTACAAGGCATGAAAAATGCTCTGAAAAGAGAGAGAGCGAGGGAGAGAGAGAGAGGTTTTGAGAGTGCATAGTAACAGGATTCCAGTTCAGGTTTGGGGAATGGAGGGAAGTGTCAAGAAAATAGTTTGAGGATAAGGCCCATGAATAATATTTAAAGGATAAGAATGAGCCCTGGCCAGTGTGGCTCAGTTGGTCGCCAGTTGGATTCTAGGTCAGGGCATATGCCCAGGTTTCAGGCTCAATCCCCAGTTGGGGGCATGCAGGAGGAAGCTGATTGATGTTATCTTTTATAAAAATGAATAAAACTATTTTTAAAAGGATGAGAATGAGTTACCTAAATCAAGAATTAAGGGGCCTCAAAAAAGAGAGGAGTTGGGGGGCTAGATAAAAGAAGTTGAGGGGAATAAGCAAAAGATACATATCCTATCTAATAATAGACAAACATGGTAATTATCCATACCTCCAACATGCTTCCCATTGGCTAATCAGAGAAATATGCAAATTAACTGCCAACCAAGATGGCGGCCGACAGCCAGGCAGCTGAAGCGAACAGGATGCTTGCTTGCTCCAGTGAAGGAGGAAGCCAAGGTTCCCCGCCAGCTGCTGCTGGGCTCTGAGCTTGCATTCTAAGCAACTATGTTGCAATTATAGAAGCTAAATGAACCCCATGCTTTCAGCCAGCTGGCCCAGCTGGAGTTGCAACAATGTTTCAATTATAGAGGCTTAACAAACCAAGGTCTCAGAGCTGGAGCTGAGCCTCAGCACTAAACCAGCA
>NW_006292087.1:210353-216454 GCF_000327345.1 Myotis davidii | reverse complement strand
CAGACCATCCTTTGTGGTTCTTTTAGGTCTCTGAGTTTGCAAGACTGCCATGCAGGCCTTCCCTGAGCTTGTCAGGTTAGCATGTGGCCCCTTATATATATATATAAATATATATATATATATATGGTTGGGTGGATAGGTGGAGGTGGATGAAGGGAAGGATATGAGGATAAAAACAGACTGTGCTTGGGGTGACGGGTGCACGATGCAGTGTGCAGATGATGTTTTATTGAGCTATACATTTGAAACCTGTATGGTTTTGTGAACCAATGTCACCCTAATAAATTCAATGTTTAAAAAAGGAAACTAGGCATCACAGGGCAAGGGCTGAGAATGAAGGGATGTATGTCCCAGATACAGAAAATATTACAAGTTAGGGCATCAGGATGGAAAAGAGATTAGAATGCTTAAAGAATTGGAAGGAGAATGGTATGACTACAGGCAAAGAGATTGAACTACTTTGCAGGCATGTTCCTTCCTCCTCCCGCTCCAGATACCCAAGGGTTAGAGATTGTTTGCTTCATTTGAAGGAGGAGAGTGAGTATCTGCAGAGGAAACTAGCTACTTGATTCCTTGACAGTGGTAACCTATCAAACTTTCCCAGGCCTGAGCCCAGCTCTGCATTTCATCAAGCAACTCAGCATGTTATAAATCAGGGGTCCTCAAACTTTTTAAACAGAGGGCCAGTTCACTGTCCCTCAGACCGTTGGAGGGCTGGACTACAGTTTAAAAAAAAAACTATGAACAAATTCCTATGCACACTGCACATATCTTATTTTGAAGTAAAAAACCAAAACGGGAACAAATACAATATTTGTATTTGCATGTGGCCCGCGGGCTGTAGTTTGAGGACCCCTGTTATAAATCCTTAGAGGGAGGTTCTTTAACATAGAAGGTGCATAAGCCAGTCTAGGTATCTCCACCTTGTTCTTAAGCATCTGCTTCTAGTGTTCCCTCACTTCAGATATTTTCTGTCTGCTCTCTGCCAGGCCTGTGCGGGGTTGCTAAGGATATGTAGATGCATTTGACAGTTTTACCTCAATGAGTGGGGAGACACTCATAAAAAACAATGACCTTTATTATCAGGAATCTAACTTTATCATCAGGAATCTAACCTCAGTGTCTACCTTTACTCTTTCCTGCTCAATCCAGGATGATGTCATCCCAGTCTCTTTTACACCAGCCCTCCCTGTTTCCTGACATCACCTTGGCAGGCTGTAATAGCAGCATGAGACATTAGGTTGAACTGCTAATGTTCTCTGCTCACCAGGACCAAGGATTTCCAATTGCCTTCTGGATTTTCTCTCTCTACTGCTCTATCTTCCAGCACTCAAAACTCACCAGAAAAGTATTTATGTGAGCCTGAGCTAGTGGCAAGGGCAGAGTGAGGTGAGGCTCACCAGAAGGGCAAGAGTCACAGGAGCAACACTGAGTTGGCAGGGAAAGGCCCCAATCTTTCATCACCACTCCAACCTCCCCAAGCCATTCCAATTGCTAGCTCTCTCACAGGAGGAGGTGTCTACCATTCCTCTTGGGACAGAGGGTGGGGGGAACAGGAGGAGAGTAGTGAATCAGTGATAGAGAGTAGAGGCTGGGAACTGGGCAGCCTGGGGCTGAGTCTTTGCCAGCTGTGTGGTTGTGGTAGGCACTACCAACATCAAGTGCAGGCTCTCTGCACTTCCAGGTACACAAAGGATTATATGTCTCCACTCTTTCATGATTAGTTCTGGACAAAGAAGTGAGGTAGAAGTGACAGGGGTCACATCTGGACCTAAGCATTTAATTGCAGATCCTCAACTCCCCACTTTTCTCTTCCACAGTTTTAAAAAATGTTTATCTTTATTGAAGGTATTACAGATACTTTTCCCCATTCCGTTGACTCCCTCCACCCTGCTCCTACCCCTTCCCAGGTTTTCACCGCACTATTATCTGTGTCCATGGGTTATGCATTTATGTATAAGAGTTCTTTCATCACTCTTCCCACCTTCTTCCTCTGAGACTCGTCAGTCTATTCCACAGTTTTGGTGATGATGGAAGCCCAAGGTGAGATGGTGGTGTCATTGTCATAAGATGGTGGCTGCTCTCCCAACCAGGGTCCTAGAACCATTCTGATGACCCTCAATGGACATATAATATAAGAAAAGTAAACTCACTGAGATTTAGGTGATGTTTATTATGGTAGCATAACCAGGCCTGTGCTGCCTAAAACAGGAATCACAGGCAAATTATTTAACCTCTCTGTGCCTCATCTGTAAAACTGGGGTCATACAAAGCCCAACTTGTATTATATGGATATAAGGAATAAGGGATTTAAAGCAGTTTTGGGCATGTAATAGTGTATTCAATCAATGTTATATTTATTACTTTTATCTCCCACCAGAAAAATCATCTCAAATTTGATTGGATTAAACACAGATACAGAAACAGACACCTAGATATGAGAGAGACTTTAAAGTTTTCTGGTGCCACCCTTATTTTGTGCTTTGGTCTTCTGTGCAGCACATCTGCCGAGTAATATCCAGCTCTTCTGCAGGTCCCAGCACTGATTGCAAAGGCAGAGCTGAAACTTGTTCATAGATACCTTCCCTCTCCCCACCCCTAGTGAATCTATAGTAGGGGTGGTAATCAGACCTGGGATTCTGGCCTACTCCTCAGGTGTGCATCTGTGATATTGGTACCATGCAGGGCCCATTTCTGCTGTCACTTATAGAGTCATGGAGGGAAGGAACTGGGCAACTCTCAGGCTGTTTGGAAACTCTATCATCCTCCACCCCTATATAGTTCTCTTTGCAATGCTCTCATTGGTATCCCCTTAAAGATGCTTCCCTAAACATGCTTCCTGGGCTCAGAACCCTTCTGACCATCTCCCTCAATCGCTCCATCTCCTTTCCTCCTCTTGTGTCCTTTCTGAAAGGAGCTCCCTGTTGTCTTCCTTCATCAACCCAATGTGTGTATTCTTCCCAGTCTCTTAAAAATTGGCTCTTTGCCTCTCCACTATCTGGTTCCCATGGTGGTCACAGCCCCCCCCCCACTCCCCAGCTAGATTGTAACAGAGGCTGGGGGCAAAGGACACTACTTGTGAGCAGATTAAAACATATAGGCACTTATAGGCCCTTGTGGTCACACAAATGAAGTACCATATGAGAGAAGTGGAGATTCTGGATTCCAACTGTCACTCTCACCTGTCACTCACAGTGTCTCACTGCCACCATTTGGAATAAGTTATTGCCTTATGCTAAATTGCAATCAACCCAGGAAGTCTACTGGCCCTGGCTATGTTGATGAATTAGGATAGCTATCCCCAAAGCCTGGGCTGAGGAACTCTTCACTGCAATCATCTGGGATGCATGTGAAAAATGCAGACTTCTGAGGTGGTTTCATGGGGCTGGTTGTCTGTTATTGGAAGAGGGGCTGCTGGGAGAAGAAAAAAAATTTGAGCATAAGTCCTTACTCTCCTGCCCCAGGAACCAACCAGATCCCATTTTACAACCTATGCTTGTGACAATACCTCCAAAGTCTGAAGTCAGAGACCATGTCCCCTGGAGTCTCTACTTCTAAGTAAAAAGAGAGTGGGCCTCCACAAGATTCAGGAAAGCAGTTGTGTTTGGAAGACATCTCACTCCACCTGGAAGAAGAGGACTAACAAGAGGGTATGGGCTGAAACTACAGCAAGAGGAGTCCATGGTAGAGATGGAAATACTGATCAAATAGAAGGGAAAATTCCTGGCAATAAAACTTCTTCCTATCTGTCCGTGTAGTGACTTACAGTTTGTAGAGCTCTTTCACGTTCACACTTAACACTGTGAGGTGGATACTAATTATCTCTTTATCATAATTGGCAATTGGGTCTTGGAAATATTAAGTAATGTGCTCTAGATCACACAGTTACTAATAGTGGAGGGGAGATTTGACTCCAGGTCTCCTGCCCCTGGGTGATAATCATGGGTGATTCTATGTCAGTTGTATTACCCCTGTACATATTCCATGTCTCAGAAAGGCCACAAGTGGGTTGGAGTTCCCAGAGGGTCCTCCAGTTCAATGGTGAAGTCTTTTGTCTCCCTAGGGAGAAAATGGAAGGGATGGACCCTGGTCCTTGTGGATAATTAACCTTTATTGTTCTCCACTGAGCTCCCAGTTATCAGCAGCCACTGTTTGAACAAAGGTGTTTCCCTGAAAGATCTCTGGACTGGCTGATAAGGTACCCACATCTCTCCTCAAATGGGATACTGTTGGAATAGAAGACACCTGTCTCCATTCTCCTCCCATGGGCTGCTCCCAAATAGCTTACCTATTACTTGCTAGGTGATATTCACTTCAATGAGAATGCATAAGGGACAAAGATCACCCTAGTCAACTCCTGTCTTAAAGCAGGAAAGCCAGAGTCAACTCATCAGTGACTCCTTTGCTGAAGGAGTTTGGAAGAGATTTCATAGCTCTTCTTTGTGTCTTCCTTCTCTGGTCACCATCTCTGTTTGTTCAATACCTCAAGCAGCCATTCTTGTGCTAGGAAGAATTTGTTGTATGTACTTCAGCCTCAACCTGGGGTACAAAAGTACCGGGTTCTTGTCCCTTCTCAGCTATGAACTCACTGTGTGACCTTGACCACTCACTCCACATCTCTGGGCCTCACATTTTAAAGGCCTTTCTATTGAATAGCTCCAAAGTCTCTGATCAGATGATACTATGTCAACAATTGACATGCACATCTGAAACTGAAAATTCACTATGGGGAAGAAATTGATGGACCAAAAAGAGAATAATGTATTCATTAGAAATATAAACTTGTACTTAGATGTACTTAGGGATATTTAGTTGGGATGTAACAGAAAATAGCAAAATGGGAAGGGAAGAGGCAGGCATATGGGAAAGATGTGGGCAGAGAAGCTGATGGCCTCAGAAAAAAGAGGGAAGAGTCTTGGCCAGTGTTGCTCAGTTGGTTGGAGCATGGTCCCATGCACCAAAACATGGCAGGTTCAATTCCCAGTCAGGGCATACACCCATGTTTCAGATTTGATCCCTTGTCAGAGCACGTGTGGAATTTTTTTTTATTTTCCCTTCTCACATCTCTCTCTCTCCCTCTCTCTCTCTCTCTCTCCCTCCCTCCCTCTCTCAGATCAATTTTAAAAATTATCAAAAGAAGAAGAAGAGGGAAGAGAGGTAAGAACAAACAGATTTGGTAAAAAATGACAGGGCAAAGGGTGAAAGTGTCAAGAGATAGTCAAATCCAAAAATGGACAGAACTGAGCTATTTGAGAGAAATGTTGGCACTCCTGAGTCTCCCCTTGGATGTCCCACCAGTACCTCAAAGTCAACATGGCCCCACCCCATGTCAGTGTTTCTCCCCTCCTGAAGCAGATTCTTCAGCCAACCAGTCCCTAAGTCCAGTCCTCCTTACCTCTCAAGTTTGAGTTTGTTCCCTCCTTCATATTCACACTGCCACCACCATGTCCCACCACTCACCTGGAATACCAAAGTGCCCTCTGTTTCCTTGAGTCCACTCCTGTCCCTCCAACCCATGCTACACACCCTGACATACTCTTCCATGACTCCTCATTGTTCTTCAGATAAATTCCAAACTCCTTGCCACAGCCTACAAGGCCCTGTGTGTTCTAGTGCTTGCCTTCTTCTCCAGCCTTATCTCTTCTGCTCTGTGTAGACAGCAGCAGTCCTATTTTACAAAGGACTCGTGCCCATCTCCAGACTTTTACACATGCTGCTTCCTCTGCCAGAAACATCTTTCTTCTTCTTTCTTCATCCCTTGGAATACTCCTTTGAGCCTCATCTTAAACAATCTTTCCTCTGGAAGCCACTCTGGCTTAGGGGTTTCTCTTATGGTCTCCCACAATCCCTGGGCTTCTCTTTGTCACAGAACTGATCACAAATCTGTATTTATCTGGTTACATTCTAGACTCCCTCACTAGGTGGGAGATCCTTGAGGACAGGGATTTTATTTCTTTACCCTTGTATGGCATTTTGTAGGTGCTTAACAATTATGTGTTGAATGAATACTCTGGAAACAGCTTGGTACCTTGTGCACAGTAAGCCAATGTGTATCAGATTGAATTATTATCCAGGAAGGAGGCTGGAGGTGGGGATTGAGG
>NW_006292087.1:204757-210321 GCF_000327345.1 Myotis davidii | reverse complement strand
GTTTGAGGTAGTGGAGCAGACTGCCAGCTGGAACCTGAAGTTTCTGCTAGGAAGAACTAGGTGAGCTGAGAGAAGGGAAAGCCTGTCCAGGCTGTGGGGGTTGGTGGTGTGGGGTGCATGTCATGACATGAAGACCTGAAGAAAAGACACCACACCAGATTTAGCCCTAACACAGAACCAGGCAGTTCTCTATAACTGCACTGCCTGGTTCACACACTTGTGTGGGCTGGCGGAGTGCTTGTGCACACTATGAGAGTTGCAGTCCAGATGTCTGGTAAAGGATGATTTAGGCTGTGATACCCCACTTTTTTTCGTTAAAAAATCTTATTGTTGAAAGAATTACATATGTCCTCTTTCCCCACCCCCCATTGACCTCTTCTAGCCCAGCCCTGCCTCCTGCCCCAAGCCTTCACCACCCTATTGTCTGTGTCCATGGGTTATACATATATGCATACAAGTTCTTTGGTTGATCTCTTTGCACCCTTCTACCCACCCACCCCTACCTTCCCTCTGAGATTTGACAATCTGTTCCATGCTTCTGTTTTTCTGAATCTATTTTGTCCAATAGTTTATTTTGTTCATTAGATTCCACATATGAGTGAGATAATGTGATACTTGTCTTTCTCTGATTGGCTTATTTCGTTTAGCATAATACTCTCCAGGTCCCTCCATGCTGTCTCAAAGGGTAAAATATCCTTATTTTTTTACTGCTGCATAGTATTCCATGGTATAAATGTACTATAGCTTTTTTATCCAATCATGTATTTTTTAATTTAAATTCTTTATTGTTTAAAGTATTGCACAAGTCTCCTTTTTCCCTCATTGATCTCTCCCCAGCTGCTCACACACCCCAGCACATGCCCTCACCCCCTACTGTCTGTGTCCATTGGTTATGCTTATATGCATGAAAACAAGTCCTTTGGTTGATCTCTTACCGCCACCCCTAACCCCCCTGCCCGCCCGGCCTTCCCTCTTAGGTTGGATGGTCTGTTCAATGCTTCTCTGTCTCTGGCACGAATACCTTTTTTTTAAAATTCTTTATTGTTTGAAGCATTACATGTAGTATTACATATGTCTTCTATTTCCTCATTGACCTCTCCCCGGCCACCCTCACTCTCCGGCACATGCCCTCACTCCTCTAGTGTCTGTGTCCATTGGTTACGCTTATGGGCATGCATAGGAGTCCTTTGGTTCATCTCTTATCTCGCACCGCCTGCCTTCCCACTGAAGTTTGGCAGTGTGTTCGATGGCTCTCTGTCTCTGTGTCTATTTTTGTTGATTAGTTTATTTTGTTATTTCACAAATGGGTGAGATCATGTGATATTTACTAGTATCTTCCTCCGACTGACTTATTTCACTTAGCATAATGCTCTCCAGGTCCATCCATGCTGTTGCAAATGGCAAGAGTTCCTTCTTTTTTACTGCAGTGTAAGCATTCTGGCTGTTTCCAAATCTTAGCTATGGTAAATTGTGCTGCTGTGAACATAAGGGTGCATATATCCTTTCTGATTGGTGTTTCTGATTTCTTGGGATATAGTCCTAGAAGTGGGATCACAGGGTCAAATGGGAGTTCCATTTTTAGTTTTTTGAGGAAACTGCATGCTGTTCTCCACAGTGGCTGCACCAGTCTGCATTTGCACCAGCAGTGTACAAGGGTTCCTAGACAATGGCTATAGTTGGGGTAAATAGCATTAATTTAGTCTGGATGGTTGGAGAAGTTTCTCTCAGAAGCTGGCAATGGAGCTGAGATGTGACTTATGAGATCTGGATAGCTTTCTGTCTGTTCCACAATGCCTTACTTTGCTGACTGACCATGGAGTCTCAGGAATGGATGATCCTTAAAGTTTATCTAGTCCAGGTCAAATCCTACATAGGTTCTCTTTTCTGGAAATAGGCTACTGCCCCCAAATAGAGAACCTACTTCAAGGCCCCCACAGTTTCCCACTGAAGTTGATTCCCTTAAGGATAGTTGCAAAACCAGCATTTTCTAGGCACCTGTAGTGTGCCAGACACTTTTATACCTAGTATCTTACTTAATGCTTACCTAGTGTTGCTATTATTCCTATTTGAAAGGTGAGGCAAACTCAGAGTTTATGTAAATTGCCCAAGGCCGAGCTATCAGCAACTGTGTAGTGAATGTGCCTGACTCCAAAGCTGGTGCATCTTGCTACCATCCTTTGTTCCTTTAATTCTAAAGTTTAAGCCATCTTGTTCAAGTTTTGAGATTCTTAAACTCAGGACTCACTTCATTTCACTGGACCTCTCTCACCGGAGATATCAACTTTGACTTCTCCACATACTGACCCTATACAGACATGAAGTTTGGTTACCTTTATTTTTCATAATCATAACATGAAGACTGAGCTCTTGTATGACCCCAAATACCCTGGTTGGACATTCTCATGTCTCACTCAAGCTTCCTTCTCCAAATTTGGACCTCCCTCATAATTCCTGTGTGGGCATGTGAATGTATGTGCATATGTGTCTTGGGGTGTGTGTGTGTGTGTGTGTGTGTGTGTGTGTGTGTGAGGGGAGTAGGCTGATGCTGTTTATTTGCCTGGTCAACAAGCTAAGAGATCATTTCAACTCCCTGTATGGTGACCTATTCCTTCCTGCCTCAACCCCCAAATCTGCTGAACTTATTTTACTTCCCCTTTTATTTTCTTCAGTGGGTCAACACAGGGTATCTTCTCTTCTTTGCCAAAGAAGACCATGTTAGTCTCGTATGCCTCTTCCCTTCCTGAGCCTCATTCTCAGTCACAGGGCCTGAGCCTGCTGCCCCAAGATCCTAAGGCTTCTCTGGAAGTATCTGAACCAGCCTGTTGTGAGGGACACACGCCCTCATGTGTCGGCCTCAAGTAAATTCAGGCTGACATTAGAGCCTATGGCCCCATTGGTAGGATCTTCTTTCTCCACAGACTGATCAAGGATCTTAGCCTTTCTCTGTCTGCATGTGCCATTGCCTTGCTGGCATTTGAGTCAGCCTAGTTCTTGGGAAATGCCATCTTGCCTAATTCCAAATGTAATGTTTCCTGATCATCTCATCCTTTCTCTCTCTCCTTCTCCCTTTCCCTATCTTCCTCAAAACTGCAACTACACAAGAATAATAATAGCCACTATATGCTAAGTGTGTAGTAAGTGCCAGAGGATTTCTGTACAATAGTTCAACCAATTTTCACAGAACCCTGAGAGGTGTTCTTTTCTTGGCACATAGTAGGCACTTTGAATGAATGAATGGATGAATGAATGAATGAATGAATAGTTTCTCCCTAGTTTATCGTAGGGGAAACAGAAGCTCTAGAAGTCACACAAGCAATGAGGGACAGAGACAGAATTGAAACCCAAGCCTATTTAAACTCAGAGTCTGGGCTCCCAACAATCATATTAGGATGCTTCTAACACCACTGCAGAACCTTGAATCCCAATCCCCAAGCCTGTATGAAAGAAAAGCTGAAGGTTGTGGTTATAAATACTGGATTTTAAATCAGACAGCTAGTAAGCAAGCATTAATACTTCTGGGCTATGTGAGTGTGGGAAAGTTGTTAACTTTTCTGTACCACAGCTTCCTCATTGGCAAATGGGGGTAATACTAGTAACAACTTAGAGACTGGGGCTACTTTAATGAGATAATGTACGTAAAGGGCTTAGCATGGAGTTTGGTACATGGTAATCATTCAGTAAATGTTTGTGATGATAATGGTGCCTGAGATAAACACAAATTGACTGCCCTTCTAGCATATTCTCTGCACTTTGCTCCTCATCCCATTTGTTCCACCCCTTTAGCCACTGTACTGGGTTGCATAGTGGCCACCAAAAATATATGCCCATGCCATAATACCTAGAAGCTATGACTATTACCTTATTTGGAAGAAAAACCTATTTTTGCAGATGCAATTAAGTTAATGATCTTGAGATGAGGAGACCATTCTGGATTATCTAGGTGCATTCTAAATTCCATGACAAGTGTTCTTATAAGAGATACACAGAGGAAGAATTGAGTATCAGTGTTTAACTATGGTTTTTACACTATATTATTTAAGTTAAGGAATATCAAAGGGAAGAGTAAACATCACTAAAGGACTTTACCACCTCCTCCAGGGAAAGGGTCATGTGTTTTGGGTTGTAGGCAGGATAGTTGTGCCATTTTGGCAGAATTATGACCTTATTATTTTCTAAGAAAGAAGTAAAACTTATTATTTGCAAATTGGAGGCCTGGTGCATGAAATCCATGCACTGGGTGTGTCCCTCAGCCCAACCTGCACCCTCTCCAATCTGGGACCCCTTAGGGGATGTCTGACTGCTGGTTTAGGCCCAACCCCTGTCGTGCCCAAGCCACAAAGCCAAGGGAACAGCAGGTAGGAATCCAGTCCATGCTTTTATTTCTCATTTGTTCCTCCATTCATGTGGGAAACCAATTGTTTGAGTTCACTTTTCAGATCACCTGCTCAGCACTGATCATGTAGCTAGGTGCTGCACACCACTAAGATGAAACAGACACACACACCTAGTCACCCAAGCTCACAGGTTACTGGGAGAGACTGGTTGTCAAAAAGAATTACAATATAGCCCTATAAGTGATCTTATAGAGGTACTAGAGGCCCAGTGCATGAAATTCGTGCATGGGGGGGTGTCCCTCAGCCCAACCTTCACCCTCTCCAATCTGTGGGATTGGGCCTAAACTGGCAGTCTGACATCCCTCTCACAATCTGGGACTGCTGGCTCCCAACCGCTAGCCTGCCTGCCTGCCTGATTGCCCCTAACTGCTTCTGCCTGCCAGCTTGATCACCCCCTAACCACTCCGCTGCCAGCCTGATCAATGCCTAAGTGCTCCCCTGCTGGCCCGATCACCCCCAACTGCCCTCCCCTGCTGATCCAATCGCCTCCAACTGTCCTCCCCTGCCAGCCCAGTCACTCCCAACTGCCCTTTCCTGCTGGCCCAGTTGCCCCCAATTGCCCTCCCCTGACAGCCCAGTAGCCCCCAACTGTCCTCCCCTGCTGGCCCGGTTGCCCCTAACTGCCCTCCCCTGCAGGCCTGATTGTTCCCAACTGCCCTCCCTTACTGGCCTGGTTGCCCCACACTGCCCTCCCCTCCAAAATTGCTAGGCTAAAAGAAACAATAGATAAATCCACAATCACAGCTAAGGCTATTAACACAGCTCCTGAAACTCTCAAAACAAAAGAAGCAAAACATCAATAAGGGTATACTGACTTTAAAATGAAGCATCAACAAATATTTCTAAAAAAAAATATGTTGAATTTCAATTTCTGGATCCTCATATAAGCAGCTTGGAAGTCAGTCATTCTCCATCCTAACAGCAAATAAAAAGCTGAACAGACTGAAAAATCAGCAATTCTCTTAGGTTGCCCCAAGATAGACAGACAGACATATGAATACAGGAAGTCAAGACTTACCAGGCAGAGCCTCATAAGCTGAAACCATCATGGGAACCAGTGCCAGGGCAGAAAAACCTGAACTGTAATTCACACATCATGGGGGGTCAGTGTGGACAAGGCAGAGTTAACAACTCCAGGAGAACCGTCAGGGGATGGGCACAGTTTTGTGG
>NW_006292087.1:198427-202623 GCF_000327345.1 Myotis davidii | reverse complement strand
GCATCATTGAAGAAATTGCTTCGGCATATGTCTGAGATTTTGTTGCCTTTGGATTCTTCCAGAATTTTTATGGTTTCCTATCGTACATTTAAGTCCTTTATCCATTTTGAGTTTATTTTTGTGTATGGTTTAAGTTGGTGGTCTAGTTTCATTTTCTTGCATATATCTGCAGCTAGGACACTCTTATTTTTTTTTATTTAGAGGTTAAGTATGGTTTAAAGAGATATATATGGGTACTGAGTTGGAAAAGGGTGGACTTATAATAGCTAATTTGTGATAGCTAATGTGTCAGATTGACTGGGCCATGGGGTGCCCAGATACTTTGTTAAATATTATTCTGGGAGTACCTATGAGGGTGCTTTTCAATGAGATTAACATTTAAATTGGTAGACTGAGTAAAGTAAATTGCCCTCCATAATGTATGCAGGCCTCATGCAATCAGTTTAAGTCCCAAGTAGAATAAAAGGCTTATCCTCCAATCTTACTTGATCTTACCCCAAGTAAGAGAGAATCTTCCATCCTGACAGCCTTCAAACTAGAACATTAGCTATTTCTGCCTGAAGTCCTATCAACTGGGACATCAGCTCTTTCTGGTTCTACAGCAGCTTCCCAACCTCCAGACTTGAACTGGGACACCAGCTCTGTAGACTTTGGACTTGCCAGCCTCCAGGATTGCATAGGCCAAAAAGCCAATTCATATGTATACTATTGGTTCTGTTTTTCTAGAGAACCCTGACTAATACAAGGAGGGAAAATTTTTCAACTCTATGGAGTAAATACCAAAACTAGACAAAGATATCATAAGAAAAGAAAACTGCAAATCAAACCATATCCAGTAACATATGAATAAAAAGGATTAAGCACTATGAACAAATGGGATTTATACCTGGAATATGAGGCTTGTTTAACATCCAATATTAATGAACAACAAAAGATACATGATCTTTTCAATAGATTCAAAAGAAGAGTTTGATAAAATCAAGCACCCTTTAATGATAAATAAACCCCCCAAACTCAACAAAGTAGGATGAGAAAGAAATTTCCTCAACCAGATAAAAAGCAACTACTAAAACCCCCAAAGCTAATATCTTACTTAACGATGAAAGACTGAGGTTTTTTTCCTCTAAGTTCAGGAACAAGACAAGAATGTCTGCACTTAACACTTTTATTCAGCATTTTACTGGAGGCTCTAGCCAGAGCAACATGGCAAGAAAAAGAAATAAAAGGCATACAGATAACAAAGGAAGAAATAAATATCTCTATTTACATAATCTTATGTATAGAGAAGCCTGATAAATATGCTAAAAACCTATTAAAAGTAACAGACGAATTAAAAAAAAATTGGGGATATAAGATCAATGTACAAAAAGCATATTTCTATACTAGCAATGAGCAATTTAAAATGAAATTAAGGAAGCAGAACCAAGATGGCAGTGTAGGTAAATGCCTGTACTCAGCACCTTCCACAACCATATCAAAATTACAACTAAAATACAGAACAAACATCATTCAGAACCACCTGAAATATAGCTGAATGAAAGTCCCACAACTAGAGAAATAAAGTAAAGAAGAAAGCACATTGAGACTGGTAGGAGGGGCAGAGGTGCAGAACATGCTGGTCCAACACACCCACATGTGCCATTATTTTAAATTAGGAGGAAGTTTGTCTCTGCAGAGGACACCCATGAGAAGCAAGGGGTCCCAGCTTCATACCAGCCCTCCCCAGCCCAGGGTTTCATAGCTGGGAAGAGAAGTCCCTGAAATTATGGGCTGTAAAAACCAACGGGGATTATGGCTGAGTGACACAGAGGCTGCTGGAGACCCAGGTGTTCCATTTAAAGGGCTGGCCCATAACCTTACTCCAACTCCCAGCACTAGCCAGCTTTGGGGGACTGAGACACATATGGGGAGGTACTGGATTGTCTGGCATTGGGGAAAGAACTGAGTCGCTTTCTCCAAGATGGGGGTGCTGGCAAAGCTCATTGTTCCTGTGCTGGGGCCTCTCCTGTTGCAGGGATGACACAGCCATATCTGAGTCTCCATCAGCCTGGAGCACACTGTTTGCTCCACCCTGGGGATTACCTGATACCCCGCCCCATCCAATTTACAGCCCTATCCAAACTGTTTGCAGCAGCTTTTCCATATGAATGGCATGTCTTGGCTCAGGCTTCAGACTTTGCTAAAATCTCTAAAACAAGTTGTAGGTGGTGAAAGCATGCCCCAAACCTATCAATAAAAAGCCCAAGACCTGGAACTAGCACTGGCCTTCCTTGCTTCACAGCTGGGGCTCGAGTGGGCACTTCCAAGTCCAATAAAAATAGCAAACAGAAGTCTTCAGACCTCTTTGTAGTTCCTGTTGTGTGGTCCTAGGCAGTGGCTGACTTTGCACCTCCTTGAAGACCCCAGAGGCAGTGCACCTGGTGGACAGCTTCAGAACTTAGCAGATTACAACTCTACACATCCACAAGAGACACACTCAAGAGACAGACTCATTGAGCACCAAAGCCCCACTGAGGCAAGTTTTACTCCATAGGAGCATCTCCTGCAGAGCAGCTCTCCCACTGTAGTCACACCTGGTCCTCACAGCCAATTGGCCTGGAGGTCAACTCCTCCCAGTAATCCCAACAGCAATCAAGACTCAACTACAAGACTGTGCACACAGACCACACAGGGGCACACCTAGAGCACCCAGATGAGCCACTGGGCCCTACAGGACACTCTACCAATTTCAGGAGACATAGCAGCTCTACCTAATACATAGAAACAAACACAGGGAAGCAGCAAAAATGCAGAGACAAAGAAACATAATAAATGAAATAAATGGAACTAAGCAAACGACTGGATACAGAGTTCTAACAAAAATGGTTATAAGGTTATTCAAGGATCTTAGTGAGAATGTCAAAGACATGAAAAAGGATCAGTCAGAAATTAAGCATAATTTACAGGGATTCAACAGTACAGTAGAGGATTACACAAATCAAATCAATGATTTTGAAAATGAGGAAGCAAAAAACACCCAATCAGAAGAGCAAAAAGAAAAAAGAATACAAAAATAAGGAGCCTCTGGGACAACTTCAAGAGTACCAACATTCGCATTATGGGGATGGATGCCAGAAGGAGAAGAGAAAGAAAGCAAGATATTGAAAACTTATTTGAAGAAATAATTACAGAAAACTTCCCCTACATGGTGAAAGAAATAGACAAGTTCAGGAAGCACAGAAAGTCCTAAACAAGAAGAACCCCAAAAAGCACACACCAAGACACATCATAATTAAAATGCCAATGCATAATTAAAGACAAAAAGAGAATCTTAAAAACAGCAAGAGAAAAGTAGTTAGTTGCTTACCTAGAAGGGAGTGCCCATATGACTGTCAGTTCATTTCTCAACAGAAACATTGCAGGCCAGAAGGGAGTGATAAGAAATATTCAAAGTGATGAATAGTAAGGATCTACAACCAGATTACTCTACTCAGCAAAACTCTCATTTTAGAATTGAGGGTCAGATAAAGAGTTTTGCAGACAAGAAAAACCTAAAGGAGTTCATTACCACCAAACCAGTATTACATGAAATGTTGAAGGGTATTTTTAAGAAGAGGAAGGAGGAGGAGGAGAAATTATAAAAATATGAACAATAAAATGGCAACAAATCCATATACATGAACACTATAATCCAAAAATCAAAATAAACAAACAATAAATCTAATGAACAAAATAAACTGATAATAAAATAGAATCAGAGTCATGGAGGCATGGGACAGACTGATGAATCTCAGAGGGAAGGGGGTTAGAGGGTGGGAAGATATTAACCAAAAATCTTATCTATGGACACAGACAGTAGGGTAGTCAAGGCCTGGGGTGGGGCTGGAACCTGGTGGAGGGGGACAATGGGAGGAAAAAGGAGAACAGCTTTAATACTCTCAATAATAAAGATTTTTAAAATGGGAAAGGAAAACAATGAAATTAAGAAAACATACCGTGTTCATGGATTGGTAGAAGCAACATCATTAAAATGTCCATACTACCCAAAGCAATCTATAAATTCAACGCACTTCCCATTAAAATACCAACGGCATACTTCATAGATCTAGAACGAACTCTCCAAAAATTCATCTGGAATAAAAAAGACCCGAATAGCTGCAGCAATCCTGAAAAAGAACAAAGTAGGTGGGATCTCAATACCAGATATCAAGATGTAT
>NW_006292087.1:195533-197487 GCF_000327345.1 Myotis davidii | reverse complement strand
TGGTGGGGCAGGAGGTAAGGGGTAAGAGATCAATCAAAGGACTTGTATGCATGCATATAAGCATAACCAATGGACATAAGACACTGGGGGATAGGGGAGGCTAGGGGACTGTCTAAGGGGGGGGGGAAATGGACACATATGTAATACCCTTTGTAATACTTTAAGCAATAAAAAAAAGAAAAAAAAGAAAACAAAGTTATTTATGATCCTATCAAAAAGAATAAAATATTTAGGAATAAAATTGACAAAAGAAGTATAAGCCTTGTACTCTGAAAACTACAAACCACTTATTAACAGAAATTAGAGAAGACCTAAATATATGGAAAGTCATACTCTGTGCTCATGAAATAGAATACTTTATATTTTAAATTTATATACAAATTGATCTACATATTCAATGCAATCCCCATTAAAATTCCAAATTCCTGGTTGCTCTTTTTTTTTTTTATATTTAACCAACAGATCCCAAAATTCATATGGATTGCAAGGGACCCCGAATAGGCAAAACAATCTTGAAAGAAACAGTTAGAGGAATTACACTTTCTGATTTCAAAACTTACTACAATGCCATAGTAATCAAGACAGTATCATACAGTCATAAGGATAGACTTATACATCAATACAATGTTTGAGAGTACAGAAATAAAACTTCTTCTTTATAGTCAATGAATTTTCAGAAAGGTGCCAAGACAATTCAATGGGCAAGAAAAGCTTTTTTTCTTTAAGAAAAAAAACCTTTTAATTAATTAATTTATTTTATTTTTTCCATCAGCATTTACCCTTCTATACCCTCTTCCACCTCCACCCACCCTACTCCCCATGCCCCACAACCACCACACTGTTGTCCATGTCCATAAGTTTTATCTCTTTTTTTTCTTTCTTTTCTTAAAAATATATTTTATTGATTTCCCACAGGGAGGAAGGGAGAGGGATAGAGAGCCAGAAACATTGATGAGAGAGAAACATCGATCAGCTGCCTCCTGCACACTCCCCAGTGGGGTTGTGCCCGCAACCAAGGTACATGCCCTTGACCGGAATCGAACCTGGGACCCTTGAGTCCACAGGCCGATGCTCTATCCACTGAGCCAAACCGGTTAGGGCTCTTTTTTTTTCTTTTTTGCTCAATCCCCCTACTCCACCCCCACTCACCAGAACTGTCCACCTGCTCTCTATCTGAGTCTGTCTCTATTTTTCTTGGTAGTTCAGTTTGTTCATTAAATTCCACATATGAGTGTAATCATATGGTACTTGTCTTTCTCTGACTGGCTTATTTCACTTAGCATAATGTTCTCCAGGTCCATCCATGTTGTAGCAAGGGGTAAAATTTTCTTCTTAAGAAAGGTTTTTATTTTTTTTATTTTTTTTCAACAAAGCTGTTAGGGTATCTGGATATCCACATGGAAAGTAGCTAACTAACTAAAATTGGTCCCCTACCACATAACATACACTAAAATTAACTCCGAATGGATCAAAGATATAAATGTAAGAGCTAAAACTATAATCTTCTTAGAAGGAATATAGGAGTACTTGGGTGGTTTCTTAGATGTAACATGAAAAGCATGAGCAACAAAAGAAAAAATATACACCGAGTGGCCAGATTATTATGACCACCTGATGTTTGTAGGCAAATTAGCCGTGCACTGCATCATATGGGATATGGAAGCCAAGGCCTGTTTGAACACCTTTGCTGTCTGCAGTTGCCAAGATAAAATGTCTCCAATTCACACAGGAACACAAGAATTGGACAGTCGAGCATTGGAAAAAAGTCATGTGGTCCAATGAATCACGTTTCCAGTTGCATCATGCAGATGGCAGAGTGAGAATTTGGTGGAAACAGCATGAAAGCATGCACCCAACATGCATGAGTGTAACCCTTCAAGCTTGTGTGGGCAGTGTTATGGATTGGGGCATGTTTTTCTGGCATGATTTGGGGCCTTTAATTCATGTGGAACAA
>NW_006292087.1:192088-195345 GCF_000327345.1 Myotis davidii | reverse complement strand
GAGAGAGAAACATCAATGATGAGAGAGAATCATTGATCAGCTGCCTCTGGCATGCCCCACAATGAGGATCAAACCTGAAACCTGGGCATGTATCCTGACTGGGAATTGAACCATGACCTCTTGGTTCATAGGTTGATGCTCAACCACTGAGTCACAATGGCTGGGCCAAGCCTCTTTCTTTTTTTAATTTCTTTATTGATTAAGTTATTACATATGTGTCCTTATCCCATCATTGATCAGCTGCCTCTGGCATGCCCCACAATGAGGATCAAACCTGAAACCTGGGCATGTATCCTGACTGGGAATTGAACCATGACCTCTTGGTTCATAGGTTGATGCTCAACCACTGAGTCACAATGGCTGGGCCAAGCCTCTTTCTTTTTTTAATTTCTTTATTGATTAAGTTATTACATATGTGTCCTTATCCCCACATTACCCCCATCCCCCCACTCATGCCCTCACCCCCCTGTTGTCTGTGTCCATTGGTTAGCAAGCCTCTTTCTTTAAATGCCACATTGGACACTGGATTTCTACTATAGTAGACTTTTGATGTGGTGCACAGATTTTTCCAGCTAGATCCAGGCCCAAGCAGAGATTGTTCCCTATATATCCACTCAGAGACTGTCTGATACACCATTCCCCTGTGTGCATGCATGCCGGTTCCAAGAGCAAGCCCTTGCTCTTCCTTAGGCAAGCATGTAAAGTACTTTTCCTGTATCTTGGTTGTGTCATGCCCCAGTACCCCTATCCATTCTGCCATACTATTCTATATAATAAAAGCTCAGCGACCAAAACAGTGGAATGACCAGAAGGACCAGAGACCAGAACAACCATGGCCCCTCGCCAGCCTGGCCCTACCCCCCAGTGGGGACCCTCACCCCGATTGGGGAAGGGGCTGGCTGACAAACCACCCCAGACCCCTTGCCCCAGCTGGCCTCACTCCCAGTGGGGATTCCCACTCTGATCAGGAGCGAGGCTGGCCTGCAAACCACTTGCGGCCTCTCACCCCGGTGGCCCTACCCCAGAGGGAACTCCCCCACCCCTATCATGGGCCAATCCTTTAAATGGCACACCTGGGTCGTCAGCAGCCTCTGTGTCACTCAGTCATAATCCCCAATGCAAACCGCCTATGGCCCCTCGCCCAGCACGCCCCACCCCCTGCAGGGACCCCCACCCGGATCCAGGGCCTCCATCAGGGCAGGCTGGCTGTCTCCCACCCATGCACTGGGTCTCTATCCTATATAATAAAAGGGTAATATGCAAATTGACCCCAATGGTGGAATGACCAGAACAACCGTTCAACCAATCACTATGAAGCACACTGGCCACCTCTCGGTTCCTTTCCTGGCCGGCAGGCTCTGATTACCCAATGATGAATGGGAAACCGGGGGTGGGTGGTGGGGGACACAGGTGGTGCCAGGCCAAGGCCCCACCTCACCAGTTGCCCCATGCACAGAAGGCAACCAGCAGTGGGGGCAGGGCTGGCGAGAGGGTGGGAATGGCCGACCTCTTGGTTCCTCCCCCCGGCCAGCAGGCTTCAATAACCCGATGGTGAAAGGGAGCCAGGGGTCGGTGGCAGAGGGGGGTGGGGCCAGCTAGGCTAGGCCTAAGGACCATACCTGTGCACAAATTTTGTGTGCTGGGCCTCCAGTCCTATATAATAAAAGCCTAATATGCTAAGTATCTGGTTGTCCAGTCGTCCATTCAACAAATCAAAATGTAATATGCTAATGATATGCTAAGGCTGCTCAACTGCTCACTATGACGTGCTGTGACTACCAGGGGCAGATAGTCGACCAGTTGCCCAGTCACTATGATGTGCACTGACCACCAGCAGGCAGATGCTCCGACCAATAGGTTAGTTTGCTGCTGGTGTCCGGCTGATCTGGACTGAGTGAGAAGGGCCAGACATGGCCTGGAGCCTTGCCATGGTCCCTCTCCAGCTGGCCAACCTCCCGTGTCCCTCCCTGGCCCTGATCATGCACTAGTGAGGTCCTTTGGCCTGGCCTGAGCCCTTTCTCAATCCAGGACCCCTCAGGGGATGTTGGAGAGCTGGTTTCAGCCCGATACCACAGGCCAGGCTGAGGGACCCCACTGGTGATGAATTTGTGCACTGGGCCTCTAGTTAGCCCCAGCTTATAAAGGCTAATATGCCCATGGCACATGCTATATAAATGCTTCATGCTATATAAGCCCTTAGCATCTGCCAACTGTCACACAAAATATACTCTTAATTGCCAAAAAAGAAAGTAAATTATAGCCCACAAAAAGGAAGAAAATATTTGCAAATCATGCACCTGGTAAGGGATATGAATTCATAACATATAAAATATACTTAGAACTCAATGATAAAAAGACAAATGACCAATTAAAAATGAATACAATATATGAATAGACATTTCTCCAAATAAGATGTACAAATGACCAATAGGCACAGGAAGTTCTCAACCTCACTACTTATCTGGGAAATGCACATCAAAACTATAATAAGATACCATTTCACACCTACTGGAATAAATATAATAAGAAAGAAAGAAAATAAGTGTTGAGGAGGATGTGGAGAAAGTGAAACTCTCATGCATTGCTGGTGAGAATGTAAAATGGCACAACATTTTGGAAAACAATATGGCAGTTCCTTAAAAAGTTAAACATAGTCTTACCATATGACCCAGCAACTCTACTCATAGGTATGTGTAACCAAGATAAATGTAAACATATGCCCTCACAAAAATTTCTACATGTTCATAGCAACATTATTCATAATATCCAAAAAGAAGAAACAACCCAAAGATCCATCACTAATGAACACATAAAAATTCGGTGCTATATCCATGAAATAGCATATTATGTGGCAATAAGAAGGAACAAACTACTGACACAGCTACAACATGGATGCACCTCAAATACATTATGTAAGTGAAAGAAGCCAGTCATAACAGACTGCATACTGAATGATACCATTTATAGGAAATGTTCAAAAGGCAAATCCACTGAGAGAGAGATTAGTAGTTTTCAGAGACTGGGAGGTCGGGGGGGATAATGAAAGGAGCTGGTTGCTAGAGACTATGGCATTTGAGAGTGATAAAATTTTCTGAAATGAAATAATTTATACAAATATGCAAATATACTAAACTTACTGATTTGTACACTTTAAATGGGTGAATTATATGGTATATAAATTGTATATCAATAAAGCTGTTATAAGGAGTAATTTGAAAAGCAAGAGCATCTATCCTATCTAATAAAAGTGAAACATG
>NW_006292087.1:180131-190689 GCF_000327345.1 Myotis davidii | reverse complement strand
GACTCCCCCGAGGGGTCCCAGACTGCGAGAGGGCACAGGCCGGGCTGAGGGATGAGGGACCCCCCCTGAGTGCACAAACTTTTGTGCACTGGGCCTCTAGTATATATATAAAAAGCCAGCGACTGTAACAGCCATAATGACCAGTCTCTATGATGCCCACTGTGGCCAGTGAATCGGCTGATCAGGGGGGCTGGCCGGCCAATCTTGCAGCCCCTCCTCCCTGCTGGCCTGCCCCTGGTCAGACTCTCCCACCCCATCAAGAGCTGGCCACTGGCCAAATGCCCCCTTCCCACACACCAATAGGGGATGGGGCTGGCCTGCCCACATCCTGCAGTCACTCCTCCCACCTGGTCTCACCCCAGATCGGCCCCCCGACCCCATCAGGGGCAGGGCCGGCAGGCCAATCACCCATGGCCCCTCCCCCAGGCTGCTGACCCTCGATTGGCACCCCCACCCCATTCGGGGGTGGGGCCATCCAGCCCACCACCCACAACCCCTTCCCATGGCTAACACCCCCAATCGGACCCCCACTCCCAATCGGGGGCAGGGCCCATCGACCAATCTCCCACCACCCCTTCCCCCAGCCAGCTGGGCTCTGATCGGGTCCTGATCGGGGCAGGCTGGCCAGCCAACCTCCCTCCATCTCCTCCTCCCAACAAACGCAGCCCTGACCCACTCCGATTGGGGCTGGGCCGGCCTGACCCCACCAGTGCACAAATTCATGCACTGGGCCTCTAGTCATAAAATAATTTGGACTCAAAATCCAAGACAGAACTAATATTATTAATAGATAATTTGGTCTTACATATTAATGAGGAAAAACACAAAGGTAAAGGAGATGAATATGCAAAGCCAAGAAGGCATACAGATTGGCTAATGAATATTTAAAGAAGAGGAAAAAACATACCCCAGCTTATAAGGGCTAACACATCCATGGCACATGCTATATAAATGCTTCATGTGTATTAACTCATTGAACCCTGGAAACCACCCTATAAAGTAGGCTCCCAGTCCCACACAGTGAATGCCATGGACTACTCAAGACTGTGTAACACCTCCAACCCATTCATGGTTGTCTTCTGACTTGTGTGGGGTGTGAGCACCACTGACCCCAGTGGCCTGACTTCAACTAAGGGACCACTGAGGGTTTCAGGAGAGCTTTCTACTGGAGTAAATATTTCTGGAAGTACAAGTTTGCTATGTGGCAGTAGGTGAGCCTATCTACCCCAATGAGCTCCTGGAATGCCAATATTCTGTGTGGTGTGTACATGCACATCCATTAGCCTTAGCAATCAGCTAGGCTTTGAGTGAGGTTGTCAGTTGCTGATTAAAGGTGGGTTGCCAGCAAAGACACACATGCCCAATAGAGAAAGACCACTGTGCTTAGGCCCAGCAATGTGTCCAGGGAGGTTCTGCTGTCAGGGCCAAGGTTTCCTGCAGGAAACAGTTATGTTATGCACCAGTGTGGGGAAAAATTAGTAATCAGAGTCACAGAAGTCTGTGACTTATTGCCTGGCCCTGGTTATTTCAGTCTGGACATTTTTTAAAAGCAGGTGTTACCAATCATCCACTTCAGCCATAAAAATTCTTAAAAAATGCCCATGGAAAATCCAGCCTGAAACCTGTAAGTTCTGCTCCTTGAAGAATGTGCCTGGGAACCTGAATAGGCTGCCTGCTTTCTTTCCATGATTTTCAGCTCCAAGCCAGGGCCTTGTTAGACCCCTAGTGGTGGGAATAGGTCAAGGGAGCCTTGAAACCCCGTGGACCTTCACAAGTTTTTTGTTTCCCCAGCAGGTACTCTTCACACAAAAGAATTCCAAAAACAGAGTGACTGAATCTCAGGTTGAGTGGCTTACTTGGGGAAGGAAAGAGGACAAAAGTGAGATGCCTGTTTTCTCTAAGGCGATCAGGCTGGAGAAAGGCAAAATGGCTCAGGGAAGCCACAGAAAAGAGTAAGGCTCAGGTTGATGGGCCCTATACTCAATAGTGCTCGCTGGCTGGGGACTGTTTGCTAATGGGGCATGATATGGAGTGAAGGGAACTAACTCAGGCATCTCTCATCTATCTGAATTTCAGATTCCAGCACCTGCCAGGACCCCAGGGGAGGCCCAGTAGTATTTATGAATTAAATTGATCCATGTTGGTTCCTGGGAGACTCTGGGTATACTAGTGGTAGCAGTCTCTAATGAACTCTCCCTCTGTGGTCCTGGATTCTCGAATTTTCAGGTGCCCATTGTCCATAAGAGTCACCTAGTGGACCATAGCCTCCTTGTGTGATGGGACCTGGAGGGCTGCACATCTGGACTGGGCAATCCTTACTTCTGTCAAATGAACAAACAAGAGAGGAATAATTCTGAGATGAGGAGGAAGGATGCAGAGCTAGTCCCTCTATGCTCCATGGAGCATATGATCTTTGGTGTGGCCCACACCATACCATGTTGTCAGGAACTGAGTCATAATTATCATTGTGTCACTTCCAGGGGTAAAGTCTGTATCTGACACACGTACATGAAGTTGCCTGTAGCTTAGAACCACAGAGACCCTTCTCAAACCTTGGACTTACTAGACACAAGATGTTATTTAGAACACTTGACTTCTGAAAATGCCAGTCATCTGTATGTAAAATGACTTTTGAGTGAGAGAATGGATACAAACTGCATGGAATGTAGAACGTGCTCAATAAATGGTAGCTGTTACCCCCTTACCACCATCATCATCTTCATTATCACCATCACCATTAGCATTTTTTTGCACACCTCCTGTATGTTCATGCCTATGCTTGGCATTGATTCGAAAGATAAAGGAGAACCAGTCAGTGGTGTCTGCCCCAGATGAGTATGTAGTAGGAGAACTAAGGTGTACACAAATAATGAAAATCCAAATGATAATCCTGAGTAGTACTGTTAGGATATGGAGCTCAGAGGAGGGAACAGGCCTGTGGGCTAGGGCCTTCTAGAAAGGCTGCCCAGAGGAGGAAGGTAATAAGGTAAGCCTGGATAGTTTGGATTTCTAATACTTGGAGGGAGAATGGGGAAGATAAGGGAGGATGTTCCTGAATTAGCTCAGCCCAGGCTAGCACTGGAAGCTGGCATTGTCCTTCATGTCCTGTTGGATTGTTGGGAGTTCAGGCTCAGTGCTGGATTGGCTTTTGGAATGCAAATACTGAGCTGGCCACTGGGGGACGACAGAGGCTAAGGAATAGGGAGGCTAAGAGGGCTAGAAGATTCCTTGGGGACTTTACCCCTTTGATTCAACAACCTACAGAATGCCTCATTTATTCACCTCTAAAATCCTACCTCCACCCTCCTCTGTCTTTAGAGTCCTAATCGCCTAATTCAGAAGCCCCTGGAGCTTTCTGCCTTTCCCACTCATACCCAGGAACCAATCCAAGGAAGAAAATTCCCTCCCTCTCCACACCTCTTCCCCCACCCCTCATGGCTGAAGCTGGGGCTGCCAGAGGCTCTTCTTTGTGTCCTGGAGAGGGGATGTGAGGGAAAGACAAGCCAGACCAGGAAGAGTTCTGTTCCTCTGAGGGGGCTGGCTTCGTCGTGAGGAAGATGCAGGGGTGGGGGGTGTCAATTGAGGTCTCACCCCAACCCTGACTTGGGCAGCCATGGGGAGGTAGAGGTATGATGGGGGTAGGGTGGGGAGATTTGGTGGAGAGACTAATGGAAAGCCTTAGAAATAAACTGGGCCTTAATTGGGAGGTACACCGAGTTCACACACTGGGACTTTCCTTACCACAGGTAAGAAGGAGTCTCTAAACCAAGCTGGACTAAGTTGTGATTGGCATGAGGAGGTTTCCATGTCAGAGATCCTGGCTGGATTAGCTCAGAGGCAGCTGGAGAGTGGTGGACCTGAGTGCCATATATGTGCGCTGGTTATCTGGTCAGCTGGGTCCAGTACCCAGTAGGTCTGGGTTTATCTGTGGAGAAAGTCAAGAGCCTGGCTCTTTAGCCTTCCTGGTAGGGTGGGAGGTAGGAAGCTAGCTCATATGCTAGTGAGGGTCAGAGCTAGCAGGGATGGGGAGATGAGGAAACAACTGCCCCTTCCCTCTACTCCTTGGGTTGTCCAAATGTTTGCCCTGCTTGGGATGTTTCTCCAGGAGAACTTTATTCTCTGTTTTTATGGGGTCTGGCATGTCCAAAATGTTCACTAAGGGGCCAGGAGCAGGACTAGGCAAAGAAGCCATTTCTCCAGCCAGCATCATCCTTCCCCAGGTCTACTGGCCCTGTGAGATGGAGCACTAGGATGGGGTCAGTGACAGGTGGGGACAGCTGTTGCTCTCCTTCCCCCAATTCCTGAGCCCCTGACAGTGATGGATGGCCCAGCCCCTATTTGCACATTCCCCAGGTAACTGGAGTGTGGAGACAACAGGTGGACTGTGCTGAAGTGCTGCAAGATTTCCCCCAGGAGGCTGCCCTATGCCGGGCTGGAGAGCAGAGGACAGGAGGAACTACCAGAGGAAGCTAAGCCCAGACCAGTGACATTCAGGAGAGCAGGGATGTTGAAGATGAGGCTTCTAAGGAGCCCAGGGTCCCAGCTATGGTTCAGAGCCTGTGCCGACCGTTATGCCCCACTGAGCCATGCTCTGGCTCTCAGATACCCTGTTCCAGACTCGTTTCAGGGGCATAGGGCAGGCCATTTGCCTGTATGGGACCCAGAGGATTGGGACAGATTTTGTGGAGTCCAGAGTAGGGTAAAGTAATATAAGGAGGGGATAAAGAGAGAGGAAGGGGGGGGGGCAGGCCCATCTCAGGAAGAGAGGAGCTCCTCCTATCCCTGGTCTCTTTCTGCCAGCAGCCTGAGCAAACCAGGCTGACACCTGGAAGATCAAAGTGATTTCAGTGCAAATACCCACAAACCAGGCATGAAGCTGGGGCAAGGACCAGAGAGGGCCTGGGGGTTGAGTGTCCAGTTGAGTCTTAAGCTTTTGGGACCACCTCTGTTTCCCCAGCCACTGGGACTTGTCCTGGCTGCAGTAAAACTAGACTTGCAGAGCAAACCCACTTGGGGCTGGATCTAACCTAGCCCTGGGGTGTGGCACAGCCAAGATATGGCAGAAGGAAGAGTGGGAAGGCTCGGCCCCACCCTGAATCTGCCCTGGGCCTGACCCAGAGAGATAGTGACTTGGGAAAAGCAAGGTATTTATGGGGGAAGGGGGGACAATCTAGGCCAACACAGACTCCAGCTGGTCTCAGCTAGGGGGAGGTGAGTGCATGGGAAGAACAGGAGAGAAGGAGGTGTTAGAAATAAGCAGCAGCCGGGGGAAGGTCAAGGAGGGGGGGAGGAGACATTTGTAATACTCTTTGTAATACTTTAAGCAATAAAACTAAATTTAAAAAAAAGAAAGAAGCAGCTGGGCAAAAGTGGGCTTTACAGGCCGAGGCTGGCAGTGCAGGGTATGCAGCCAGATTGAGTCTGGAACCTATTTTCTCACCTCTAAATAAGCCTATTAATACCAACCTCAGGGATGGTGTGAGAATTATACAAAGAGAGCACCAAAAGTATAGCATCCAACTACAATGCCCAGCACACAGTAGGTGTTCAAGAACTAAAACCTTGCCTTTTTCTGTGGATTGGTGTGTGTAAGCAGAGGTGGTGGTTCTTTGAAGGGACAGACAGGAGGCCTAGGGTAGGCCACAGATGACTGTAGCTAGGAGAGAGGGCTGCTAGCATTGCAGGGTGGGCTCTCTGCTCTCTGACCCTTTGGTGTGCCAGGCCCACCCCTTGGTTCACAGGTCTTTCCAGGGCCCTGGGATGTCAGCATAGAATCGTGAGTAGAAGCTCATGTTCTGTAGCCAAATGGCCCAGGTTTGAATCCTGAGTTTCCCACTTCCTGGCTGTGTAGTCTTAGGTGAGTTAGTTCACTTCTCTTGTCAGAGTGCAAGGTAGGCAAGGAGAGGTCAAGGACAAGGGTCCCAGAAATCCAGGGTGTGTGTATGTTCATGCATGTGTGTGTGACCGTGACATGATAAAATGTGGGGGCTAGACTCTACATTCCACGATGGCAGGAACCAGGCCTTCCATCTGGTGTGGCGTGAGTGGGTAAGATTGACCAAGAATTCATGTATGAATATGTATGTATGTGAGAACACCAGAGGGCTGAAAAATGTTCATATGGCACATACAGCAGGTGTGAGTGGGTGAGAACATGTGTGACCAGGAATGAGGGTGTCTCTGTGGGAAGCTCTGTCGAGGAATAATAGTTTCCATTTAGTAAGTGCCTTGGTGGGCCAGGCATGAAGCTAAGCCTTTTATATGCATTATCTCATTCACCCCTCACCTCTGTGAAGGAGGCATGATCTCCAGATTACAAGCGAGTTAACTGAAGCACACAGAGGTGAAGTGACTTGCTCAAGGAGACAGAGCTGATAAGCAGTGAAATAGCTCAGAAGTTTATACTCCCTGCCTTTCATGGGGTTGAGAAGCTGAGTTCATGGAGTTATGCCTGAAGCCTTCTGCATCCCTGGGCCCAAGAGGTCCCCACATACTGATTTTAGTCTGCTTGGAGCTCTTGCAAGGCAAGGCTCAGCAGGGCTCTTCTGCCGGTCACCAGGGTAGGCCCAGCTCAGAGGCTAGCATAGAATCAGTGCTCAGGAAACTTGAAACTTGAGGGGGTGTAGGCTTGGATAAGAGAGGGCCCACCTCATCCCCAGATCCTGACTTCCTCTCAGACTCCCTTGGGGAGTAATTTTTCCCTGCCTTAGGGGCGTGAATCACTACTTTTGAGGCCCCACTGGTGTGGGACAGAAAGTGGGGGCCCAGAGTCACCAGCCTCCGATGGGACAGGGAGTAGTCTCAGCCCTGCTCCCCAGATGGAAATTGTGTGCTATGACTAGGAGTGAGTAGTGTGTGGAGTGGGCCTAGACATAAAGAGGTATCTCCTCTTTCCTCTACTGCCCTCCCCACCCAGGATTAGGTGTTGGCACACTCAGGAATTGCTTCTGAATTCCCAGGTTTTCACAGCACAGCAGAGGAGCCTCATCTCCATCATCCCACGCCTGATTTTGGGTTTGCCTTCCTCCCAAGGGGTACTCAGAAGGGGGAAAGTGGAATCCAACACTGGTTGGTTCTGGGTTTAGCTGGGTCTTTGGGGATGTGGCCAGGGACACAGTTGAACCTTCCTAGGCCTAGTAATCTCTTAGAGGACTGTGAGTGAAGAGTAGGGTCCTGGCCATCCTGAAGGCTGCTGCTTTCCAGGCATGAACCAGCTTTTAACCAGGAATGAATTAAGCAAGGATGTAAGCCAGAGGGGGCTGGAAATGTGTCAAGTCACATTAGAGGGGAATAGGCATGGGCTTTGGAGACAGCTAACTCTTGGGTCAAATCCTTCTTACACTACCGAGTAGCTAGGTGACCTCAGAGGAGTCACTTCTCCTCCCTGAATCTTAGTTTCCCATTTATGTAAAATGGGGATAATGAAACTCATCTCAGAGGATTGCAAAAGGAAATTCATCTACCACAGTTACTGGCACAGAATAGGTACCCAGTATGTGGCAGGTTGCTTTCCATACTCAGGTTTTGATGTTCTGCCATGCACTTGCAGAGGGGAGGGGGGTGATTTTTGTTTCCAAGCTTGAGTTTGGGGTGCCCTTGCATCTTATTCTCATCTCTCCTTGCTCATACCCCAATAAGGGGCCCAGCTGGGATCTGAGAGACTCTAGATAACTCCTCCTCCTCCCTGTCTACCCAGATCCCTCTCACTCTGGATGCCCTGTCCCTGAGAGTAGGAGGGGTCCCGCTTCTTTTTATTTTCCCCCAAACAGAGGCTCTCTCACAGCCAGAGATAATAAGATAATCCAGTGAGAAACCCAATAGCTCAGCCTCCTACTTAAATGAGATAAAGGAATGAAACTGTATAAATGGTAGAGCACTTTGGTGTCTCAAATGGTTCCTCACTTAATTATTTCCATAAAGAAACAGTAAGGGGACTTCATATTCTTGGAAATCCCAAATCCACATCTTTTTACTGTGCTTTCTCTTATTCCTTACACTCGGGCGTGTTTTTTGATATCTGTTCCAGGTCTTGTGTTTAAGTGCTTGTGCCAAGCTTGTGTGTGCCACGCTCCAGTTCAGTGAGAGCATCATTTGTCCCAGGTGCCCGCAGTACTATGAAAGACCAGTAGGGGGAGATATTAGCACGTGGGTGTGTCTGTTGGGATCTTACCAGGGCAAGCGGGTTGGACCGGGAGGACCAAGCTGTGGGATGGAGCCAAAGTTACAAGCAAGGAAGCGAGGAGGGGCTGGGAGAATGGGGTAGGGCTGGGAGACAAAGACCCAGATGGCAGGCCAGGAGAGGCTGGAGTCCGGTGTCTGCGAGTTCTGCACGCCCTCTTTTGCTTTTTGAAAAGGGGCCTGCCCTGCGCCTTTCTTCTTTGCCTTTAAGGTGTCTGTCTTTATGGAGGTGCCCTCTTATCCCTGCTGGCCTATTCGAGGCCTTGCCTGCGCCTTCTGACAGGACCTGACTTTAAATCTGTGCTCCTGTGGCTCTCCTCCAAATCTGAAATTCTGAAGGCCTAGTACCTAGGGGTTAAAAACTCACCCCCACACCGGGAATCCTGTACTTAACCCATCTGAATCCCCACTACCCACCACTATCCGTTTGTATGTTCAGGTCTCTGGGTCAATGTACAAGCAGACATTTCATTGAAAGGGCGGAAGGAGGAATGGCCACCAGAGTTATACGGGAGGCTGGCCTTGGAGCAAACAGGCTATCCTTGCTACAGAGAAGAGGACTTCAGGGCTCGTGTGTATATAAAAGAGAATGGAAGTACTACTTTCTTGGGATACTTGTGACAGGGCCTGTGTGTTTTAGGACAGTGGGTCTGAGTGTTGACCAGACGCGCGGGGAGGAGAGGAAGCCGACAGCTGTAGAGGAGCGCCAACTTCCCACGGGTGAGCGCTCTGGGAACAGGACTAGGCGGGACCCACCCTTAACCGCACGAGCCACACACTCAGATTGGTGCCATGAGAGCGCGGCGTCCTTAAGAGCTCCCTGAAGCCCCGCCCCTTCCTGTTCGGGGGCGTGGTAAGGGGCAAGGACCCTGAAACGGAGGTTGCTATTGGCTAAGAGCAGTAGGGTTGGCCTTGCTTTCGTGTGACCACGGGAGTAGACAGCATAGCAGCCGCGGAGGGAGTCTATGCGTGCTGGACCGCAGTGCGAGGTGTGTGAGGCTAGTATTGGCTGAAGACCCTCGGGCGCAATCGCAGGGGAGCTAGGACTCGGCGACCCTGCGAGGCTTCAGAAGCACAAACTGATGGGACTAGCTCGCTCAGCCGAATCTCCCCTCTTTTAAGTGCACTGACCGGGGCCCGCGTTGAAGTAGAAGCTGTCGGGGGGGCGCGGAGCCCGGAGTCCCAGTGTGGCCTGGAGGAACGGAACTTGTGTCAGGGCGAGCCAGGTGGGAGCTCCCGAACAGCGCTCCGATTGTAAGGAGAAGCCCACATCTTCCGAGGGGTGCCGATCCCGGGACAGTCGAGGCGAATCCCCAGCGGGGAGACCCTGTAGGGGAAAGGGTACGCAGTCCCAAACAATCTCGGAAAGCAGAGCGGAATCAGGTGGGTGCACCCGGGGGCGCCAAGCCCCTGTCGCGTCTGGTGTGGAGGAGAGATCAGGGGAACGAGCCCTCGGAGGCCCCAGCCTGTGCCCAGGTTGGGGGCGATTGCCCAGTGAGTCCTCCTGGCCGGCCGGGAGAAGAAGAGCGGCACCGAAGCCTGCGGGAGGGGAGCACTTCAAGGCCGGTGGCCGTGGAGGATGGGAGCCTGAGCGTTTCAGAGCGCAGCGCGGCACGGCGGCAAGACGAGGCCAGCTTTGCTGAGGAAGCGCCAGGAGATCCGGAACTGCAGCCTGCCCCCCCGGGAAGATGGCCCGGTCCGGGCAGCTTTGGCTCGGAAAGTGGCTTGTGGCGATGGTCGTGTTGGCGCTGTGCCGGCTTGCCACGCCACTGGCCAAGAACCTGGAGCCTGTGTCCTGGAGTTCCCTCAACCCCAAGTGAGTAACTTAATCTTCTCTACTCCCTGGGGTGGGAGGCACTCCCTCCGGGTGAGGCCGAGCGCCCCTGAGTGCAAGTGGGGAAATGTTTGGAAGAAGAGCGGCGCCCCATTTTGTCTCTGGCTTTTTCGAGTGTGTTTTCCTGCGGAGGGGCAGGGCAGGGTGCGGCGGGTTGAGGTGGGGGCACTTGTCTGTGTTGTGACCCCGCAGCTTGTGGGCCCTCTCCTTCATACCTCCCAGATTAAGTCGAGATGGTCACTCCAGGGGGAGCTGGGAGTGCAGGCGCTCGGTAGTGCACTACAGAGCTGGGTGGTGGGGGGAGAAGGCAGCCCCTTCTGGGGCCCCTGAGAACGTGGCGGTTTTCGCCCAGAGCATAGGGGTGGGGGGCGACTTTGACCTGGGCTGGGGATGAGGCCAAAACATTGGTTCCTCGTTTGTTTAGCTATGAAGGGACCTAGGCGCGGGACTCCGCTTGGGGGGGGGGCAGCGCCCCTATACCAATTTGGGCTTCTCCCATTTTCATTTCTCTTTCTTCCCTGGTTTGCCTCCCTAGCTTTACGTTTT
>NW_006292087.1:166908-179898 GCF_000327345.1 Myotis davidii | reverse complement strand
CACACCTTTCTGGGCTGTGGCTCACTGGTTTCTGGGCTGTTAGTAGGGAGTGAATGGGGCTGTGTGGTGACCTCTGGACCTTTTTCTCCTTTGGCATCCAGGACTCAGGTTGGAACTTAGGGTCAAAATTGCTCTTCCTTCCTGTTTTCTTGAGGTCCCCGCAGTGTGCAGACACCCCCCACTTAGTGGGAAAGTGGGGGGGGGCTTGGACTTAGTGGGAAAGTGGGGGGCCTTGGCCTGCCCTGTCGGTGCTCTCCCATTCCTATATCTGAAATCTTTTCTTATCCACTGTCCTGGGCTCCCTGCTAACTTCCTGGGCTCCTGTTGGCCCCAGACTCTTAGGTCCCAGGGACATCTGAGCCCTGGAGTGGGAGAAGACAGCTTCTTTAGTTCTCTTCTCCTTGGGTTAAGGTAGGGTCCTATTTACTGTTCAACGGGGTAGCAAAACCAGGGTCAGGATGGAGGGCTCTGTCTTGGCCTTGGAAAAGGAGTAGCAAGAATTTCTCCCATACCCTAAGCCATGTCAGGCACAGCGCTCTACTAACAGTAGGCACTCAAAGTGGTCTGGGGTCCCTGGGCTGCTGAGCCTAGAAGGAAAGGTTGTAAAGTGTCCAGTTCTCCCCCTTAAGGGTAGAGGCTGGAAATGCTCCCTCTTGAGCCAGGAGAGCTGAAAGCCGCCTGGGGTAGCCCATCATAGGGGCTCATGGGAATGACCTAATTGCTCTCTCAGGTCTCTAACCAGAGATAGCATGCAGCTCCACAGCTGGAAGGGAGCCCTCCTGCAGAGTTGAGGTGGTGGGGTGGGGAGAGCTGGGAGAAACAGGATTTCTCTGAGTTTCTCCCTTTTTGTGTTTTGAGTTTTTAGTGCTCTGGACTGGTTTGCAGGTTTTTGAGGTCTGACACCCCTACATCCACTTCAGGTTGAGTGCAGGCATTCTGTGTGTGTGTGTGTGTGTGTTGGGGGGGTGATGACTGAGGATTCAGTAGGACCTGCATGAATTCTACTCTATAATTGAGCAGGTTTTGGGAATGGTTGGTGACTGGTTTTGGTACCCCTGTGTGCCCCCCACCCCCCTTCCATCTCCTCTCAGGGGTCTGCAGCCACCATGGGGGTGGGCAAGAAGACAGGAGGGAGGCACTACCCTCAGCTCCACTGGAGCTCTGGGGGCTACCTTTGCCTCTGCACCCAACCCTTAGGCTGCCACAGCCTTTCAAATGAACAGTCTCCCTCTGTCCATCTCCCTCTTTGCTTCTGGTTCTCCCTCTCAGGTCCCTGTTGGTTGCCCTTCTCTGATCTGCACTAACCTTCCCTCTCTAGCCAGGCTCCTCAGCTCTCCCTCTTTCTCACACTCCCTCTCACTCTTAGTCACTCTCTGCCTCTTTTTCTCAAGTCCTTTTGTTTCTCGCACATGCCCGTGCTCCCTCACAGGCTCATTTTCTCTCTTCCCTCCCTTCTTCTTCCTGACTTTTCCCAGTGCTTATAAACCCTGCTTAATTGCTTCCTCCTTGGGAAAAATATCAAAATAAAGAAGTGGTGGGGCCAGAGGTATGTTTGCAGGTTCCAGGGCACACCCCAGTCCTGACCATCAGAGGGGAGCTGGAAGGGCCAGTTCAAGACTCCCAGCCTCTTTCCCAAATTGGCACTGGGGCTTCCCAGTGTGGTAGACCCTGGGTGGCAAGAGCTACTGCCTCCTTGGCCTCTCTTGTCCGCTTTGTCTGAGGAGTGCAGGGTGGGGAGGGGGAGGTTGGTCCCACTAGAGGCTGGGAGGAACCAGAGTGTGCGCATGCACTTGGCTGAAGAGCTGTGATGGAAGGTCCTAGGGTCGCCTCCTCCCCCAGTCTCCTCTCCTGAGAGCTTGGGGCAGCCGGCAAACCTCACATTTGAGTCCTCAGGCAAGTCCAGCTGCTGCAGTTCAGTCTCTCAGTCCCGTTTTGACCCCTTCTTGCCCCCCACTCAGGTTCCCCCACCTCCAGGGAGTGGGAATGTGCCTAATATCACATTACACCTCTACAAGGGGGTGGGGGTGGGGGTTCAGCTTGGCATCCGGGACCCTTTGACTCCATTTAGCATGGGTGGGGGCAGCTGCAGACCCCAACCCAGGCTTGCCTGCTACAAGCCAAAGTGTTGTCCCCAGCCCCCTCACAGCTGTTCCAGCTCACAGTCCTGGGGAGGCCAGCTTATGGGGCCCCTAGCCAGGGCGGCTAGGGACCTGACCTCCTCTACTCTGTGGCTGATTGGCCATAGGTGGGGGCCTGAGAGTGATGGGAACCCAGCTCATTGAGTTCCCTGTTACTCTCCCTCTCCACCCCCGCCCTGTGCAGCCAGGCCAAGGCTAGAAGGGCCTGTGAGGCTGTGGTGGGGGCTGAATCAAGGGTTCCCTTTCTCCCCTCAGGCTCTCCATTGCCTCACCAGCTCAGTGGTTGATGATGGGCGGGCCCAGTCTACTACTGTGCATCATGATTTTTGGGGGTTGGGACTAGAGAAAGGGTGGCCAGCCAGGAGGCTGCTGGTTGCCATGGGAACACCAGGTTTGGGGGAGGTTCACCCTGTGATAGGGGAGCTGAGGTGGGGGAATGCTCACCAGCCACATTTGGGGTTCCTTACCCTGTGCCCACAGAAGCCCCTCCTGGGTGTGTTCATCTGGTACTCATTTTGGGTGGGGGTGCTAACAGCCAGCACCGTAAGCTTCTGACTTCTAAATAGCACTGTTCTTGGTATGCTAACAGTTAGGCAGTACCTTGCTACTCACAAGTGCCCTTATATGTGAGCTCATTGGATGTTCCCAACAGCCCTGGGAAGTTGGAACCATAACTATTTCCAAGATGAGGAGGCATACACCTAGAAAAGGGAAGTGACTTGTCTACAGTCAGTCAGTAAGCCTGTAAAAGTAGAGCTGTGCTGTGTACCATTCTGTCTATGCCATTCTGCTGCTGTGGCCTCTACGAGAAATGGGAATTCAAGGTGGAGTTTGGGAAGAGGCACTGGGTCCCTGCCTCTCTGGGTTCCCCTCTCATCTCACAGGTGTGGGTGCATCTGTCCTTGTGATTCAGACCCTGCCTGTGTGGGATGAGCAGTGCTCTGACTTTCTCATTTGACTTTGCTGGGCCTGCCTCTGAGGGCAGCCTGCTCATGTGACCTGAACTAGAGACAGCCAACTCACTACCTGGCACTCTCCCTCCTGAGCTCTGAACAGCACTGTTGCTTCCTCTCTAGTCCAGGAATCTTCCTCTCAGGGACCCCACAGAAAGCAGACAATGAGGAAGGGATGGTTAAGCCCCCAGTGAACCCTAGCATTGGCGAGGTGGGGCAGATAGGAGGTCACAGTCCAGTGTGGGTGTGGAGGTGGCCTCCTCTGGGACTCTCCTGACTTCCCTGTCTCCGACAGTGCTGTGCATGTGCCAGGACCCAGCTGCTGTTCCTGCCCACCCACTCCTGGGCGGGCACTGCTGGGACATGCCAGGCCTGCTCCTGCTGCCTCAGGGGCTGGGTGGAGCTGGGGGAGTGAAAGAGGAGCCTTTAATTTGGGGGCTCCCCACCCTTGCTGGGATGAGAGCTGACTTGAGCTCTGGCTTGGGTTCTGTCCTCCACTGGTCCTACCACCCTGGGGGGTGCAGGCGTGGTGGTGCTGGGGTCACCCAATCAAGACTGTGGCTAGTCTTTCTACTAAACTTGGACTAGCATGGCCTTGAACCAGGCTCTCCCTTTGGCCACTCTCTGACCACAAGTTCCTAGAGCTTGAGGTAATGATGAGGAGAAAAGAAGTGTAGATTTGGTCAAACATGGGCAAGCTTTCTGGGCATAACCCCACACTGCAAACTCTCCCCCCTGGACATTGTATGTGTATGAGTGGAGAGGGGTTCAGCTGGACAAAAGAAGCAGGGGCTAGTTAGCCTCTGATCAGTCCAGGGCCTTGGAGGCTACTACCTAGATCCTTGAGGCTTCTCCTATCCAGAGTTCTTTTTAAGCTGTCATTGGTGGAAGGCTGTGGGAGAGACATGGGCTAGGGTGCAGGGGGAAAGGCAGGCCCCAATGCAGGAACTGAACTGGTCAGGCTGTGTTCCCCAAGTCCTTTTACTCCTTGGGGTGGCTCCATGGGACCCAGGGGCTATCAGATGCTAAGGAGGGAAGGCCTCAGGGGTTACCATGACAACCTGCTTCAGGCTTCCTGCTGGGCCATGTCAATCCCCTTAGTTTCCAGAAAAGGGCTTTGTCTGGGGGTGGCCCCAGGCAGGAAAGCTTGACTTGATAGTGGGGGCAGTAGTGGTTTTTGAAAAGCAGAGGATAAAGACTTTAACTTGGGGACAATCTCTTCCTCCTCCTCTCCTGCCCCTATTCCTAACCTGGTGAGTATGAGACAAGACTTTCAGGGTTCCCCTGTACAATGTGACTAGTGTTGTACATGGCTTCATAACCTCACTCTCTCACAGGCTACATACCCAATCCTTGTGGGCCCTTGCCACTTTCTTGGGCCTCTCATAGACCAAGAATCAGTTTTTCCAGTGGTGGGGGCTCAGAGTCAAGGAAGACAGGTCTCCTCAGGCTCCTCTCCCTTCTGCACTTTAGGGGAAGGTACCTTTCCCTTTGCCAGCTGCTATGCAAATGAACTTATGAATATTTATTAACTCTGTTTACTGAGGTTGAAGTGAGTCTGAGGGGTATTGGGGGCAATAGTCCTCTCTTCTTCTCCTGCCCCCACCCACTATGTAGACATCTGTTTCCTCTATGTCTTTGGGTTCCAGTTAGCTGGAAGCCCTGTGTTCCAATTCCAGGGCTCCAGATCTTGAGTGGCAATGGAAGACTGTGCTCAGGGCAGACAGGACACCCTGGTGAGTAAGCCAGGGCAAGATTATTAGAAAGCTGAGCTGGCCTGTACCCCCTTGCATGCCCTCATTGCTGTCACCTACAGGTAGGGTCTTATTGAGGTGCAGCTGTACAAGGTTTTCTTAGATCAGGGGTCCTCAAACTTTTTAAACAGGGGGCCAGTTCACTGTCCCTCAGACCGTTGGAGGGCCGGACTATAGTTTAAAAAAAAACTATGAACAAATTCCTATGCACACTGCACATATCTTATTTTGAAGTAAAAAAACAAAACGGGAACAAATACAATATTTGTATTTGCATGTGGCCCATGGGCCGTAGTTTGAGGACCCCTGTCTTAGATGCTCTAGGGCAGCTGTGGGCAAACTACGGCCCTCAGGCCGGATCCGGCCCATTTGAAATGAATAAAACTATTGAAAAAAAAAGACTGAAAAAAAAACTATTACCCTTTTATGTAATGATGTTATTTTGAATTTATATTAGTTCACATAAACACTCCATCCATGCTTTTGTTCCAGCTCTCTGGTCCAGTTTAAGAACCCATTGTGGCCCTCGAGTCAAAAAGTTTGCCCACCCCTGCTCTAGGGACTAAGCATCTAAGTCCCGGTTGGCTCTGAGTATCTCCCTTCAATGATAACGTTCATCTTATCATAGCTTCACATAGGGAGCCTGGGCTCAGTGGGTCTAAGCTTCCTTGTGGCTCTAAGGTGTTAGAAGTTGTCTAATCCTGCTATCTGGATGGAACCATTGTGAGGATTGGAAAGTGAAAAATACCTTGGGAAATATAGAGGCTTTGGTGAAACTTCTTGGCTTTTTATGGAACATGGGGTGGGGACATTCTCTCTTAAATGTTTATGTGTTCCCCCATCCCATGCCTGCTTCCTTTCTGGCCCTCTGGGGTACAATAAAGTTAGGTACTAAGGGGGAGTCCTCATGGATTTTACAATCCTGCACAGCAAGATGGCAGGCCCCAGCTTGGTGGAGCTTCACTAGACATGAAGAGAGGGCTGCCTTTCTTCAGGTCCTTCATCTACTTGGTCTAGTTCCCCTACTCGCCTCCTTGGCTGTCATTTTCCTCCCTGGGGTTAGGACACAGAGCTCCCAGATAGCCCTCATACCTCATACCTTGTAGTGCCCACTGTGGAAAGTACCCTCACAAAGTAGAACCATGCTCCTCCACTGTCAACTTTGTTCTCTTGAAGTACTGCCTTCAGCCCTTCATTGTCATTCTGCTAGAAAGTCTGTCCCCAATGAGGTGAAACCCACAGTGCAGGTTGTGAACCTCAATACTTTTTAGTCTGGCCCCAGCTAAGCTTTTCCACCTCTTCCTCTACCAATCACTGGGCCATTCAATGACCTGAGTTTTGTGTCCCAGCCACTGCTGTTCACTCTTTTTAAATTAAATTAAAAATTTTAATTATTTTTAATTTTATTGAATTTATTGGGATGACATTTGTTAATAAAATTACATAGGTTTTAAGTGTAAAATTCTACAGTATATCATCTGTCTATTGTATTGTGTGTTCACCATCCCAAGTCAATGCTCTTCACTCTTGCTGTGTGTTGTCTTCTTATTTGTCACCTAGGATCCACTTCACATGAGCTGTGCTTCCACTCACTGCCTCCAGCTCTTGCTGTTTGAACTACCCCCTCATACACACAAACACACACACACACACACACACACACACACACACACACATATATATATATATATATATATAGAGAGAGAGAGAGAGAGAGAGAGAGAGAGAGAGCGCCTGGTGCTGTCTATTGCTGGAACATGGGCCATTTACTTTTCTGATCCCTACCAGACAGTAAAGTCTTTGATGATGGGGCCACATCTTTTCTTCCTATCCACCCATTCAGGAAACAAGACTGGGCTCTTGGTACTTGGTGTCAGTATCTGGCTGCCTGACTCTTGAAGTTAAACATGTTGAGTGCTTACTGTGTGCTAGATGCTCTGAGTATGCCATTGCATCCAAGGCAGCACAGGCCTGACACCTAGGGAGGAGGGCTCTTTCCACCCCCAGTTTATGAGGGAGGAAACAGAGGCTCAGGAAGAACAGGTAGCACATCCAAGGCTACAGAAATAGTAAAGGCCCTGTCTGTCTAATTTCAAAGTCTGTCTTCTTTCTCCTACATAGTACTACCTAGCTCCCATCTCCAGCCTGCCCAGACTCAGATGTGGCCAAGAGAACACCACTTTTTTACTTTGTGCTTAGGCAAGGATAGAATGATGAGAATAGATGGCCCTGGGCAGCTGCCCTCCCCCTGCTATTCCCAAGTGTCCGGCCTTCTGGAGTAGAAGACCTACCCAGTTCAGATGGCATTTGTTCATCTCCTCTCAGAATCTGGAGCAGAGGCAGTGTGGATGTGGGGGAATTAGAGCACAGATGAAGGAGGTTCCAAGGGCCCTATATTATATGATCTATTGTCTCTGCTTTGGTCCCCTCTCCTCTCTCTGTTCTTAGGAGTGAGACTGGTCAAGTTTGGGGATTCAGACTCTTGCATGATGGGGATGAGATATGTCCAGGTAGGACACTGGGCAGTGGGAGTGGGGAGATCTGTGTGGAGCTGCACCTGGCCTGAGACTGTGCCCATTATCCCTGGGCTCCAGGAGATGCCTGTTCCTATCTCCCCATCATGACCAATATTAGCAAGGATGGGAGAGAAGGTATGGGTCCCAGGCAGGTTGAGTTTCCCCAGCCATTGGCTGGGAGCTGCAGGGGGTAGTGGCTAAAGCATGTGTAGGCGTGTGTGTGTGTGTGTGTGTGTGTGCGCGCGCGCGCGCGTGCACACACACATATATGCGCATGTGTGCAGAGGAGGTGGAAGCAGTGGCTATGAAGGAATGTGAGTGTGATGGTGGTGGGAGGATGATTGGGCTGCCACTTCCAAGGCAGCACAGGCCTGACACCTTGGTACACAGCCCATCAGCCACTTCAACCCCCTGCGGAAATGCCACATTAAGACAAAGGGCTCCCCCAGCTAAGCAGTGCCCCACCCTGCCAAGCAGTCAAAGCCTGGCAGCCTTGCCCATGGGCCACCCCTTCTACTCCCTGTTGGCAATGTGGTTCTCTGTCCTCACTCCCAGCCCCATGATGGAAAAAATACAGAATTCCTCTTCTTTCTATCCCCACTCAGGAGACCCAGCCAGCCCTCATTGTTTGCTCCCCTGGCTTGGGAGATGGCCTGAAAGCCCCAACCCTGAGGCTGACCCTCTCTTCCCTTCTGAGCAGGTTCCTGAGTGGGAAGGGCCTGGTGATCTACCCAAAGATTGGAGACAAGCTGGACATCATCTGTCCCCGAGCAGAAGCAGGGCGGCCCTACGAGTACTACAAGCTGTACCTGGTTCGGCCTGAGCAGGCAGCTGCCTGCAGCACTGTGCTCGACCCCAATGTGCTGGTCACCTGCAACCGGCCAGAGCAGGAAATCCGCTTCACCATCAAGTTCCAGGAGTTCAGCCCCAACTACATGGGCCTGGAGTTCAAGAAGCACCATGATTATTACATTACCTGTGAGTCCCTGCCCATCATGTGGGTGTCTCCTATTCTGTAGCAATGGCTGCCTCTAAGTGAGACTGCACACAGTTAAGGCTCTGCCTGATCTGGTCCTCTTTGAAGACTGGCATGTTCTCCTCCCAGCCTGGCCTTGGAATTCTGCCCCTAATATTCACCAAGGGCCCACTGCCAGCTCTCCTTGGCTCGAGTGGGAGAGTCCAATTTGTGGTGTTCTCTCTCTTATTTTCTTTGCCCACCTAAGATCCAATCTTGGGAAGGGCAGAGTTAGCAAAACTCTTTGGGATCAGCCAGCTGTTTGGCTTTTCTCTTTATGGGAAACTGCCACCCCAAGAGGGGGAAGGACCTTTTTTGCCCAAGGTCACACAGGGAGTTAGGGATGGGATTAGGACTCTAACCCAGTTCTGACCCCCTAATCCAGGATTTCTTCCAGTTTGTGTAGAAGCCTCCCTCAAAATGCCAGTCTCATTGTTTTGCTGCTGAGCAACATTGCCCAATGAGAAGACATATCTTAGTGTCCACTGAGAAAGAAGGGCCAGGGCCTGGTCATGATCAGCACCCTTGGGCAGCGGTAGGGCTTGCTATTCTGTCCCTGTGGGAGGGAAAGAAGTTGAAATGATCACAGGTAGGTGGGGGCTCCTTGCTACTCTCCACCTCCCAGTTCTGTCCTAAAGCAGTACTAGGGTTTCTGGGTAATGTGGGCAGGCCTGTCTCTCCCCCTGATGACACTGGCATCTTGCTGCAGCTACATCCAATGGGAGCCTGGAGGGACTGGAAAACCGGGAGGGAGGTGTGTGCCGCACACGCACCATGAAGATCATCATGAAGGTCGGGCAAGGTGAGTGCCCAGTTTGAGGGCCCCTAGTTAGGCCTTTGCAACAGATGTCTCTGACTGAATGTGAGTGTGTTGGGAGTAGGGGAGGGGGAAGTAGAGTTAAAGTAGCTGAGGTCTGGTATACAGCCCATACTTGGCCGACCTTAGATGAATGAGTCCCTCATGCTGGTGGGGTCCCTTCTCCTCACCTGTCCTCTCTCCACCCACAGACCCCAATGCTGTGACACCTGAGCAGTTGACTACTAGCCCACCCAACAAGGAGGCTGACAACACTATCAAGATGGCCACGCAGGCCCCCGGTAGTCGGGGCTCCCTGGGTGATTCTGACGGCAAGCATGGTAATATATGGGTGTCTCCCAGACTCTGGGACCCAGAGGGCAGAAGCCATTGCCACTGCCCTTTCAGGCCTTGTCTCTGAAGAAAGGCAGGATGGGGCCCAGCCTGAAATCTGCCATGTGTCCTTAACTGTTCCTCCCCTCCCGTTCCCTTCCTCAGAGACTGTGAACCAGGAAGAGAAGAGTGGCCCAGGTGGGAGCGGAGGCAGCAGCGGGGACTCCGATAGCTTCTTCAACTCCAAGGTGGCATTGTTTGCAGCTGTTGGCGCTGGCTGCGTCATCTTCCTGCTTATCATCATCTTCCTGACGGTTCTGCTGCTAAAGCTGCGCAAGCGACACCGCAAGCACACACAGCAGCGGGCACCTGCCCTCTCACTCAGTACCCTGGCCAGTCCTAAGGGGGGCAGTGGCACCGCGGGCACCGAGCCCAGCGACATCATCATCCCCTTACGGACTACAGAAAACAACTACTGCCCCCACTATGAGAAGGTGAGTGGGGACTACGGGCACCCCGTCTACATCGTCCAGGAGATGCCACCCCAGAGCCCAGCGAACATCTACTACAAGGTCTGAGAGCCCGGCACGGCCTCGGGCCCTGAGGGACTGTTGGAGGGGACTGCACCTCTCCTTTCTCTCCATGCCCTTCCCCTTGCCAGCTGTGCCCACCTTTGTATTTAGTTTTGTAGTTTCTTGGCTTTTATAATCCCCCTTTGCCCTGCCCCTAGGCTTTGGAGGGGGTACTCATGCCCCCAGCCCCCATGCTCTTGTGCCTTCCCCCTCTGGCCAGGCCTCTGGGCTCTGTGGGGGCACCCCTTCGAAGAGGGCAGGGTTGGATGCTAATGGACAGTAAGCAGGGAGATGCCCCCCCGGCCCTGCCCTCCTCACTCCCTTTTCCCTTTCCCAGGACTGTTTGTCTGCTATCATCACTGTTTTTAATGTTTTTGTGTTCATTTTTTAGCTGCCAACTCCTTTTCATCTGTTTTTTTTTTTTTTGAAGAAAAATGGAAAAGGCAGCCCCTGCCCAGGCTTTCTGAGCCCAGCTTAGCTAGTACAAGGGTCCAGGGCCAGGGCCAGGATGTGGCCAGCCTGGAAGCAAAGGATGGCCTATCTGATATTTGGGGGTCGGGGAGGCCAGGACTGTTCTTGCCCATGAGGGAAGATGACAGTGCCTTTGGGCAAGGTGTCTCACCCTCCCCTCCTGATCCTTCTGCTACAAAGCTGATCTTGGCAATAGGGTAGTGGCTGCCACCCTTTCTCTCACACACACACACACACACACACACACACACACACACACACAAAATCCCTTCCTTGTGGGATTCTTGGGCATCTCCTGCTTCCCTCACTCTCACGGTAATTAACGTCTTAATTGGCTGTTGCCTGGGGAACAGGAGAGCTGCTACAGGCAGATGACCTAATGGGGGGTGGAGGGAGGTGAGGTGCCCAGGTGGCTATTTGCCCTGCAGAGATGGGAGTTCTACCTTCTCCCCCTCCCCCTCCTGTTCTCTCCTTACATTTGGCCCCCTTTGACCTGGTGGGAGATAGAGGCCCAGGGCAAAGACCTAAGCGGGTATAAGGCCAGGTGGCCTGCTCCTTTTCTGGGCTCTAGCACAGGTGGGTTCCCCCCAAGCCAGCTCTCACTGGCTCCCTAATCTTGGGCTGTGGCCTGGAAAGAGGAAGAAGCTGCCCAGGGTTGGGCCAGCACGCCGTGCACTTTGACCCTGGCTCCTTGCCAGCACGGCTGTTAAAAGACTGCCACTTGAGTGTGCCTTGCAGGCGCTCCCAGAGTGGCCGTGGAAGGAGCTGGGCCTTACACCATCCACCTTCATGCTGCCTCCTGGCCAGTTGCCTACCCTAGTGCCAGGTGGGAGAGAGGGGGCGGAACAGCCAGTCCCTTCCAGGTGGCAGTCGGAAAGCGTTTTGTTTTTGTTTCTGTTGCCATTGTGTAAATACTAGTCTTTTTTGGAAAAAAAAATAATGTAAAGATGTTTTGTATAAACTCTGAATTATTTTCTTGTTGCTTTTTTCTTAGAAAAAAATGAGAACTAAAAAAAAATTAACCACATGGAGATGGGTGTAAAATGGTGTCATGATGTTGGGGGATGAAGTGTGAATGTATATGTATGAGTGAGTATGAGAGAGAGAGAGAGAGAGAGAGAGAGAGAGAGAGAGAGAGAGAGAGTGTTCTTGTGCCAGAAACCAAAAACAAACACGGTGGGTGATCTGGGCAAGTATGGGAAGAGGGTGGCTGTCCTAGTGGAGTAAGGTGTCTCAAGCCTTCTGCCCCTCCTGCTCTCCTGCCCAGTTTCTTTGTCCTCTTGTTTTGCTGGAGCCTTCGACCATTTCCCCATCTGTGTCCTGTCACCTCTGTGGCATTAGCTCTGGGGATCTGTCCACTATGGCACTATGCTCAACTAGAGAGGGTGGATGGAGGAGGGTTTGTTCACATGGGGATCTGGGTGTGTCCACAAGTACTGCCTCCACCTGGGCTAGGGCTAGATCTGGGACCTGCTGGCAGGCCCAGCCCTGCCCTGCCTCAGGATGCCTGGAGGTGGATAGAATAACTTCCCAAGAGCTGGCTCTCAGCTGCAGCCCACTGGGTCCTAGGGCTGCTTCAGGCTTCCCAGTTCACTTCTTAGCCAGAAGAATCTTCTATCCCCTGTCTTCAGAGCTGGGCCACTCCAGTGTATGCCAGAGCCCTCACCTTGGCATACTTGGGAGCTTCTGGCGGAGAGCTGAAGTCCCCTAGCTAGAGCAGCCCTGAGCATGCAGTCTACCTCTCACAGGCTGGAGGTTGGAGAGTGTGGTGAAGTTCATGAAGAGGGTTTGGTCTCAGTCCTAAGGCGGAGACCCCATCTGGCAATGCCTGAGCCTTCCCACTCCAGCCTGCAGGTCTTGTGGGGGGGTGTTCCCTGTGGAGATGGCTAAGACAGATGTCAGGAGAGGAGTACGAGTGAGATCCCAGCAGCTAAAAATGGGTAAGAAGGCACTAGAGGAAAGGAGGAGGAGGAAGGAAGGGGAGGGTTAGTTCGTGATCCAGAGCAGGAAGCCCCAGTGAACCAGCCAAGGAGCAGGCTGGGCTGTGAGGGAAGTGGGAAGTGCATGGAGAAGGAAGGCAGAGAAGAGCCATAGAGCCAAGGGACCTGCAGGGGGGAGGGAAGGGAGGCTGGGCTGGAGCAGGGCTGGGCCTGGCTAGGGTGCTCCGGGAGCCAGCTGGGGCAGAGGCTGTTTATTTGGTTTCTCATTAACCAAAGGAAGTCCTGGATCAGATAGTGCCTCTGTTGCTTGACTGCCTGCCCAGAGTGAGGCCCGGCCTGGGCCGGGGGTCTCCAACCAGGGCTGATTCAGGCCAGATTGATGACTCTAACTGAGGCAGAGCCTGTCTTGGGCTGGGTGAGCCCTTCCTACACTTCTCTAACTGAGTGTCCTTGGGTGGTCCCCAGCCCAGCTCAGGATACCAGCTGCATCTTACTGATGGGT
>NW_006292087.1:155819-166883 GCF_000327345.1 Myotis davidii | reverse complement strand
GGGGCTGGAGAGTAGCTGTGGGAATGTGAAGTAAAATCTGTGGGAGAGGGCAAAGGAAGCATGGGACAGTCTCTCCAACAGCCCAGAAGGTTTGTAACTGGCTGTTCCCACTTGCCCTGGCCAAGGTGCCATGGCTGGCACTGGTTTGAGCTCAGTGCCTGTGCAGTGCTGGCCATACAGTGGTGCTCAGTCACCTTTTGTGGCAGACTGTCCTTCACCTAGACAGTGCCTGCCACTTAAAAAAATACCTTTACACACATAATCTCATTGAGTTTCTTAAATTTCCCTATAAGGGTGGAAGGGGTAGAATTATTTGCCTCATATTTGAGATGAGGAAACTGAGACCCTACAAGGGACATTTACTTGCCCCAAAACACCCATCAAGTGAATAGGAACAGTAGGGTTCAAGGCCAGGCCTTTTACTACACCCTGAGTGAACAGAAGTTTCTTGAGGGTGGGTCTTCTTCACCCCACTCCTCTGTTCCTTGCCTCTTATTGGGTAAGACTGAGCAAGAGTGCTTCCTTGGGGATCTTGGAGAACAAGAACCCTCCCCCCATTCCCTTTCCATCTGTGTGGGTCAGGGAGGGACCAAGCTTAGCTAGCTGGAGGCAGGAGCTAAGCCTCCTGTTGTAGGGCCCCAAACCGGCCCCACCCTCTGCTCTCTTTCCTGTCCCAGCTGAGCCCAAGCACCAGGTGAGTCAGGGATAGAGGATGCTTCCCAGGTGAGGGTGGAGCTGCCTGGCTTCCTTCGCAGGCTGAGCCCAGGTCACCAATAAAACCAAGCTGGGCAGGTGCTAATCAGACCTCAGTTTCCCTGAAGGAATAGGCCTTGTGAAGCTGGAAGGCAGGACTCTTATGACTTATCGCACTGGTCCATTTGTGCTTCTAGGAGGCCCCCCTGAGGCATGAGGGATGTGGATGGCCTGGAACCCTCTAGGCAGGGGCATGAAGGTGGGCCGAAGAACCAAAGGAGAGACCCAGTCCCAACTGAGGCCACTGTAGGTTGGGCCCTTTGACCACCTGGCATCAATCTCTCGGAAATCCGGCCTGCCTGCCTGCCTGCCTGCCAGGCTGCTTGTCCTGCCTGGGCATGTCACATTACCACTGACACCCTAGTTGAGTCAGCCCCAGCATGTCTGGGGACCCTCCTCGCCCATCTGCTGCTGGCCTCCTGTACAGCTGTCCATTGGATCTGGGGTCCCAGCTGGTGCTTTTAGGTTGGCTCCCCCTTTGGGAGGCTGCTGAAGGGGAGTCCAACCCCCACCCAAGACAGGGGTCACAGAACCCAAACTGAAAGCAATTTAAGGGCATGGGGGAGACAGTAATTATAGCTTCTGTTTCCAATGGTTAATTATCCAGCTGGCAAAGAGAAAGTAAAGAGGGAAAGCTGGGGGTGGGGGGAACAAGGAATGTGTGAAGGGATATGGGAGGGTAGGAGAGTTTGCCACTGGCCCTTTGATACAGGGGAAAGAGCCCCAGGCTGCTGTGGTGGAAGGCTGAGGGCTGAGGATCTATCCTAGTTCTAACATGACCCTTTTTGCCTAGGGCAGTGGTCAGCAAACTGCGGCTTGCGAGCCACATGCGGCTCTTTGGCCCCTTGAGTGTGGCTCTTCCACAAAATACCGACTTCTGTGCATGGGCCACGGAGTTTCAATCGCACTGTACATGCGTGCCCACACGTGGTATTTTGTGGAAGAGCCACACTCAAGAGGCCAAAGAGCCACATGTGGCTCGCGAGCTTCAGTTTGACGACCACTGGACTAGGGGCAGGCAGGTCTCTACCTCTTTGGGCCTCAATTTCTCTGGGTAATGAGGAGTGAGACTAAATGTCATTTATTCAGAAAATATTTACTGAGTGCCTGCTATATGCCAGTCAATGCTCTGGCCACTGGGGTACAGTGATGAACAAGATAGACAAGGTTTCTGCTCCCAGGGACTTCATGTTCTATAAAGGCCTTTAAATGCCTGATTGGTTCTTAAGGGTGTGTGTTGATGGTAGTTGGAATGTGAGAGGTAGAATGGAGGATGCACAGATTAAAAACTTGGGTTCTAAAGTTAGCCTTTCATTCATTCATTCATTCATTCATCCACTTTTTAAAAACAAATTTCGAATGCCTGACATGTAATAAGCACCAATAAATGGTAGTTGTTGCTTCCCTCAAGGTGTGGTGTGGGCGGTTTGGCTCCATGGCTGGGCTTCTTGGGCACTCTTCTTGCTTTGAGAGTTGATCCAAGGCCTGGATATTTCCTCATCACCGACCAAAGCTAGCCTTTTGCAAAATTCCTGAAACATCTTCATCAGAAGTTATGCTGAGGCTCCAATCCCAGCTTGCCTTCCCAGCCCCCAGCCCAGGTACCTAAGCTGAGTTGGGTGATGTGCCCATGATAAATACTTCCCAAAGCCAAAGAGGTGTGTGTCCTCAGTACTTGCCTACCACTGGGGCCCCATGGTCTGGTCTCTTCCAGCCTCTCCACAGGCCGAGGGTGAGGAGCTAGCTTCTGAGAGAGGAGCTTCCATTGTTCTCTAGCCAAGGCTCCAGGGACAGGCTCCAGGGGGCTCTCTTGGTTCCAGGGTCCCAGGAGATACCAGGGAGATTCTGGAATCCAGCCTGCAGCAGGGACTCCATGCTGGCTGGATTCTGTGGGACAGAACCATTGTTGTCATGGGACTGGCTGGTGGCTTTCGTAGCTACTTTCAAGACTGCTCAGTAGAACCAGAGAGGTTACAGGCCAGGATATGGTAGATCTACGACTTTCCTGAGAGCTTCTTTCCATACCAAATCCCCACGGGGAAACTGAGGCCCAAACATAGAAAGGACTTACTCAAGGACACACAGAGAGTGCTGGCAGAGCCAGGCCGCAGAGCCAGCTCCCCTACCTCACAGGCCACAGCTGTGTGCCCTTCTTATACACTGTTGCTTTGTTCTCCCAGAATCCCCAGGAGTTTGTGTGTGTGACCTTTTTATACACAGTATTTATATTGATAAACTCTGTAAGTTTACACAAGACAATTATCAAAAATGATACATTATAACTCTGACAAAAACATGGTCCTGTGAGGGTTAGGCCTGGTGGAAGCAGACCTGGAAAATGCACTAACAGTTCACTCCCCTCCCTGGGGTCCCCTCTCCTGTGGCACTTCATACAGCTCTGAAGTCACTAACTGGCACAATAGCTTCAAGGCTTCTGTTAGGGCCAGATGCACTGATTAGAGTACCAGACCCAAAAGTGGGCATCTTAAGGCTGGGCAGAGCATTAATTGTAGTGCGTGGTTCCCCCTTCCCTTGGAGCCCAGGGTGGTGATGCAGTTACCTGTGCACACCTTCAGGGCTGCCTCCCTCCCTGATTCAGGCAGCCAGGCCTTTCTGGCCAGCCTGACAGTTAGATGTCCTTGCTCTGTCTTCAGCTCCCCCGCACACACTAATAGCCATGGCACTAACATGCTTTCACATGCAAATTGCTATGGAATTCTCAGCCCTTGCTGGTGCCCCAGCCCCCAAGGCTTCCCCCTGAGCAAATTCAGAAAAGAGAATGGAATCTTTCAAGCTGTTAGGACGTTTAGAGACCTTCCAGTCCAGCCCCCTTATTGGATGGATGGGAAAACTGAGACCCAGAGAACAGAAGAAGGAACTGCCCACAGTCACACAGAGAGTTTACTGGGACTGGCCCTCACCCAGGTTTTCTGACTTCCAACCCATTGCCTCTTCAAGAAACCACAGCCTCCCAATTTCCCTGCCCTTCCCCCTACCACAGGTTGTTTACTATGGACTCTGGGATCCCTCCCTCTGGCACAGACACTCATTCCAGGCACCCCTCAGTGGGGCCCGGGAGTGTGGAATCCAGAGAAGAAAAGGCCAGAGGTGTCTATGCCTTAGGGGCATTGCCAAGGGCATTTTCCTTTGAAACAAGCAACAGACAGGATTTGCTCACTTCTCTCTGTGCACCCCCCTAAATCCCCTCCCCCGTTCCTGGCCAAACCAATCTGGGCCAAGCCATGCCAAGCCTTCCAAGCCATGCCAAGCCTTCTCCTAGGTCCCACCAGATCTTTCCAGCTTTATGGATTGCCACTCTGCTGGAGTTGCCACCAGCAAAGCCTGGGCCCTGGGAGGCCCCAGGAACCCAGGACCCAGCTGGGGCATGAAAAAAAAAAAACTTGCTTCCCTTCAGCTGAAACAAGATTGGAATTTTCTGAAATGAACTTTACAAGGAAACAAAAATAAACACTGAAGCACAGGTGTCTGCTCCCAGCTCAGCCAAGGTCCTGCCACAGATGGGCCCGAGGTAGACACTGTGGGTTATCTTTCAGTTCTGCTTCTGAAACAGCTCTTGATTCTGCCCATTTCTGACAACCCCCAACACAACACCCTGGTTCAAGCCGCTTTTATTTCCTGCCTGCACTTTGGCAACAGTGTCCTAACATGCCCCCCCTCCTGCTTCCATCCTGTCCCCCTCTCTTACAAAACAGCAGCCAAAGTGATCTTTCCTAACCTCAATCCTGATCTTGTCAATCTATGTGTTTCTTTAAAGTTTGTCAATCATCCCTCAACTTTTCAGCATGGCTCTGTGTGATCTGATCCTTGCCCATCTCTTAAGCTTTGTACCTCTACCCCTCCACACCACATTCACACCCCTACAACACAGTCCTACCCACTGGTCCCTGACCAGGACAGGCACCCTTAAGTCTCTGAGCTGTTCCTTATGCACTTCCATCAGCCAGAAATGCCTATTCCCTTGTGTCTTGTCTTAGAAACTACTCTTAATCCTTCATGGACTTTTCTGACCCCCAAATCCAGGGAAAGTTGATTCTCTTAGCTTTCACAATGCTTCTTACACTATGTGGCATGTGCCTGTTTTTCCCTCTAGACTGTGGGATTCTGGGGGACAGGAACTGTGTCTAATTCATCTCTGTGCCTCACCTAGCAGAGCTTAGCACAGAAGCAATATCAATAAACCTTTGAAACGTTTGTTGAAATGAATGGGCTTGGCTAGGCTATGACAGTCATTCCAGGGCTCTGTCCCTGCACTTCACCTGCTCACATTACTACCCAGCTAATCTGGAGAGTTAACATCTTATCACATTGCCCTACAATAACAGCAAACTTTTACTGAATACTTATTATGGGCCTGGCACTATTCTCAGTGCTTCACATGCTTATTCCATTGACACCTCATGTCTCAGCGTGGTCTCAGGGAAGTCCTTATCTGAAAGGACCATGATCAGCCCCGTTTTATAGATGAGGGAATGGAAGAGCAGGGAGGGAAAGTACCTTGTCCAGGGGAACATGACTAGGAAGTTGTGAGCAAAGATTTGAATATCAGAAGCCTGAATCCAGAGTCCAAATGCTTAGATACTTTGCTACACTTGTGAAGCCAGGTAGTGGTGCCAGTATGGAGAGAGATTGAGGCTGGGCCTGGCCCCTGCCCCGTTGATGTCAGCCATGTGGCTTCAGAAGCCTTTTAGTGTGGTAGTTAAAAATCCAGAGTGGAGTCAGGCTGCCAGGATTTACATCCCAGCTTTACCACATTCTAGCTATGGATTCTCGAGCAGGTTACTTAACCCCCTTTATGCTTCTATTTTTGCCCTCCATAAGATAGGCCTGAGAGTAGCAGCTATCTCAGGAGACTTCAGTGAGGATTAAGTGAATGCACACATGACAAGCCCTGTAAACAGTATCCTGTCATTTATTAGCCTTTGAGCTCCGAGGCAGCCTTTGGTTGCTGTCACCCAGCTGTAGGCAGCCAAGTCCACTCCAGGTTGGTCTGTGAATGGCCACTTGGATCAGAGGCTCAGTAGCCAGAGATTCAGTGGCCTCCGCTTCAGTCTGGGTTGCTATGGCTCCAAGGAGACGCCAGCAGTGGTGAGCAGCAAGCTGCTCCAAGGCTCCAGCCTGAAGGCCCAAGGGGAGGAACATCCAGACTACTGTGCCCCCGCCAGAAGCTTGGAGTCAGGGTTTGGAAGCCTGCATTTGAGGCCTGACTCTGCCACTAATACTTGAATAAGTCACCTCTTCTTTCAAGACTGGGGTTTCATCTTCATCTGTTAGGAATGAATGATGTAAGAAAAACTGCTTTGTAAAAAGCAGCAAATCTAAGGTAATACATATCAATGTAAGGAGCCACCACTTCTTATCAGAATGTGTGTTCCTTCAGGACAGTGAACCTGGTGCTCAGTAAAGAGTGGATGAATGTGTAAATAAGTGAGTGTCTCTTCCACCCAGAATCTCTGTCTGTCACCAGCAGTCAGAGGTCCAGTTCCAAAGGAGGGGCCCTCACCTTGGTAGTGAGTGGTCTTGAAAGCTTCTGGGAGTCAAGAAACTGGTGATGCTCTGTTCAGGAGAAGCCATTAGCCAAAATCTGAGATCCAGAGACTATTTTGTTCACATTCTCAGTAGGGTCACCGAAGCTTCCAGGTACTGTTGGAAAGAAAGATGTTGCACTAAATGGCTTCTTTCTACTCATTAGATTGGTGAAGTTTAAGCTAGCATAGCATTTCCATGGGCCACTTAAGTAATAACATAGATCAAAAGCCTAAAAAGGTACAGACATTCTGACCTAGCAAGGTCCTATACTGAGAGATTAAGGAGTATGGAGGGGGGTGAGTAGCAAAGCTGGCCTGGGGACAGGAGTTGGACCTGGGGGAGGGTGTGGGGTGCAGGGATAGGTGGTTATGAATGGGAGTCGAGACTGGACATTCTGTGTAAGGGATTTTTATCACAATTGTTATTAAAAATTGCAAAAATCTCAAGACACTTTGGGACGTTTTCACACTGTACACACACACACACACACACACACACACACACACACACCCCTCCAGTAACAATGAAAATGTGTTGAGATAGTGTATATTAACTGTCCTCTCCTTTGAGAAATCTTCCCAGTTCTCCATCTAAGCTCTGCATGCGTCTCTAGACTCTTGTATGATGGATGGCAATAACCAGTTCTTCACCTCTCAGTAACTCAGTTTCTTCATCTGTAAAATGGGGCTGCTGATACTCCCAATGGTGTTGAGTTCTTGAGAAGAGGTCATGAGGTAACACATGTTGAGTTCTTGGCATAGGACCTGGCACATCATAACCACTCAATGTTAGTCTCAATGGGAGATAGTTGCATGACTGCCTCTGCCATTAGAACATGATCTCTTCAAGGATAAGAAATATGCTATATATTTTTTTTCTCACTGAGTCTCTAGGGCCCAGTACAGATCTTATAACATAGTAGGTTCTGAGTGGATTTGCTGAAAGAGAAATTTAGTCCAAATGCTTTCAACACAGAGAAGAAGCAGCTGAGGCCCAGGAGAAGGCAAGTTAAGAGTTGGGCTTAGAACTCTGGTCTTCTGTCCTCAAATTGTGGCCCTTGGGGATTTGGGGGTAAGGGTAGGGGTTGTGGACAACCTTCTAGATTCCTTGAGCTGAACTGCCTGGGCTCTTTCCTTGCTTTGGGTTGGGATCCCTGGGATCAGAAGATCTCCAGGGCTCGGGCAGTGGTGCTGACTCTCCCCTCCCCCATTCTTGCCCTTGTTCTCTCCATCTTGGGCTCTAGCCTGGCCCAGTCAAACAGGAAGATTCATTAACTGTCTAAATATACAGAGCCCAGGGGCCATGTGCAGCCTGCAACAGAGCTGGGGTCCCAGCAGGGCCAGAGCCTGAGGCAGTGGTGCTGGAGGGAGTTGGCTGGGAGGTGGCCTGGTGAGGGGAAAGCCCCAGGAACAGCTCATGTGATGATTGATGGGGAGGTGAGTGAAGCCAGGCCAGTGCCAGGCCCTCAGAACCCCCAGTCTCTACTCCCATTCATAACCACCTATTCTTGTACCCCACCCCCACCCCTATGTCCAATACTGGTCCCCAGGCCAGCTTTGCTACCCCCACCCACTGTCCAAACTCCTCAACTTCTCAGTATAGGGCCCTGAGCCTCAGAAGTATGGAGATTAAGAGGTGGGTGACCAGTAGTGGGGGTGGGTTTCCCCAGGCTCCTGCCTGCTTATTATTGTAAGGGCTATTTCTCTAATCAAAACTCCCCAATTACTCAAGGGCCCCTCTGATTAATATTCCATGATAACAGGAACAGGTCACATCTGGCTGCAGGAGCTGGAATTCGACACTCCAGAAGCCCCATGATTGGTCTGCAGGAAGAATAATAAACTTCCTTTCTCTTGCCCCCCTTTCCCTTCCTTCCCATTCAGAGGCTCCCCTTTTCTTTCACCTCCCCTTCCCCAGCCCTTGCCTGTCCCTCTCCACCCCCACCCAAGTTCTCTGCTTTGCCCTCTGCCCTCCATGGAGATGGAAGCCACCTCTCCAGTTCTGGTTAGCCCTCTGGCCATCACTGGCCCCTGCTTTGCTAGGCTGGCTCTTTGGCCAGGAAGCATTTTACATGTGGTGCAGCAGGCTGAGCAGGGTGGGCAATCTCAGAGAGATTGTGGGTGCTCTGAATGAAACATCTCATCAAATCCTCATTACCATCCTATGACAAGGGCCTGGTGTTATCCTTGTTTATTGATAGGGACACACATGTGCGTGGGTGAGAACACACACACACACACACACACACACGGTGCCTCTGAGAAGCCTTGGGACTTACTTGGTGTCACATAGGCTTTTAGTAAAAGAGCTGGTATTTCAGTCCCAGAGATTTGTTTCCAAGGCTTCTTCCTCCCGCCCTCCTGTATTCTACCCTGTTCTAATGAGGATAGTTTCCCTGCCTGAATGCTCAGATCAAGAAGAGACCCACTGATATGGCAGAGCTCTGACACCAGACCTCTGAGCTTCCATTGAATTAGAGATGGGTTTTTAGGAAAGAATGAACTAAGACCTTTTAGTTGAATCCCACAGGCCAGGAAAGAGAAAAAAATTTTGTCCCCATTCACACAGGAAGGTTGTGGTAAATATGGGACTCAGATGGAAACCCCTTCCATTTGCCAGCCTATGGATAGCTCTAAGTGAGAGAGCTTTCCCATCACTCCTACATTCCAAAAACTGCTAGATTCCACCCTCCTGTGACCTGACCCACGACACCCCAGACAGGATACAGCTACGTGTGTTAGGTCAGTCTTCACCAGGGAGCCTGGGCAGAAAGGCATCTCTGCTTGGAGTGTGTGTGAGGGGCAGCAAGGGAAGGGGTTGTGGTCAATTCTGGTGGCCAAAAAGGATTTGTCTTCAGCCAGTCCTTCCTTAGGGTGTGTGGCTTCCCGCAGAGGTTCCCTCCTTTTCTACCACACTTCTCAGTAGCCAGGAAAAGGGGCAGGCACTTGGGTGTCAGGAGCACAACCCTCCCCTCTACTCACTTCCCTCTGATAGTGGTGGGGCACAGGCTTTTTCAGTGCCTGAGGATCAGGAGAGTAGTTTGATTTTGCTGAGGAGGGGCAGGGCAGTGAAGTGTGTCCCTACTTCACTGCCTTACCTGGCACTTTCCTCTGCCTCTCACCTGGCTCCTACCTCGCCTGGTGTGCTATTTGGAAAGACTCTAAAACCGCCTTCCTAATTCATAGCTGGATAAACTGAGGGCCCTGGCTAAGAAGACTAAGACTTTGACTCTGGCTCCAATGGCTCTCCCCATCCCCTCCATCACATGGCTGGGAAAGTCCTGACTAAAACATGGGGCTGCTTAGTCCTCATGTCCTGACCATTGGTGAGATCTGAGACCCAGTGTGCTTTTTAGGGAGCCATAAGGCTTCTGGGACACAATTACCTTAAGGTTAGTGGAGGCCCTTGGAAGGGCCTTGGAAGACCTTGAGCTCTTCCTGGTGAGCAGAAGCCCAAGTCTCATCCCTGTGTCCCTGCTTTCTCCTGGCCACTGCTCCTATTGCCCTGAACCCACAGCCTCTCCTCAAACCCTGCTTCTGCCTTCCCCTGTCCCATTCTACCTTCAGGTTGCCCCCTAATTCATCTCCTATACACTGAAACTAGTCTGGCCTTCTTAACTCCAGATACAGGTGAGATCCAGGAGAGGTGCTATGCCTCAGCTTCTTCCTCTGTAAAGTGGGGATAAAATCAGACCCATCTCATGGGGTTGTGAGGATGAACTGAGAGCATGAGGTAAAGCACTTGGAACCATGCCTGGAGTAGAAGAAGCTCATCTGCTAATAATGAAAGAGACTGACATCAGGTGGGTGGTTACTCTGCACCAGGAACTGTTCTAACACTTCCTATGTGACAGTTGATTTAATCACCACAACAATTTTATGGTAAGTTTTACTGCTGTCATTCCCATTTCCCAGGTGAACATACTGAGGCAGAGATATTATGCAACTTTTCAAAGTTCACAATGCTAGTAACCTGTTGAACAAACATTTGAACACACATACAGTGGGGCCTTGACTTATGAGTTTAATTCGTTCCGAGACCGAGTTCGTTAACTCAAATTACTCTGTCAACTCAATGCTAAAAATCGGCAGAGAGACAGCTGGTATCTCAAAAAACTCATTAGTCAGGACACTTGTAAGTCAAGGCCCCACTGTAGTTTGACTCCTGAGTTTAATTTTTTAACCACTCAACCATATGCCTGCCTAGAAGCAGTCAAAGACACACTCATATATATAGGATAAGTCTCAATTCCTTGAGCTGCCACTCAAGTCTCTCCCAACCCCCTCCTCCTCACACTACAAATCACCTTGACAACTGAATGACTGCTTCCAGAACACCAAGGGTACTTACTTCCTTCTAAACCCTGGCTTATGCATTTTTCTCCACTTAGAATGACACTCTCTCCTCACCCCCCAAAAATGTTCCTGCACATACACACACAAACTCCACCTCTCCAGTTATTTATTTTTATTTTTAAAAATATGTTTTTTGTTTGTATTGACATCCTTCATCTTTTTCTTTTCCATTTGCTTTTCTTTTTTTTAAAAAATATATATTTTATTGATTTTTTACAGAGAGGAAGGGAGAGGGATAGAAAGTTAGAAACATCGATGAGAGAGAAGCATCGATCAGCTGCCTCCTGCACACCCGCTACAGGGGATGTGCCTGCAACCAAGGTACATGCCCTTGACCAGAATCAAACCTGGGACCTTTCAGTCCGAAGGCTGACGCTCTATCCACTGAGCAACACCAGCTCGGGCCCCT
>NW_006292087.1:152498-155761 GCF_000327345.1 Myotis davidii | reverse complement strand
GCCCTTCCTCCAGCCTCCCCTACCCCCCAGTGTCTTATGTCCATTGGTTATGCTTATATGCATGCATACAAGTCCTTCGGTTGATCTCTTACCCCCCTCCCTCCTGCCCCCCAACCCTCCTTGGCCTTCCCGCTGCAGTTTGACAATCAGTTTATGTTTTTAAAGATTTTTAGAGAGAGAGGAAGGGAAAGGGATAACGAAATAGAAACATCTCTGAGAGAGAAACATCATCAATTGGCTGCCTCCTGCACACCTCCTACTGGGGATTGAGCCTGCAACCCAGGCATGTGCCCTGACTGGGAATCGAATGGTGAACTTTTGGTTCTTGGGTCAACGCTCAACCACTGAGCAACACAAGCCAATGGGGTCAAAATAAGCCCCTGAAGAGGTGGTGTGTGTGTGTGTGTGTGTGTGTGTGTGTGTGTGTGTGTGTGAATGGGTCTTAGGGGAGAGATTTAGAGGGACACTTCAGGTGTGACAACCCTAATGAAGCTTAATGGGGCCTGAGAGGTGCCCTGGCCAGTGATCCTTAACCATTTCAGCACCTAAGGTTATCTGTCTCAACTCCTCTCTTCCTTTTGTCCTCAACACCAAGACTTTGAAAGACCTTGTCTATCAAACACTCTGCATTTAAGATATATAAAGACAGGGTTAACAGGGAAGGATGGTATAATGGGAAATTAGATACCACATTTGAGAGGTATGTGGATTTTTCCTTCTCTTCTGTCTCATTTATTCAGAACTGGAGTTCAATGACTCTATATGACTTCTGGGTAAACTTGATGCCCAGGCTGGAACCCCTGTAAATAAATATAGAAATATCAGTATTTTTCTCTCTACTGTTGATAGGGTTTTATTGTCATGCTCTAGGACTGACTGCAACAAACAATTGATCCTCCTTCTCAATTATTGTCAGAAAGCAGGCCTTAAGATCAACTACCCGAAAACCCAGATCATCAGTGTTGGCAGACAGCCTCCAGCATTCAATTGGTTTCTCTCCAAACAATTTAATACAGCAGATCAAATCATTCAGTTACCTGGGGGTGCAATTTTCAACTAATTCATCTTGGAGGGTTCACGAGGAAGCTATATTGCCTAAATTAGATGTTCTGGGGTTGTTTTATTGAGAGTTTTTAAATGGCCACAGTGGCAATTGGTAATGCCTGCTTTGAAAGCTTTCCAGACAAATGGATGCAGGCCTGGCTCCATGGTAGAGGACCTTGCATATTGGAGGGGATTCTGGACTCTTTTTAGGGGAACACTTCCCTATCCCGCTGGGCCTCCCTGTGAGAATCGCCCCTAGGCCCTCTTGATCTATCTAAGTCATTCCCTCTGCTTAGCTTTTGGGCCAAGTGTGGGTCTCTGCCCTGCATTAGCGACCCACAACTGGGACACTCTGGGATCTTTTTCCAGATAACTTAGCCTCAAAGCTACTGATATCACAGACTTATCAGTAACTCAGTTGCAAAAAATAATATTTATGGCAGACCATATGCAAAGCAGACTGTTCGGCCTATCTCCTGGAGTCTTATATTATTCTTAGCTTAAGGCAGCTCATCAGAGACCTTGGTAATTGGAGTGCAGCACTGTAGCCTTTACAGAGGCAGGAGAGCACAATGGTTTTGAGTCTGGTTCTGATAACAGACAGACCTGGGTTTGCAGCCCTACCACTTTCTAACTGTGTGTCCTTGGGCTAGTGATTTCACCTGACTCTCAGTTTCCTCATCTATAAAGTGGGGATAATAACAGCGTACACCTCCTGGGTTTATTTGGGGGGGATTCAATGCTTGGCACATAGTAAGTGGTGATTGTTATAATTTATTCTTATTCTTGGAGAATTTCCTTGGGTCCTTGCAGCAGGGAATCATGAGAAAGTCAGCCTGGTACTTGCTGGCTTCAGGTATGTTGTGGAGGACACTGAATGGTGGCTTGTCTCAGGGTTCTCTTTGTGAAGGGACAAGGGAAAGATATGATTTCTAGTCTGACTAGGGAAAGCTATGCTTCTCTGCATACGTGGTTTATTTTTATGTTACAGATGCCAAGAAGCTTATAATTGATTATAATCTTTTCCTCTTTTATGTGGCTACCAGGGCAGCTGATAAACACAGGCTCCTGGAACTAACTGTATAGAACTTTGGAGAAAGATTCTATTTGTGTGTCATTCTTACTTCTGGCTTTATTATTTTCCTAATCTTATTTTTCTTTATCTTGATTTTCTCAAGTACATATTTTATCATTTTATATTTTAAAGCATTTGTTCAGTTATCCCAAATCCTTTGATGAATAACCTGTGATATAACTGACTGGTTTAAAAGAGCCACCATCATTTAGTGAGTGTTTGTTGTTTTCAGTGCTTACCAAGAATTAGCTTATTTAATCTCACAACAACTCTATGAGAAAGGGACTATTTTTATCATCTCCCTTTTATACAGATAAAAATGAGGTTCAGAAAGGTAAGTTACTCATGCCAGGTTATACAGCTTGGTAGATCTGGGAGGGAACCTGTGTTGCCTGAGTCCAGAGCTGTCTCCTCACTCTGCTGTGTGCCTCTTATAGATAAATGAAAGTAGGTATGCAGGCAGGTATGTAGAGGATATGTGTATATAGATGACAGATTAGATAAATAAATATAGGCAGGTATATTTATATACCAAGGGAGGCTTTCTCTCAGAGGTGCTTACAGCGATTACCACAGAACACTGAGACCCAGGGCCTCTTAGAGCAGGGCTGAGGATCAGCCATAGCTGTTTGCTCCGCCCTGTTGATTCCCTGAGACCCCACCCCACCCAAGCTGTGTGCAGAGGCTTTTGCACATGAATGACCTGGCCCTTTGCAATCTAAAATTACCTAACAAACTCCAGCTGGATCAGAGAGACCCAGAACATCCAAAAGAAGGCCCAAGGCCCCACAGCAGCTTGCATTGCTTCACAGCTGGGCCTCATCTGGGCACCTCCAAATCCCAAACAAAGAAGAGGAATCTGAAGATCTCTCCTTAGCTCCTGCTGGGTCACCTCAGGCAGAGGCTAAATTAGTACCCCCTTAGAGAACCAAGTGCCAGTGTACCTAGCGGTCAGAGTGGGACCATCCAGATTACAACTCCTCAGATCCATAAGGGACACAATCAGGGGGCAGACTCAGTGAGCACCAAAGCCCCCACTGAAGCAAGTCTTGCCCCATAAGGGTGACTCCAGCACAGAAATTCTCCCACCACAGACACAGCTGATTCTCACAGCCAATTGGCCTGGAGGTCAATTCCTCCCAGT
>NW_006292087.1:148321-152174 GCF_000327345.1 Myotis davidii | reverse complement strand
TAAGGGCAGAGGGTGGGGTGGGAACCGGGTGGAGGGGAGTTATGGGGGAAAAAGAGGAACAAATGTAATAATCTGAACAATAAAGATTTAATTATAAAAAAAGGAAAGATCTAAATGAGTCCAGGCAGTCCCAAACAAGAGAAATAGGACAGACTAATCTATAATGGCACATACTTCTGCCACCCCAAATACCCCTGCCCGAGCCTGAGCTACAGCCCCTGCAGAGTGTGATAGGAACAACTCAGGGCCAGGCTGCATTAGCCCAGGCCTGCAGTCTCAGGTTTGCTTCTAGATGACTTCGAGCAAGGGCCTGGCCCTCTCTGGGCCTCAGTGTCCTCAGCTGAAACACGGAGCTGGACTAGATCAGTGCTTCTCAACCTTGGGGTGGAATACACAGATATTCCCTTTCTAGAGCAAACATTCCAATATAACCAGTCCCTGAGAAGATATCTTTGGTCAAATTGCAACTCCCACCCCCAGATCTGCATGTCCTCCATTTTCAGAATTGAACATAGGCTATGAAAACATCTTCCAATTATGAATTATAGCTGCTTTTATAAGTGTAAGGAAAGCTGTGTTCAGATTACCATCAAAATAAGAACATAAAAGCTCAATTTTCAAAGAACTTGTGACCCTCGAGAATATATCAGCAGACCCCCTCCCCGAGTTGCACAAATCCTAGGCTGAGAATGACTGGGCCAGATGTTTTCCAACATACTCTGTGCCTATGGCTACTTTTTTGGTCTCTTGGCTGTGCATATACTTACTTCCATGGACCCAGACATCCCCCCTCTCCCTGTCCCTTCCTGTAACGTTCAGCACCTCTAGCAGGCTTGATAGGCCCCTCACTTCCATGCCAAGGCCCCCAGAGCAGGCATATGATCAGATGTCAGCTTGAGGCCCCACCTTTCACCCTTCATTAGGTTGGGATCCTATCTCCTGGGCCAACCCCAGGGAGCCACCATATCCAGCGGAGGAAATGGAGAGGGGCCTCTAACATGAACCTTCTGCTGCCCTTAGATCCACCTCTGCGTATCTCCTAGAACACAGCCTTTGGATCCCTGAAGCCACTTCTGGTTCCATGGACATCACTCTCCTTTCCTTGTCAGGTGAACTCACCTGAGGAAGAGGAAACTTGTTCTACAGGTGCTGATGAATTGAGAGAGAGGGGGTGGGGTGGATAAGAAGCCAAGCATGGCCATCCTATCTATTTATCTCTTTCCTCTGAGAGGCTGCAGTATGCATGGAGAGCCCTGGACTAGCCCAGAGGGCAGGGTTGGGAGGATCCAAGACAGGCACTGGACACTGGAGAGACCAAAATGCCTGGCATCTGTTAGGGACTTGCTGCCTTACGACCTCACCTCCCTGGATACCAGTTTACTTATCTAGGAATTGGGCAGGTTCCCAGTTGTTGAGAGGATTGGAGGAGGTTGTGAGTGACAAGGCCCTTTGGAAACTATAAAGTGCTATGCCCTGAACACATGTGTACATGTACATGAAAGCATTCACCCCAGCAAACTTTGGACCCCTCCCATTTGTTGCTAATGCTTGCACTTGAGTATGCATCAGAATGACCTGGAGGGCTTGTTAAAACACAGATTGCTGGGCCCCACCCCAATCCCTGATTCAGTCAGACTGGGGCAGTGCCCAGGAATTTGCATTGCTAAAGAGTTCCCAAGTGATGCTGATGCTGCTGGTCCTGAGACCACAGTTGGAGAACCATATGCAAAGGGTTTCACATCTACCATGGTATCTGCGTATGTTCTTGCTATGTGTTTTTCTCTTGGTCACAACTACTCTGAGCCACAGGCATTCCCAGTTCCCATAGGGGCCTGCCAGAGGGATCTCTTAGAGGCCTTGCTCTGTCTCCCACGTAGCCTGTATTCAGAGCATGAGAGAACAATTGAAAGGTAGCAAGCCCTCCCAACACACATCAGTCATATTCACAGATACAACCATTGCGTGTGTGTGCGTGCACACACACACACACATACATACACACACACTCATCTCACACCTGTATAACCTAGTGGCTAAATACAGACTCATGAACAAAACTGCCCAAATTGGCCAGCTCCCCCACTTCCTAAAGTACGACCTTGGACAAGTCACTTCACATCTCAGTGCTTCAGTTTCCTCACCAACAAAAATAAGGGTAATAACACTGCATAGGGTAGTTAAGAGACTCAATGAGATGATGAATGGAAATCTCTTGGAAGAATGCTATTATTATAATTTTTAGAAGTGGGCTTCAGGCCCCTAAAGGAAGCTCAATGGGAGGGGGAAACTCAGGGCAGGCCATAACTATTAACAAATTCCCTTGGGTCAAAACAGCTTCTGGGTTTGACCATGATTCCCTTGGGAGGCAGGAGATCTGGACTCCAGTGCCAGTTGTTTCTGACTCACTTTCTGTGTGTCTTCAGGTGAGTCCCTTGCCATCCCTGGGCATCAGCATCCTCATCTGTCCCATAAGGGCTGAGCTGATTGTTGGTCAGGGCTTTCTTCCAGCTCCGCCACATGGTGGGTTCATGCCCAGTGGTGCATGGCAGAGGCAACAGCCACAATGCCACAGGCCCAGCCCATGGGCCAGTTTTGTTCTTGCTGGAGCTCAGATAAACTGCTATCCTCCCTGAGCAAGAGACTGTCAGCAACTCTCCCATGGCTGACTCCTCTACTCACTGCTCAGGTGCAAAGAGCCCTGGGGCCACCAGAGGCCCGGTAAGGAATATCAGAGAGAAGATTCATGATAGCCCCTGTACCGCTGGACCCTGCCTGTAAGACTAGAAAGCCAGTTGTGTCCATCTACTCACAACAGCTGGGGGTGAGAGGCAAGGAGCACAAAAGATGCTTGAGTTCCAGAATCTGTGCCGGGATCCCTAGTCTTCATGTACATCTCTCAGTGAGTCAGGAGCCCTTGGAAGTGGATACCCATTGTTCCTAGTTATCTCTGTGCCCCAGTGCCCAAGGTACCAGGACATGAACCCCAGACTATCAGATTCCAAGTCCAGTGGCCTGGGCTGTGAAAGCCTGTGGGAGTAAGACACGAGAAAAGTCCCCATATTACTTCTGCTTTCCGTCTTCGCGTTTTTGCTTAAACTGACACTTTCCCCATAAATTCTCAAGCCAGCCCCACCTCACAATCCCGATTTCCCTGTTGTGCTCAATTTTCTCTTTTCTGGAGCTCTTATCACCTTCTAGCATAAAATATATTTGCCTTATTGTTTATAGTGTATCTCTGAGGCCTGGAAGCTTTGTCCATGCTGTGTATTGTGGTATCTCCAGTGCCTACAACAGTGCCTAGTGCTCAACAGATATTAAGTGAAGAAGTGAAGTGTGCGCTAGGAGCTCAGAATGGTGGTGAAAACTACCTCTTAGTTGATCTCCTTGCCTCTGCCCTCCACACTGCTCTAAGTGGATGACTTTCCAAAATGCCAACCTGACCATGTTCCTCCCCTGTCTCTAACCCCTTCAGGATTCCACATAACCCCTGCCCTCTGACCAGAACAGATTATTTGCAGCTTCTCCAAATTGCCCTGGTCTTCTCTGCCTTTGTGCCTTTGCCCACATGATGCTGTCTGCTCTCCAGCACATCTGCCACCTAGAAAACTCTTTTTTTTCTCTAAGCATGTTTTTTTTAATTAAATATTTAGGGTTCAGATTATTACAGTTGTTCCTCTCCCCCCCATATCTCCCCTCCAACCGGTTCCCACCCTACCCTCTGCCCTTACCCTCCCACACTGCCCTCATCCATAGGTGTACGATTTTTGTCCAGTCTCTTCCCGCACCCCCACACCTCCTTCCCCCCAAGAATTGTCAGTCCACTCCCTTTCTATGTCCTTGATTCTATTATATT
>NW_006292087.1:135967-147033 GCF_000327345.1 Myotis davidii | reverse complement strand
TGGGTCCCTAGAGACTCGCCCGGATCTGGAGCTCAAAGTTTGAGACTCCCTCCCAATTGAAACAGACAACCACACCCTCCGCTGCAAGCCCACTCCGCATGCACTCCACACCTTAGTATTTTACTTCAGCACTGCGCCCCCTCTGAGTCTCGGTATGCTATTCTCTTTCCTCCTAGTTGTAGAACTTCCACTCATCCAGCCTTCCTGTGGTTCTGGATGATGTCTGTTTCATCTTTTAGTTGTATTTTTGAAGTGGTTGTTAGAGGCAGCAAACCCCGGCGTTAACCTATGCCGCCATCTTGGTTTCTCCCCCATTTAGATCTTTCTAAGAGATCCAGCCACTCAGAGGGTGAATTGGGCCAGGGATGGGGGGCATTCAAAACTTCCTGCCATGGTGATTGTCTGTTTCTATTGTGTGAAAGATACACAGATGGGCGAGGTCCAGCCCTAGCTTCTTCCCTGCTCCTGTACTGATGGGGAGGCAGGTGTTAAAATAATGGCAATGCCTCACAAGTCTTCAAAGCAAACTATCCGTAGTGACAGTGGACATTTACTATAAGCCAGGCACTTTATTTTTTTAATTGTTTTATTGCTTAAAGTATTACAAAGAGTATTATATATGTCTCCTTTTTTTTTTCTCCCCTTGACCTGCCCCTAGCCTCCCATATCCCCCAGTGTCTTGTGTCCATTGGTTATGCTTATATGTATGCATACCTGTCCTTCGGTCGATCTCTTACCCACCCACCCCCAACTCTCCCCGACCTTCCCGCTGTAGTTTGACAATCACTTTAAATGTAGGATGTCAAGATGCCATTGAGGAAGGTGTGGCCTCATTTTGTAGATAGGGAAAATCATATATGGAAAGGTTAAGTAAACTGCTTCTAGGTGGTAGCGTCAGGCAGACTGATTCCTGAGCACACTTTCTTAATAACCATGTCTCATGAGATCCTTGCAATAGTCCTGGAAATGAGCCTGGTTCCAGCTTTTACATGTTCATGCAACCTTATTGTATTTAAAGGTTATGTATTCATGCAACCTAGGATGAATACATAACCTTTAAATACAATACAATGTGTTTTGCCTTTACATTTTTCAAATCAATGTTTTTGCCAGTGCTGCCAACTGTCTTTAGCCCATGTAATCACCAATTTCAGTGTGTACCCCTTTCGATGTAAGCAGCATTTGCTCAGCACCTTTTCAGCTGTGCCATGCTAATCACTTGCTCTCATTGGGAATGCCATTTGCTGTCAGAATTTAAGTGCAGTGTGGTTTCCAGGACAGGGACAGGTTTAGACTGAGCTTTGTTGGTGTAATGGTGCTTGAAAGAATTGGCAAGAAAAATTCCAGTAGGCATGATGTCTACACACACAGAACACCAGGTGGGGTGTGAGGTGAGGAAGGCATCGGGAGTCACTGGGAAGAATCAGGGCATATGGTTCATTGCAGCCCACATACTGCTGCCTCAGTTTTGGCTACAATGCATGAGCCTTGGTGCTTCCAACACTGGCTCTCCCTCAAAAACTGGTTTGGGCCCAAGCTGGTTTGTCTTAGTGGATAAAGCATTGGCCTGGGAAATGAAGGGTCCTGGGTTTGATTTCAGTCAAGGGTACATGCCCAGGTTGCAGGCTCAATTTCTAGTAGGGACCGTGCAAGAGGCAGCCATTCAATGATTCTCTCTAATCATTGATGTTTCTATTTCTCTCTTTCTCTCTGAAATCAATAAAAATATATTTTTTAAAAAAGTGGTTTGGACCCCTCTCCTGGGTGGCAGTGGTGTGGATTCCAGGCCCAGAGTAGTTACTCTACTGGCCCTGGCTGCATCACACTTCCACCAAAATTAAAGGACTTCCTTGATGCAACTGACCAGGAAGAATAGGAGTTTAAATGAATTAGAGATAACAATCCACAAGTAAAAAGCAAACTCCTTCCCTCAACATGAACAATGTTTAAAACTGTCTGGAAACTTGCTAAAACATCTCATGGTACATCAAAATGACCAATACCTGGAAAACTAGTGACTAGGATGTGAATTTTTCTCTAGTTTATCATTTAGAAGCAAATTTTTTTCATCATTTCACTTGGGCCCAGACCAGATGGGTTGAAACTAAGATCTTCTCACTTTCTACATAAAGGTGCCTAGGGCACCACTGGGTCCCTGGTTGGCTTGAATGCAGCTGAGCCTCCTACCTCCTTTTCCACACACCTACACCACAATATCCTCCTTGAACTAGATCCTTTGGCTTTAGAATACTGAAAAGAGATGCATATGGGCCAATTGAGGTCAAATTAACCCTATAGCCACTGTGGAGTCAAAGTAGATTTCTCCCTCTTTTATTGTCTTTTTCTGTATTTTCCAAATTTTCTACAATTACCATATATAACTATTGTAATTAACAAACATAAATCCCACAATGAAAGCACATAGTCTAAATGGAAAAACCAAACGATATATCCATCACTGTGATGGGCACTTTAAGGCTGAGACTGTGGGTCCCCATCCTGGGATGTCTGGTCCTATGAGAGCCTACTCTCTCAGCTAATGACTGGACCCTTCCTGCCCCATCTCCTTTTCACACTGCTTGCATCATGCCAAGAGAGCCAGGGAAGGAGGTGGAGGGCTCTGTCTTTATCACCAGAGGAATGAAGTGATTAATCTAAGGGGCTAAATAGTACTAGTAAATTGAAACTAAGTTAGGATAAGACAGTAACATTTAAGACAGCATGTTTTCTGAATTCTGATCATATGCCAGCTGTAGGGGGTGCTTAAGAAGGCAGAATTCTACCATTTGAGGGGCAGAATTTGATGTCATGAGTCAGTGGGGCATCTGTATATCAAATGGCTAGCCTGGCACACAGTAGATATTCAACACAAGCTGGTTTACTTCCCTTTAAGATCTCCCAATCTAAGATGAACAGAAGAGGGAAAACAGAGGGTCTGTGTCCTGCCTAGAAAAGGAATTTCCACCTCCAAGACAAAGGACTCTCTTGGCAAGTATCTCTTCCTCTCCTTCTTTGACTCTCAGGCAGGCCTAGAGTCCCCCTCCCCTTGCCCAACCTGGAAAACTGCTTAGTTGTAGAGGAAGATCCCCCAGGCCAGAGGTTAACTATTGCTCACCTTCCTTTCAGAGAGTACAACCCAGATCCTCTGAGGTCTTCCCCAAAGAGAAGACTGGAGGTTCCCTCAAGAGGAAATCATACTTCCCAGTGTCGACAGGCCCAGTGTGGATCCTGCTAAGAGGAAGTGAGAAAAGAAGAGGGCATTTGGGGCCATCAGAGCTGTGGGAAAGGGATAGGCAGACTTTTTCCCTGCCCCCACACCCCAGCCCAGGACAGACCTCTTCTGCTCCCTCCCCACCGTCTATCTTGGCTAGTCTGTTTCCACCATCCTGGCAAAGCATTAAAAATTGAAAGCTCCTTTGAAGAGAAAACAGTTTAATAAAAGCTCCATCCATTTTTCATGAGAGTATCAGGAGAAGAATGATGAAGAGAAGAGAGGCAGGCTGTGGGGGCAGGGGGAGATAAGCAGGGGTGGATGGGCAGTAAGGTGCTTGAGAGATCCCTGGTGGGGTCTCAGCAGAGCAGGGGCCAGGAAGGGTTGCCTAACTCAGATCTGGATTACACTTCTGAGAGAAGGTGAGCACTATATGACTTCTGGCCTGGGGGGTCCTCCTCCACAACTAAGCAGCTTCCCAGGTTGGGCAAGAGGAGGCATGTCATTTGAGCCCTGGCCAGATGCTTGACACCCAGAGGATGAAGCTGATTACTGGGCAGTGTCTGAGTTTTGGGAAGAAGTCCAACAGAGAGTTTGGGGCATGGGGGGGCTGAGGGGAATTAGGTAAAGACCCTTGCTTGATTCTTTGTTTTCGGTTTGTTTGTTTGTTTTAAATATATTTTTTATTGTTGATAGTATTACAGCTATTTCCCATTTCCCCCCTTTACCTCCCTCCTCCCAGCCCCTATCTTGCCAGGTCTTCACAACTCTGTTGCCCGTGACAATGGGCTATGCATATAAGCCTATAAGTTCTTTGGTTTATTTCTTCTCATCCCCCCAACCCCACATTGAGGTATGTCAGACTGTTCCGTGCCTCACTGCTTCAGGTCTTATTTTGTTGGTCAATTCACTTTGTTCATTAGATTCCACAAATAAGTGAGATCATGTGATATTTGTCCTTCTCAGTTTGGCTTATTTCACTTAGCATAGTATTTTCTAGGTCCATCCATGCTGTCCCAAAGGGTTAGAGGTCCCTCTTTTTTACAGCTGCATAGTATTCCATAGTGTAAATGTCCCATCTGGCTTGTGTTTTTTTGACCCTAGAATTTTTTCAAACCACAAAAGACAGAATTATAGTCACTGTTGAGCCCAGCATCCACCTTTTCTTATTAATCCCACCTTATAAAAGACAAGTCTACTTAGGAAAAATACCTCGCACACTGGCTGTGCAGGAGAGATGTATACCTAATTATTTCTACCTCTGGCACTAGTCTGTGCATGTGCATGGGTGTCTATATGTGGCAATGTGTGTGCTGGCATATGCATGAGTGTGCATGACCAGGGCTGTGTGTGTGTATCTGTGCACATGTGTGTGAGTAAGGTTGTGGACTGATGCCCATGTATGACAGTACAGCTGTTCCATGAATAATGTTTCATTCAATGTAGTGTCATTATGTTGAGGAGATGCCATAGGAACTTAACTCTTGTTTATATCAATGTATGGTACAATTGGTTTTGTTATATATCATTTTGCTTAAAGTTGTAGAACCTATCAATGTCCATTGATAGCTTATTGTACTTGTTCCTACTGCCCTCACTTCTGAACAGAAATTAGCCCTCCTTCAGCATGTGCTAGGGGGCAGATAGGATGGCTATGGTGGGTGAGAAGATAATGGGAAAAGTGTAAAGGAGGGAAGACCCTGGAGCATGGAAGACAGGCAGGCCTTATGTACCAGCATAACCCCAAAGCTGGTCCCTTTGGGACCTGGAAAAGTGAGAAGGAGTTTGTTTCATTTTTGTCCCAAACTGAGGAGGGCAGGAAGGTGTGTGTGTGTGTGTGTGTGTGTGTGTGTGTGTGTGTGTGTGTGTGAGAGAGAGAGAGAGAGAGAGAGAGAGAGAGAGGATTAACTTCATCAGCATGATCAAGAGAGGCTTTGGGGGACATTCCTGGAGTGACAGTTGGGGAGGAGACTGAGAAACTCATTGATGGTGCTTCTGGTTTGGGAGTTCAACTTTCTATCAAAGCCCCAGGCCAGTATTGGCAGAGCTTTCTCCCCACCTTTCTCTGGCCCAGGGAGAGTCCAGTCCCAAGGGTCCAGCTTACCGGTAGTTGGGGTGTAGAGTGAGGTCCTGGGTCCAGGTGAGGATTTGGGACCATTTTGGAGTATCTTGGCTGGGCCTTCTTCTGGGTTTGCTCCAAACATGTACCCAGCTAGCTGATCTGCCATCCGTCCATCTACCCAGCATATATTTACTGAGCATGACTCTTGCACCATGCATTTTATCAGGACGTTGAAAAGGCAGATATGTCCCTTCCCTCTATGACCACTGAATCTGGTGCATTCTTGTCTGTTCTTCTCCACGACTTCACATATCCTGCTTCTTCCATGGTCCTGTTGGGCAGGTGGTGGCCCTGGTGCTGACAATTCACCCTGGCAGCTAGACAGGCCAGTAAGTCAGGAGACACAGATACAGACTTCCATTCACTGTGTGACCTGGGCCAACTCACTCCCTGCCAGGTTTTCCATTTGTTCATTTGTACCAGGACTGGTTGCTCTAAGAAGGGATCCTGCTTCAATGACTGTTGTGGCCTCAGGATACATGCTAAAATCTAGGACTGACAATTTCTGTGGACTTTTTCCCTTGGTCAATGACTGAAGGTGGCCTCAAGCAATTGATGGCATCTCTTCAACCTGTTTCTTCAACTTGTAAGAAGGGCATGATAAAACTGCCTTTCTCATAAGATCTTTGGGAGCATTAACTGTGGGTGCTCATCTAGACAAAAGTCCTGGCACATAGCATGTGGGCCTAGGGCAGCATGAGGCCAATGAGCTAGGGTTGGTGGTAGCATCCTTGACAATGTGCCCAGTCCCAGGGCTAGGCTTAGCTCCCCTGCACACTAAGAGGTATGGGTGTGAGTTAAGGTAGTAGACATTGGGATTGGTGGTTGAGGCTGCTGGTCTGGGTCTTGAGGAAATCTGGCAAGGGAGACAGGAAGAGAAACCATACCAGACAGGGGTTCCACTTGTCTTGGTCATCTGAGCCCAGTGTGGGGAGGTTCCATAGGCGCCAAGACATAGCAGAGGGATGGTTAGAGAACCCCACTGCATTGCCCTCTTTCCAGTCATCCTTCATGTGAATACCAGAGCTGGTGAACAGCTGCTGGCATTGACCTTGGTGGATAAAGCATGGAAGGACAGGAAAATAAAGGGATATAGCAGGAGGCCAATGGTAACAGGACCAAACCCCTTTCCCTGCTTTCCCCTTCTTTCTGGCCCTCCTCCCACACAACACACACCCACCCTCCTCAGAGAAAGGAGTGGCCCTCTTCCTCCCAAGTCCAACGAGCCCAGCCCCCATGGACCACACTCCAATAATTATTCCCCCTTTGCTGGATCCCTGCCCTCAGCCTGCAAATACATTCCAGCTTTTTCCATCTGAAAAATCCTCTCCTCCATTCTGTTACCCCCTCGAGTTCCTGCCCTCTTGCTCACTTCCCCTTTCACAGATCAGTGTCTATGCTCACCATCTCCTGGCCTGGCTTGCCTCCCATTCTTCTCTCACTTCCCAAGCAGGTGATGTCTGGATGATTAAAGGTTGTATCTTCCCTGCTTGGGTCTTGACCGCACCCACTTAGCATTTTTGACATGGTTGCCCAGCCTCTCCTTGTAGTGCTCCTTCCTGAGTTTCTTAAGTATGGTGCTCTCCTGGTCTTTCCTTCTCTCTGCAGGTCTTTCTTGGGCTTCTCCACAGCTTCCCTTGGATCTCCTCTTTTCTCCTTCTAATATCTCATCTTGGCAAACTCATCATTCCTTGTGGCCTCAGCTCTCTCCAGATGGAGAAGAGGGCATGCAAGGCTGGACCAAGAAGGGACTGAGGCCAGAGGCTATGGCTTTGATCAGTTGCATATCTCAGTTTCCAGTGTCCTGCCTCTCTCTGGCCCACTCTCTGCCCGTGCTACTCTCCTTTTTTTACCCACCAGCTAACATCTTCTGAGTACTTATGACATTCTAAGAGCTTGATTGTGTGGAGGGGCTCAGCAAAGAGCAGATTGGTGGGATTGGAGGTGAGCTAGAAAGGGGGATCATGGAAAGGGCTGGGTGGGAGAGGCAAGCAGGGCCAGAGCAGGCAGAACACTGTGTGCTATCGGGGTTGGGTATTCTAAGCCAGATGAAAGGCCAGTGTGGGGTTGTAAGCAAAAGAGTGACTTGACCTGATTTGCATTTTTCAAAGAGTCACTCTGCTATCTGTGTTGAACATAGGCTGGGGGTGAGGGGAGGTCAGTTAGGGTAAGAGAGGGGGGTGGGCCCTTGCTGGTTTGGCTCAGTGGATAGAGCATCGGCCTGCGGACTGAAGGGTCCCAGGTTCAATTCTAGTCAAGGGCACATGCCCAGGTTATCAATAAAAATATATTTTAAAAGGGGGGGGGGTGAGCCAAGCTGGTGGAGGGGTGGGTGCTGAGAAGCGGATGAATTTGAATATATTTTGAGGATAGAGTAGCTGGATTTGCTGATGGATTGGATGTAGGAGGTAAGGAAAAGAAAAGATTCCAAGGTAACTCCCAGGTTTAGGGCTGGAGCAACTGGGTAGGTAATGACAGAATTTACTGAGCTGGGGGGCACTGGGGGAAGGAAGGTATGGGAGAATGTAAGAACTTGGTTTTGGTCATGTTAACTTCAAGACCCTACTAGACATCCAAGTGGAGGTATCAAGTAGGCAGTTGTCTAAAGTTCAGTGAAATAATCAGGGCATGAAGTAAATGTGGAAGAGATTAGTTTTTACTTCAGGCCCTTGAACTTGCTCTTCCCTCTGCCCAATACTCTGCGATCATTTAGGTCTCAGCTCAAACATCCTCTCACTCCAAACTCATCTCCCTTTTCTGACTGCAGGCATGCTCTATCCAACGCTCCTGTGGTATTTACTTCCCAGCATTCATCACTAGCTGAAGTGGTCTTATTCACCTACTTATTTTCACATGCTTCTCCACTATGCTAGACTGTAAGTTCCATGAAGGCGTAGGTTGTTTGATTTTGTTCACTGCTGTATCACTAAGGTCTAGATCAGTGCCTGGCACATAGTAGATGCTCACTAAATACTTGTGGACTGAATGAATAAACACTTTACAAGGCATACACTCCCCTCATCCTGATGACAACCTCATGACAGTGGGAGTTATGGCCCCAATTTTCAGAGTAAGAAACTGAGGCTTAGGGAGCTTGCTAAGTGCTTACTACATAGCCAAACACGAGGACGTGATGCAACTGGGACAAAATCCCAGGTCTATTTGGCTCCAAAGCTCATGTTCAACCATTCCCTCATGCCAGAAAGAGCCTTTGAGAGAAGACTCAAGTTGGAGTCCACCCCTGCCACATCTTTGTTCTGAGATCTTGGGCAAATTTTTAAGCAGTCCTGCCCCTCAAAGTCATCCTCTTTAAGCTGGGCCTAATAATCATCTTTTACTTACAGGATTCTTCTGAGGATTATGTGTGGGAACACTGGTTAAAGCACTTTGTCCACTCTATCAATGCATACATATTTAAGGGATTAATAACCTCTTAGGATTTCAGTCTCCTTATCTGAATAATGGGCAGGGGTGGGGGATATAGAGGGGACTAGATGATCTCTGAATGTCTTTCCAGCACTGACATTCCAAGAATCCTTGGTATCCCAACATTTGTAGAATTGCATTGAGTTTATATGGTCCAGCTGTGAGCATTGTGAACAGAGAGGCCTCAACTTTGACCATTGACGCATCAGCTCTGTGGATGTGGGAGGCCACTTTGAAGCTTGAGGGAGGTAAATAGAGGACAAATCAAAGGAAGTTCTTCCTCACCCCAACTTAATGAGCTTATGGCTTTCATTAAACACAGGAGTGGGCCAGGCAGGAAACAGGAATGGCTTTGGATGGAATGATAAATGCCAGAGACATGGATGGTTCTGAGCAAGAGCTGGCAGGGCTGACCTCTAAGTTCAACAGGAGGGAAGTGACTCCTTAGGGCCCAATCAGAGACCAGCCTTAGGCTTCCAGAGGAGCAGTTCTGGATGGAGGGAATAGGGGGTGGGGAGTCACGGAAACATCTACCTGTACTGTCTCCACTGAACTCCCTTAGCTCAACCCCTGGCTGGGTGGTAGGTAGAGTAGGGGCAGGGATTGCAAGAGAGGCAGTAGGATGCAGAGATTCCAGCTTTCAACCTCCACTCACCTTCTCAGGAAGGCTTAGGTTGGCTGTGCCAACACTCACCAGCTGCTATGGGGAATGCCTGGCATATGATCTCCTTTTCCTTCTGCCCTACCCCACCTGCACCTGATGACATCAGCTGGAAGGAAGGACTTTGTCCCTTTCATATATCACAGGGCAGGAGGAGATTGGTAGCTTTGGGAAGTTGGTGAAGTTTGGCTCTGGTGCTCTCCTCTCGACCTGCTCAAAGCCCTTCTATTTCTACAATTCCTATCCCCCTTCTTCCAAAAGCCAGTCCTGTAGGGTCTTGCTCTCGGCTGGCTGTCAACTAAGGTGTTAGCTGTCAACTAAGGTGTTAGCTGTCAACTAAGGTGTTAACTGATATCTAAGGTGTTAGCTGATAACTAAGGTGTTAGTTGACAACTAAGGTGTTAGTTGATAAGGCTTAACACACCCCAAGGGGTATGTGCATTTTAATAGGGAAATGTTGAAAAGGACTGGCTTTCAAGACTCAAATGATATATGCTATATTGGTGGAATTTCAGGCAATGGTGTTGATTATGAGTAAAGGTGTGGGTAGTCCCCTCTAAATGATACCACTTAGGTAATCACTTCATAAGGTCACACATGTGCGTGCGTGCGTGTACACACATCTCTATTAGCCTTGCAAAAAGGTTCTGAATTGTGTATATGTAGGTATACATTTTTATGACGTGTAATAAACACAAACACATATAACACTATGACAAGCACTGTTTTAAGTACATTACATATATTAACAATTCATCTGCACAACAGCCTTATGAGATAGGTACTGTTGTTATCCCTATTTTACAATCAGTGGCTCAGAGAAGTGATAGAACTTGCCACCAGGTGACACAGCTAGTTGAAGCCAGACTGTGCAGATAGACAGGGTGGCTCTGTATCCATGCTCTTCATGCCCACACCTACCACTCCTTACCTGGTGCATGGTGGGTGTGTTGATGGTAGTGTGAGCATATTCTAGACTGTAAGAGGGTGTGTTTGTTTGCAGGTGTGCACCCAAAGTATTTATATCCTGAAATATAGAGTTTGGTGAGGCCTCTTTGAATGGAGAGAATGTGTACCTTCTGTGCCTGAGAGGTTTGGATTGGTTCAGGTTGGCTACTACAGGGGCACCATGCAGGGCTACGTGAATGTATGTATTCTGAGCTCACCAGTCATGTAAGACAGTCCTACAGTCTTACTTTGTGGGTCATCCTATTGCTTTTTGGAATTACCTCCATCAAGAGGCTGGGCTCTATCAGAGTCTACTCCTGAAGCACAAGAATGAATCTCTGGATGGCCAGGCCAGAGATAAACCTAACACCCAAATGAGGGTAGATGAGAGAAATAGATTGTGAGTGAATGAAGGGCATGTATGTAGGGAAGGTGGCATGGGGTGAGTCTTGGTAGGACTCCTACCAAGTAGGGATGGAACAATAAGAGCAAAGTTGGGAAGTGGTGTGTGTGTGTGTGTGTGTGTGTGTGTGTGTGTGTGTGTGTATGCACATTCCTTATCACAGGGGAGGGGAATCTGAGAAATAAGGTTTTCAAAGGAGATGAAGGCCCATAGGTCTCTTCCCATGGGCACTTTGGAACCACTAACTTCTTTTGCATGTGGGAGACATGATTGGATGAACCTTTTTTAAATATAT
>NW_006292087.1:121604-135912 GCF_000327345.1 Myotis davidii | reverse complement strand
CAGAAACATCGATGAGAGAGAAACATTGATCAGCTGCCTCCTGCACGCCCCCTACTGGGGATGCCCACTGGGAATGTGCCCTCAACCAAGACTGGAATCGAACCTGGGACCTTTCAGTCCACAGGCCAACATCCTATCCACTGAGCCAAACCAGTTAGAGCTGGATGAACTTTTAAATAAAAGTTTCCCAGCTTTCAGTGTGAGCAGGGTGAGATAAAAGGGGCCAGGCCAGAGGCTGCAGTAGCCCAGGCTGGGTTTGCTTAAGGATAAGTTGGGAAGGGCATGGGGTCCAGACTGTGGAGTTAACATTGCTGTGCCAAAGGGGTGGTGGTAAGGGTGGGGCCAGGAGGAGCTTGCATCCAGTGTTCAGGCTCTGGCCCTGGCTGGGGTGCCACTAAGAGTGGGTTTTGGAATCTGAGCTGGGGATGAAGATTTTAAAAAATAGTTTACACTTCTTTGCTGCTTTTTTCTTATTACAAAAGCAATACATGCTTATTAAGGAAAGTATGGCCAATGTAGACAAGGAAAAAAAGACAGCAATGATTTGCAATGTCCTGCCAAAGATAACAAATACTAATTTTTTGACGTATTTCTTCCTTCTGTTCTTTTTCTCCTGTACGTATTTACTGGTTTGGTTTTATAAACTGGCCTTTAAATTATATTGTAAACATTTTCTGACACTAAATTAAATCTCCAAGTTCTTTTTGTTACAAAGCATTCAATACCATGGGTAACTATAATTTATTTACTCAATCCCCTATTGTTAGACATTCGAGCTGTATTTTAAAAATCCCTATTATAATGATTATTGTAATGAATATCTTTGTGGCCAGTGAGACAGAGATGTGGAGGCTGTCAGCTCTATCCCTCTTGGCCCCTCCCCTCCAGGGCCCTTCAGCTGAGGTGAGGTAGTGATAGTCTTGGCTTGGGTATTTGGAACCTTGCCAGGGACAGGCTGTGGGGTGTTAGGTAAGACCCTTTCTCTCCCTGAAGCCTCAACTTCCTCACCTGTGCAGCGGAGGAAATTGGACTTGGTGAAGTTCTTTATTTCCCCTTGGCAATGTAAGCACTGTCCTCATGGTGTGTTTTCTTTGCTTCCATTTTCTTTAGCCTCTTACTCCCCATCTCCTTCCTTCCCTGGGATCCCTATTTCCATTTTTCATTTCCTCACTTTTGCCCAGCCCTCCTCTAGCCTGATTCTCCTTGGCTGTCCTGCTGGTTCAGGCTGTCAGTGAGCTGTGGCCATTTTCTAGCTGGCCAACTAGCCTAGCCCCTCCATCCCATACTAGCCCTGCCCAGCAGAGGTAGAGAGCTCCAGAAGAGACTTTGCATGGACATCAGGGCCCTAGAGGCAGCTGCTTCAGTGGTACAGTGACCCTAGGCTTCCCTGGCACTGCCTGTCAAGCAACTGGGTGGGCAGGCAAGACACTCCTGAAATTGAAACAGAAGCTCTGGGAAAGGGCAGAGAAGTTTCAGGATTTATTGAACTCACTCTGATGGGGTCATCTTTCCCAAGCGGTGGTGACACCATCAGGGGAGACCCACTGGATCAGTTTCTGGGTCTAAGTTCATGACCAGTATCTCTGGACAGCTTTTAGAGGTCTGTGAACCATTTCTCTAAAATGAGTTACAGTGCAGTTCGTTCATCAAGATGCTCAAGAGGCACATGCCAGGAAAAAGATTAAGAAGGCTCATCCTGGAGGTTTTCTGTCCCTCCCCTTGTCTTCAGGCAGGATTCATTCCCCATCCCCAACACAGACACACATAAATCCAGACACTTGGGATTTACTCCAGTAATGTCATAGCACTGGGAAGGTGACATCAGTGTCGCTTAGGGTTGTGATCCTCACACATTGCTTACAGGAGTCAGTGTCCTTCTAGCATCCACCATCCAGTGCCTTCTGCCCCTTTCAAAATTTTCTGTGATGATCAGAATTTGCTCAGCCAGGAGGCCAGGCTAGGGACATGTGCATGAGAGGTAGCAAGGGCCGGAGTATCTGCTGCCTCAGGCCTCTGAAAGTGCCCAAGGATGCAAGTGTGGAGTAGTGCAGAGTTGGATTGGAGAGGATTAGATAATTGACCTCATAATTGACCTAATTAGTGAGTGGCTGTGTGGAGGGTCCTTGGGGATGCTGGGCCTGCAAGTGACACAAAGGCCAGGCAGAATCACATAGGGGCTGTGAGAACCAAAGCCTGTACATTTGCCAGCAATGGTGGAGGGAAGGCAATATGGGGTGAGGGCCAGGACTTGGTGACACCAAGCAGAGAGGGCCAGGGGTAATAGTGGTTACTGAAAGGACAGGGAGAGGGGCAGGAGAGACCTTGAAAACAGAGGGATAGCAGCCTGCGAGGGGAAGGATCATCTGTGGACACTAAGGGGAGAGGAGCAGTGACTTGGGAGACCAGTGAGGAGAGGGGACAAAGCCTGGGGACACAGAAGAAAGGATCAGAGGAGAGATAGAGAAGACCTTAAGGGCTGAGAGACAGAGGTTGGGGGTCTGGAGAGGAAAAGGGAGTTATTGAGGTTATAGGAGCAGTAACTGAGAGAAACTTGAGAGGAAAGGTCAGGGCTGGAGGCTTTCTGGAGGTCAGTGGGTCAGAGGTAGAACAAAAGCACCTGACCCAGTGCCCACAGCTGGTGTGTGTGTGGTGGGGGGGGGGTGAGTGTGTGCATGGTCACTCTAATCCCATTTGGGGCTGTGAGATAAGGGAGAAGGGAGGGTTGGGTAGTATTGAGAATGAGGACTGGAACTCCTGGATCCCAAAGCAAGCTTTGGAAAGAACTTGGCCCTTGGGGCTTTCTCTCCAGGATGCATTCTTAAAACAAATGTTTATTGTGTATCCAGTAGATGCCAGAAAATGTTTTAGGAGCTGGGATACATCAGCAATGAGATCTGAAAAAAATTTCATGGAGCTTATATTCTAGTGAAAGGAGACAGACAAATAAACATAATAACTGAGTAAACCATGCAGTGTGTTAGAACATGATTAAGTTCTATGGAAAGTAAAAGGACCAGAGTATGAAGAATAGGGGAAGAATAGGGAGTGCCGGTGTGGGATGGGCAGTGATTTACAATTTTAAATAGAGTGGTCCTTGGGAGCTAATTGAAAAGGTGACAAGAAGCATATGAGTGAAAACATGAAGGAGAGAGAGTGAGCTACAAATATATCTGGGGGAGAGCCCTCCAGGTATAAGGAGTAGCAGATGCAAAGGCCCTGACAGGAGAATGCCTGGTTGCTAGAGGAACAGTGAGGAGGCCTGTGTGGCTATAGGGCAGTGAGTGAGGGCGAGCATTAGGAGAGGAGGTCAGAGAAGTAACGGCCATGAACAGGACAATTACTTTTACTCTCAGCTAGATGAAAGCTGCTGCAGGGCTTGTGGCAGAGGGATGACAGGATATGACCTAGTTTTAACGGACCACTCTGACTGATATGTGGACATGAGGCTTTGGCAGGGTCAAGAGGGGGAAAGCAGAGAGCAATGAGGAAGGCCTGCAACAATTTTGGTGACACAAAGAGGGCTCAGCCAAGATGGCAATGGAAAAGCAAGTAGAAGGCCCCATCATCGCCAGCCCACCACGCTTGCCTGTGCTGGTTAGGATTGGTCAGGTGGAGTGAAGGACCCTGTCAAAGACGAGAATAAGAATCCAGCCTAGGAATTCCTGCCCATCAGGAATCTGGCACATTTGATGGAGACATACATCTGGAGATACTCTGTTGGAAGTTGCTGGTGTACAGAGCTTGGTCCTTGGCATTTGGAGGGCAAGCAATTTTTTAAAAATGGCATCCCCAGGCCCTGTCCCTAGGGAACTGGCAGTGCAGTTGAGAAGACCAACACACACACACGGACAAACCAGCTAAGGAAGAGCCTGTCCCCAGCCCAATGTCTGTTAGGGGCAGAATGGCAGTGAGAAAAAGGGCTTTTTGGAGATGGCTCAGGAGAATATAGGAAAACTTTCTGGACCCACCTACCCACACATATGTGCACACAGGAGCATACATTCAGATACAAATGTTCATCGCAAAAGGGTGCAACATTGCATATGACACAAGCTGACATGTGCACTCAGGTCTACAGGGATGTGCACACACAAACACTAATGCATGGCTCTCACTATTGTATATACATGCAGAGCCTTCACCATGGGCCACAGTTCCCTCCTAGCCTCATCTTCCACCATTCTCTGCCTCTTTCCATCCCCACCCAAACCAGGCTGCCTTCCTCAAACAGGCTACCTCATTCTGCTTCTGCACCTGTTCCCTCTGCCTGGAGTGATCCTCCTCTCTTCTCCAACCTCCTTCAACAATTGATGGGTCCCTGCCGATGCAGCACAGAGCACATGGAACTGTCAGCATTTGTATGTTCCTCTTTCTTATCCCCTGTACTGGGGCCCCCTGCTGTCTTTTCAGCCTTCTTCACCGCTGGACCCCAAGATCAGTGCTTGACACATGTTTAAGTGCTCAAGCAATTGTTGAATTAATGCAGATCTCTAAGGAGTAGAAAGTCTGAAGTGGGTTGAGGGGAAGACAGATCCAAAGCAAGGTGACCAGAGCAGACTGGGGCCATTCTGTGAGAGGCAGCAGTCATCGCAACCCGGGAGCTGGTGTTTCTCCCTCTCCAGGCCTGAAGGAACTGCTTGGGGCTGGGGGCATGGTAGAGGGGATATGACAGGGAGAAGGAGCAGATTAACCTCGATATTAATTGAAGGATTTAGCAGCCTGGTAGCACACGGGCTTGGGACAGTGGCTCTAATGGCTTAATCAGATTATAGGCCTCAGCACATGGTCTGTTCCAGTAGTGTCCAGCTCACCCTCAAAGGTGTTCCCATTCCAGGACTCACCAGGACGGAGCCAACACTTGTGGTTAGGACTCACTCTGAAGCCCAGAATCTGAAGCCCCTACTGCAGAGAGACCCCCTGTTTTAGCTAGGCCCAGGCCCGCTGAATGAGCTGATTGGAAAGGCATAGATTTGCAATTGAGACAAAAAGGGATTCAAAGCTAAGCTCCACAATTTCTTAGCTGTGTGACCTCAGGTATATTATCTAACTTCTCTGAGCTTCAGTGTTCTCCTTTATGAAAGGGGACAGTAATACCTCTCGTGAAGCACTGATGTGGTGATTAAACCAGATGTGAGTGAAAGCACTTGGCAAGTGTTCCTTATTGCGGGTAGAGTTGGTCAACCTTTCCCTCCCACTGGGACTGCCCAGCTAAGGCCAGGGGTGAAGAATACAGAAAGGGTAAGAATTAATAATAATAATAATAATAGTCAGCAGCCATCCCAACAACCAACCTGTGGTGGCACTTTAAAGTCAAGAAAGCACCTTCCTGTCCACAACCTTACTCAATACCTAGGACAGCCCAAGGAGGAAGCCAATGGGGAATTCACAAACTCCATGTGAAATACAAGGAAGAAAGGAAGGCCAGAAGACAGATGATTTGCTTCAGTCAGTGGTCAGAGCTGTGCCCACAGAGGAAATCCTGTCCACACAGATACTGGTAGGATGGTCAGGAACCAAATAAGTTGGGGGCCTCCTGCCTGAGCTCCTGGACCTGGCAGCATAGGGGTGGGAGCACCTAGCCTTGCTATCTCCCCTTTCATGCCAGGCAGAGCTGGGCTGAGGCCTTGAGTTCAGTGAAGGTAAGAACCTGTGATCTGAAGGAGCCCCATGGTTCTGAGGCCTAGGGAAACTACAATCCTAGAGCCAGAGCTGGTGGGGGTACTGGAGATGTACTCCATATAGGCCTTCCTCTGGGAATGACTATGGTTATCCCAGGAGTGGCCAGACCCACTAGGGCACAGACAAATGCGCTGTTTTGGGTGTGGACTGGCTTCCAGCCTCCCCTTTTCTCACCCTCAGTAGTTTATAAGGAGCAATTTGTTAAGCTGTTCCAACTTGTCAGCAGTTGCTTCAATGCCTCTGCCTCCTGCTTGCTTAAGGGGTGGGAGTGGGGGTGTCCAAAATTGTCAGGAGCTGAGGGGAAGGCTAGAGATGGAAGAGGTCATCTGAGAGTCCAGGCTCCTCTCCACCTGGAAGCCTTACCTCCACAGGACACCATATCTGAAGGGAAGAGAGATAAGATCGTGAGTCCCTTGCCCTCTCACCTTTGCCCCATCTAGCTTTGCTCCAGTCTCAGGGCAAAGAGAGGTGCCCAGGGAAAAATTGCTGACTGGGATGGGGCAGGCAGTCAGTGATAATCTCTGGTGGATAGGGGTGGGGACTAGGCCTGGAAAGAGGTGAAGATGGCTGGCGGGGGTAGGGCCATGCCTTAGGCTGTTCTGTGGTACTTGGCCCCAGGTGGGATGTCAAGAACTTCCATGAGAAGGAAACTAGAGAGGGTCACCTTGTGCCAGGCACTGAGCTCTAGGTTTCAATGGAATTATATCATTTTGCTCTCATAACCTTATCATTCTACAGGTGGGAAAACTCGGGCTCAGAGAAGTAAAGTGACTTGCCCAGAGTCACTCCGCTTGAAAGTGAAAGGGCTAAAGGCTAAATTGGAACATAGATCTGGCCACAGCCTTCAGAGTCCCTAAGACTGCTTTGAATTAAAAAGAAACAAGCTCAGTTGGGCAGGTGTGAGAGTTATTCACCAGATCACCAAGACTCTGGCCCTGAACTGGGCCTTGGTTTCCTGCCCCTACAAGAAGCAGGAGCTGGACTGGAGGATCCTGCCAGCTCTGATGGTCAAGGACTTCCCAAATGTCTTTTATTCCTCATCATGGCCAGTCTGCCAGCCAGTCTGGGCTGTGGGCAGGAAGGCAAGCTTGAAGAGCTTGAGCCACCCTGGGGTGAGTGTGGCATGTGGGGGATCATTCCTGAGATAGCCTGGCCCATAGTACCCGGCCAGGTGCGGCTTTGAGCAAGATTTGGCAAGAAGAGAAAGTTTGAGTTGAGCTTTGGCTCTTAATCACTGCTCCCCTCTCTCCTACATATCCTGCCACCCTCCTAGGAGCTGGGCACCGGGGGTGGGGGTGGGTGCTGGGAATGGGAAGGGCCTGCCTACTACATCCCCTCACCCTGCCCCTGCCCCATGGACTCTAGGGGAAGCTCATTAGCTCGAGGGGCACCCTGGCCCTCCCCTCACAGCTTGTCACACAATTAGCCACCCTCTCTGTACAAGTTTCTGTGTAATTATTGGGTCTTGGCGGCTTTGGGGCCATGTAATTAGCCTGCCCCAGCCTCCAACCAGCTCTCAGGGTCATTAGTGCACCCATTTTGGGTGGGCAGGAGGGCAAAGCATCTGTATGACAATGTACACATTGTGACGCCACTGCTTGCACCCAGGGCAGAGGGGCAGCTGGTGCCACTATGCCTCCCAGCCCCTGGGCACATCCACCTCTCCCCTAGTTGCCTGCTCAGAGTCACCTCCAACCTGGCTAGTCAGTTATAGGTTACAAACCCTTTCCTATTCTATCTTTTTTCTGAGTCTCACCACAACCCTGGAGGTAGGTATTCTGCTTATCCCCACTTCACAGATGAGGCAACTGAGGCTTATAGAGGGGCCACGACTCCTGTAAGATCCTTCAGCTCACAGGTGGTGGAGCCAGGACTGGCACTCAGATCTGCCTCACTCATTCACTTTCTCTGTGTGGTCACCCAGGGAACACTCCGGGTCTCAAGGTGAAGTATTAGATGCTGAGCCTTGCTCACTCTAGGGGCCTTGGGGGGGGGTCTCTTTCCACAGCCCTGAAGCTCTCTGCCAGATTGCTCCTAGGCCACCCAGCTCCCCCCCCCCCCACCGACCTTCCTTCATAAACTCTGGAATTCTCCCCTAAGTCAGCAAAAAGGGCAACTTCCATAAGTGTTTGGACTTCCAAAGGAAGAGCTGCAAAGACTCACTTGGTACCTCTGACTGTCCAGAAATGTCTCTATCTGTAGCCAGCTGCATCCTGATGGCACTGTCCCCCATTCCTGTCCCAGTCTACTTCTGCTGCCTTGAAAGGTCTTTCACTATATCTCATCCTAAGCCTGGGAGCCTGGGCTGTACTGCCCTCCATGAGGACCCTCTGTCTGATTGGTGGAGGTAGGGAGGGATGTGGTAAGGTCATCTGGGTGCCTAAGCTTCTGCTCCTGCTTTGCAGAGGTCTCAAGGTACATTTACCATGGACTTTCCTGCTTAATAGCTCTTCACTCTGGCCATTTAGAACTGTACCATCTTGAGCAGGTTCCCTAACCTCGCTGAGCCGCCCAGGAGTTGTTGTGAAGACTAGACGACATAACTTTGGCAAGTGCCTGGCTCTGCTAGTGTGGGGCACCAAGTGACACAGTGAGTTTCTTTCCCAGTTCCCAGCAGCTATTGGCCTCTGAAGCCAATCACATCTTCCATTTCTCCCAGGGTCCTGAACAAAGTCCCCACAGAGGCCCAGTGTTCTGTACCTTGCCCCTATCCCCTACCACCTGCCCCCACCAACCCCCAGCCACCTTCCAGCTCCCCCTGAGCCCTCTCCCCATTTTGAAGGCTGCATCATCCTGGCAGCAAGGAAATTAGTTGTTCTCTTGAAACCCCCTGCCCCACCCTCCCTGCCCCCCTTCCCAGGGCTGGTGACAAGTCTGTGGGACTTAATTGGCTGGCATGAAAGGCAGCACTGACATTAATTGGCTACATTTGGCAGGCAGGCCCCCAGCCTCCCCCTCCTTTCTCCAAACCCCCACTGCTTCCCAGGAACCTTATCAATCCCACCACAGGGACCAAGAGCTTCGAGGCCCCTGCCAATTAGGCACTTTTTGCTCCTTTTCTTCCCCTGATGGGGTTTCGTTAGAATTTATGACACTCTATAGGGCTGGGGGTGAGGGGTGGGAAGCAGGGGATGGGAAGGCTGCGGGAGGCCCATTCCTATGGAGGACATACTGGGGGAGAGGGGGGGTCAGATGTGAAAAGGACACTTGGGATTAGGCCCTGAAGTTGGAGGGGAGGCGTTTCTGTGATGCAGGATGTAGGGCCTGGGGGAAGGGGGAGGAGGGCTTTGGCCAGGCCAAGAAGACTTATTTAATAGGCACTGCGTGCACACTTGGAGGAAGGTTTGAGAAAGTTTGAGGCAATCCGGGAACATGGCTAGAGGACAGCTGGAATGCTGAAGACCTGACTTTTCTTTCCAGCAATCCCTGTGGGCCCTTGGACCACTAAATGGCTCTTGCTGGGACATGAAGGGATGGGTCAAGATCAATGGTCCCTTTCCCAAGCCAGTGTTCATGAAGAGAACAGCCAGAAAGGCATCTGAGAATCAGCTGCGGCACTTCAGAAAACCTGTCCTGGGATCAGGCTGTTGTGCACATAACAGCTCAGCGCAGACTTGGCCAATCTCATGCTGGCCAGAAGCTTCAACTGACAGCCCAATATATCTGTGCAATAAAACTAGGATGACAAATTAATTGTCATTCCACAAATTCTGTGTGTTTTGGACAATAAATCTTTCAAAGCCTGAAGAAGCTGGTGAAAGAGATTTCTAGTGATGCTAAGGGGGACCCACTATCCTGGATGGCCTGGCACAGGTGTGAGAACAAGCAGGGACCAGGAGGCCATCTCTTGTCACCCTCCGAAATCAATCTTGCAGCCAACACTGCTGCCCTGGTAGGCAATAGGAAACCTTCAGCTGATTCAAGGCTCCCAAGTTCATCTGAATAGAGATGTGCTCTTTTAGAAAAGGAAAGCCTCAGGCATTTAGGATCTATATTAGCATTTTGGTGTTGACTAGCAAGCAGATGAGATACTATTCTTACTGGCCTATGTTATTCATTGCTTTCACATTGGCTTATCAGTCTCTTCTTCCTTGTTCTTTAAGAAATATGTCTGCTTCAATTTTTGTTTTTCCCTCTTTCCACACACAAACCTCCCATTCTTCTTGTAGTCTTAACATCACTTCTCGCAACATTGAACTATTCCTCAATTTTTCCCCTGGTTTCTCTTGTGCATTCCCAGTGGCCAGGGTTCATGCCCCCACCCAGCCTTCCCTTGTGATGGGAGCCAGCCCTGAGAGGACTGCCCACTTCCTCCTAGTGCACCCAGCACCTACCCCTCCCCAGCCAGATCCTTCTTTTATTTTTTAAAATGTATTTTATTGATTTCTTTTACAGAGAGGAAGGGAGAGGGATAGAGAGTTAGAAACATCGATGAGGGAGAAACATCGATCAGCTGCCTCCTGCACATCTCCTACTGGGGATATGACCACAACCAAGGTACATGCCCTTGACCGGAATAGAACCTGGGACCTTTCAGTCTGCAAGCCAACGCTCTATCCACTGAGCCAAACAGGTTAGGGTGCCAGATCCTTCTTATGGGCCAGGATTAGGTCGAGAGATGCCACTGGCCTTAGTACTCTCCCTCTGGTCACCAAGGGCCACCAAGGATGGGGCAGCCATTCCCCTTTTAGCAGCAGGGGCCTGCGGGCTGCCGCAGGCTGGAAAGGGAACAGCTCCAAACTCCCACTGCTGCCATGTTTTAACAAGGGATGGCTTTCAATTAGGAGAAGAGATGGAAATACATCATGCCCCAAGGTTTTCACGTCCATCACCAAGGTTTCCAGGTCACTCAGGACTCATTCTGGATCTTGTCTAATGGTCTCATTGCCCCCCCGCCCCCTCAACATGACTTGGCAGGACTGGTGAGTGGCCCTGAGGGATCTTGGAAGGCTCCCTTCAGACGTACCTTGAACAAAACTCACCTCTCACATGTGCCCCTTTGTCTCCTTGAACAGATGTTTACCTTTGCCCAAACTCATCTCTGTTTCTACTGAAATGGTGCAATTGCCATAAATATGAGTAGTACTGGAGAATTATAATAATCACTGTTTGGGAGAGGTGCTTAAAATACTGTTACATGCAGTATTCTAAGCATCTTATTCATATTAAGTCATTTAGTCCTCACAACAGCTCTATAATGTGGGATCTATAATTATTATTCCTGTTTTACAGACAAAGAAACCAAGGCTGAGAAGGGAAAGGTAATTTGTCCTAGGACACACAGCTAAGAAGAGATAGAATGGGGCTTCATATGAAGGTCTCTGTGACCTGGAACCCTGTACCTCTGCCTCTGGGAGGGCTGGATCACTCTTCATAGTGCTGGGGACCAAAGGCTGCTGGGGTGGATGTGTGCCTATTGGAGTGTCCATGGGGGGACATGTGCCTTTCCTTTGTTCCTTGATCCCATGATGCTGATGCCTCTACAGGCCCCTGTACCCTCTTTATTCTTGTATGACATCTTGTATTCTATGTAAAAACCCTGAGTCACTTTGGATGATGACATATTCCATCCAAGAAAGTTGAATCTTCTCTGCAGATCCTGGGGAGAAGAGTGAGGACAGCCAGCAGAACACACACTTGGCCACAAACTTCAGGCCCCAAAACTCAGGGACAAAGACTTCAGTGGCCACCAGGGTTGTGTTTTAAGACCTTTAGAGGCCTTAAGCTCTGAACAGTCTGCACAGCCCCTGCCCCCCACTGGCCATATATAATTAAAATTAAAAACAATACTAACCCATAAAATACGTGTAAGGAAGTCTAACAAAGTTTTGATTTTTCCCAAGATACTACTTTGAATCTTGAAAAAATATATCAAATTCTTTGAAAAAATTTTGTTCTCTCTTGTGTGTGCACATGGACATGTGTACACTGCTGTTAGTGCCTTCAACATAGGCTGCCTGCTGGTCCAGGAATCCAGCACTGGGGCCCTCACTGTTGTCTTCACCTTGCCAGCAAAGGACTACATTCTCAACTCCTCTCTGACACTGCCTTTTTGCTGTACTTCTGGCTCCTGAGCCCTGTACTCTCCTCCCAGGTCCGTTTACCTCTGCTAACCTCAATCAGAATTCACAGCTGCTCAACTTCCCCAGGTGTTCGTGTGCGCATGACAGTTGTTGCTCTAAGGCAGTGGTTCTCAAAGTGTGCTCCCCAAACCAGCAGCATCAGCACCTCGGGAAATTGTTAGAAATCCAAATTCTTAGGCCCACCCTAGTCCTACTGAATCAGAAACTCTAGGGGTGAGGCCCAGCAATCTGAGCTTTAACAAGCCCTCCAGGTGATTCTGATACACTCTGCAGTGGTTCTCAATCTTCCTAATGCCACAACCCTTTAATACAGTTCCTCATGTTGTGGTGACCCCCAACCATAAAATTATTTTCTTTGCTATTTCATAACTGTAATTTTGCTACTGTTATGAATCATAATGTAAATATCTGATATGCAGGATGTATTTTCATTGTTCGCGACCCACAGGGGTTTGGGAATCACTGTTGCTATAAGAAACACTAAGCAAGAACCTTTCACAGAAAAGACCCTTGGATTTCCCTAACCCCCACCAGGCAGGGTGCAGCATTGGAAGGGAACCCTGCACTGTCCTGGTTATTATTTAGGCATTTGAGGAGTGATACTATGTGTTTGGGAGATTCTACAAGGGTGATCTTTATTGAATACCTACTACATGCTAGGGATGCCCAGACACATTTCTTCATCTAATCTATAGACCACGCTAACTTTTAGGATGGTCTATAGATTAGACCATTATGAGGAGTGACCCAACCCTCCTAAGAGTTTGTGTTGGGCTAAACGTTAGTCCACCACTCCCTTTAAAGATGAGGAATCTGAGGCTCAGAGAGGTCAAGTGAGAAATGGAAGGTTCTGCCCCAATATGTCAGGATCCAAGTTTTAATGCCTCTTGATAGAACCTGTGCTTCCCAAACTGTAGTGCTTTAGAAATACTGAGTGCTTATTCTATGGCAGGCACCATTCTAACTGCTTTACCAATAAGTCATTGAATTCCACACACCCCATTTTACAGATGAGGAAATTGAGACACAGAGATGTTAACTTACCTTTCCAAGGCCTTGCAGCTAGTAAGTGGGTAGAGCTGGGATTCCAACCCAGGCAGAGTGGCGCCAGAGGCCTCTCCTAAAAACCAGAGTTAATTTGTTGTCCCTTCAGAAGCCAAGTACAGGTCAGGCAATGTGAACAAAAGAGGGAGTTTGCTGGCCTTGACAGGTTTATTGAGGTGGTTTATGTTTAATTTCCCCAATTTCCAGCTCAGCTGTTTCACTCACAACTCCTCTCTCCCAGGCAGTATCAGCCTGGAGCTGCAGGCCCCTCCCCTGCTCATTCCAGTGCTTCTCCCACCCCATTTTCTAGGCTCCTTAGGATCCCAGTAACTGCCCCCAGCTCAGGCTGGTCCTCTGGACTTTCTGCCCCACATTCAGTTGACCAGCCAGAGGCCTCCCCAATAATGAGAAAGGCAAGAAATAGCAATCATACAGGTCCTGGAGTCCCCAGAGGACAGGCTTAACTGGCAGCCAGATGGATGTCTCCTCTTGGATTCTCCCCATACTTAGCTCTCCCTAGAGTTCTGGATTCCCACCTCTTTTTCACTGGACCTCTACCTGCCCAGGAGCAGCAGGTTCCCAACTTGGCACAGGTCCTTGGCTGCCAGCTTCCTATATGGACAAGTAGGGAGATGGGCTGCTGCACAGCAAGACATGCTGATGGGTCCACTGGCTTCCATCAGAGTGCCCCAGGCCATGACCCTCCTTCCAGGGGTAATGAGATGCTCTCAGCTGATATCTCTGCTGTGACTGACAATTTACAAAGTTTTCTCAGAGCATTCTCTCAGTTAACCATCACAACCATCTTGTGAGAAAAACATTCTTCCACTGATTTTTCAGATAAGGAAACTGAAGATGTTCAGAGAGCAAAGCAATTAGACAGTACTTAGATAGGCCTGCTTACATGCTCTTATACCAGTATGGTGGTCTGTCAAAACCACCAAAAACTCGACCTCAATTCTGTTCAGGTGATATTAGGGCCAATTTCATGACAAATAAAGTGGAGTGGCTGGTCCAGCTGAGGAGCCTGCAGGAACAGACAAGAGACTTGCCATGCTTTGTACTGGTCAGCCTCAGGGACTCAGGCAACCCTACTCGCTGCTGTCTCTTACATCCAGCTCTGCGGGCAAGGGGGTGGTTAAGCTGTTGTGGCCATGCTCCCAGAGGTCAGTCTCATCTCCCTTCCCTGACTCCTGGTCCTGCCACATGTGGTGACTGCTCCAAGGACAAAGGGCTCTCTCAGGTGCCATCCCAGGCCCTTGTTCTTTTATGCCAGGTCTGATGTTACCTTGTCACCACCCTGACTGCTGTCCATGGGAGCCTGTTCTATTGGAAACAAAGCCATCAACCTCCATCTTTTCTCTGAAAACATCTTGCATTTATCCTCAGATCAGAACTGAAACTTGGTATCTGCCTTTAGCAACTCTGCTTTGGATGCTCTGCTATTACCTTTGCCCAGATCGGCTTCTAAAAGCAATAGGGAGACTGCTGGTGTTGTCCAT
>NW_006292087.1:117158-121574 GCF_000327345.1 Myotis davidii | reverse complement strand
GATTAGAAGCCCCTCTCTCCTTTCTTAGCCCCACTGGACACCATAATATTGCGTGGTGTGCAGTTCCCACAGCACAAGGCTCCCAGGCCTTTCCCTCCACCCTGGCTCCTGTTTTTCCTCCTCTTGGATGTCCCTGTAGCCTGACACCCTGCCATACAAAGCTTCCCATTGGCTTAGTCACATCTCAGCCTTAGTGTTTCTTGGCAAGGCTTCAAATCAGATATTTCCAGTCTTCAGCTTCTCTACTCCCAGCCCCTCAGATGACTATTTTCTTCATTCCTCCTAAACCTGGTCTTGGTTCCAGTGTTTGGCACTGGGCTGTTAAGTAACCATTTGTTGGATAAATGAGAAAAAAATGAATTGCTCCCCTCCTCTTGAGCATTTCAGTCCCTCATTTCCATCTCCTATCCCATTCTTCCAGCCCTCCATCCTCTTCAGGCCTCTCTCACCTCCTGCTTCATCTGCTCCAGACCAGAGACTTTCAACTGGTGTGCTGCAAGAATTTTTAAAACATGCAATACCCGACTATTTAGCCAGTGGCACTTACCTCTTTCCCCTTGGATTGTCAAATAAAAAATGACAACAGTCAACACAACAATAGATGTCCAGTGTGAATGAATCAAAATTATACCTATTTTTGTCAGGTCTGCAAAAAAAAATTTTGTGTGTGCCTCAGATTTTTAGTAATTAGTTTATGTGTGCCATGAGATGAAAAAGGTTGAAAATCGCTGCTCTAGACCCTGGTGCCAGCTATGACCTTCACGACTTGAAGCCATTGAAGCTTTGCACCCCTTCTGCCAGTTCTGCCTTCTGCTGTCCCTAGCCCTGTCCAGTAACTGGCTCATGTCACTTACAAGTTTGCCAGCCTCAGTGGGAAGCCCTTGCAGATGCTGATGGTCCACAATCCTTAAATCATCCCATGGAGACTGCCTTTCCCATGTTCTATTTTTCTTACATTCCAGCCTCACAGCTATACCGCCTTCTAATATTTGGCTTCCAATTTTGCTAAGATAAAGGCTGCCCCTCTCAGAATCACTCTGTATGCCGTCCCTTCCAGTGTCTTTCTCCTCCCTCTCTCCCTCCCTTTCTCTATTCCTCTCTCTTCCTTTTGTCTCCTAGGAAGACATGTCTCTTTTCTCTCCATACCTAACTTCTAACTCCATCAATTATTTTCTTTCACTTATATCTCCATCCCCCCTCCCCTTGAGTGCTATTTCCTCCTCAGCCTACAAGGATTTTCAACTCTCCCTTATCCTTAAAAGAAACCCTCCCTTGACCTTGCCTCCCTCTTTAGCTATCATCCTTTCTCTTGCCTTCCCTTCTCAGCCAAATTTCTTGGAAGCATTATTTACTCACATCTCTCTGCTTCCTCACCTCCCACTCTCTCTTTAGTCTACCACATTATGTCCTCATTGCCTCTCACCTGAAATTGCTCCTTTAAAGGTCACCAATGACTTCCTTGTCACCAAATAGAATGGCCTTTTTCTATACTCACATCTGACCATATCGCATGTCCCTTCCTGCTTGCCCTTCTCTCTTCACTTGGTTTTGGGGACACTGAATGGCTCCAGGTCTCTTTCATCTTGCAGCTCTTTACTGTACTTCCTTGCCATACATGGGTCAGTTTTGCTCTAGCATTTGCCTTTGGTCTTCTCTCTCTATGCTCTCTCCAGAGAAGTAATGTCCACTCTCTTGCTTTCAGCCATTCTGATCACATTCTATTATTTAGAGTTAGTCCTGATCATTCACTCAGTTCCAGACTCAGGTCCCAATGTACCTACTGGCCCTGTTCATTTTATGTCAAACATTGTATGTGTTGGGGTTCAGCCCCAGCAGGTCCAGGGGTTCCCAAAAGTGTGGATGGAGTCGTCGAAGAAGGAATGACACGGATACAGCGTTCAGTTGATCAGCATAGTGAGGTCCTCTCTCTATTCTCCTGTTACATCTGTATTTATACCTTTTGATTTTAATCCTATCCATTCTATTCCAAAGGTTAGGGCGTTTGTTATCTCTATTCCAAGGTCACTATTGTTCATAACTACTCTATTGTTCTGTTAAGCTACAAGGAAGTAACTGAAGGAGATTATCCTAAGTAAAGATTATGTAGCTTAAGCATGATTGTTCGTAGTTAAAGTGATTAACTACCCGCCTGGCACTTAGTTAAGGGGTTTTACTGATTCCCTTCCTTAGAATGATAGCACGTGTAAATCAGTGACCACCTCTTGGATTGGGTTGTTTAAGACCCGGAAGACCTGTTTGTGACTTTGCCAACAGGTCAGTCCGAGGCTTAACCCTATATTGGCTCCCCACATTTATGTCTAGAACTCAGTGCATCAAGGTATATAGTCACCATCTTTTCTACCAAACTGGTCCCTTCTCATATTGTACAGTTTCATAAATGGTACAACTATCCGCTCAGTTAATAAAGCCAGAACTTGGGAGACAGCCTCCTTCCTTTGCCTTATCTCCCACATCCAACTCATCACCATGTCTTATCATGTCTACTTCTTTAATATCTCTCCAATTTGTTCTCTCCTTTCCAGCTCCATTTTTTGTTTTGCTTTATTTATTCAGCAGTTATTGAATTCTTTGTGATAGTCACTGTGCCAGACTGTGGGGAAACCATAGTGAACAAGATGGTCACGGTGTCTGCCCTCATGACACTTGCATTTGAGTGAGGGGAACAGTGATGAAACAAATAGACAAGTAAGGAGCCACAAAGGGAGTAAATAGTGGCCATGACAGAGAACAACAGGGGGACCTGTTTTAGATATGGTGTTCAAGGAAGGCCTTTTTAAGGAGGTGATATTTAAATTAAGCCCCAAAGGCTGACAAAGGGCCAGTAATGTGAAGAGCTGAGGAATAAACTTCCCAGGCAGAGAGAACAATACCTGCAAATATACTGAGGCCAGAAAGAGCTCATGTGCACTAAGAAACAGACAAGATGTCAATGTGGCTGAAGTGGGGAGAATGATGGGGCCAGTGGGACAAGATGTGGGTCAGAGAGGGAGGCAGGAATCATATCTTGGAAGCAATTGTAAGCCAGAGTAAGAAGCTTACATTTTATTCCAAGCATAATCTAAAACCACTACCAGGTTTTAAGTTAGGGAGAGACAAAGTCTGATACGCATTTTGAAAATTACTCTGCCCATCGTGAAGAGACAAGACTGTAGCTGGGTAAGAGAGGAAGTAGGAGAGTGGAGAGGAGACCTACACAGTGGTCCAAGACAGTGATGGCAGGGTAGATGGAGAGATATGGATGGACAAGATACACTTGAGGTTGAACAGAACCTGTTGATCAATTTAACATGGGGAAAAAGGGAAAGGAAAGAAGTAGGACTCCCAGGGTTTGAGCCTGAGCCACTAGTGAATGTTGCCATTTACTGAGATGGGAACACTTGGGAGGAGGGGGCAGGTTTCAGGATGAATTCAGACTATTTCTTTGGACATATTGAATTTGGATTGTTCTTTAATCATTCAAGTGAAACTATCAAGTAGTTGGTTGGTTAAATGAGGCTGTAGATTAGAGAGGGTTGGAATAACATGGATAATTAGAACTTACAGACATATAAATAGCACTTGAAACAATGGGAATAGATATGCTCACCTATGGAGAGAATGCAGAGAGTAGAGCCGAGAGCCCAGGATGGGGTTCTGAGGAATTTCAGTATTTAGAGGTTGGATAGAGGATGAGAGAATCGAGGGGCCATTGAGGTAAAGCCGGGAGAGTGTGTTGTCACATGGTTGACAGAAGAGGCTTTTTACCGAAGGGCAATGTTGATCAACACTGTCGAAGTCTGCTGAGATATCTGGTCAGATAAGAACCACTGATGGAGCCAGCTCTTATGGAGCACCTGCTGTGTGCTGAGCACTGTACGAGGTGCTTAAGAGATATTATTTGCCTCAATCAATCCTCACATCAACCCTATGATATAGGCACTGTTATTATCACCTTCACTGTACAGATTAGGTAACTGAGTCTCAGAGAGGTTAAGTATCTTTCTTAAATTCACACAGATGGTTAGTGGAAGAGCTGGGGTTCAAATCCAGGCAGACTGGCTCCAGAAGCCTGGACTTAACCACTACACTGTCCTGCCTCTCATAATATCAGTTCCTAGAAGTGTCTGCTGGATGTGGCAATCTGGTACCTGTTGGTGATCTTGACAAGAGTGAATTTAGTGGAGCAGTGAGGGTAGAAGCTTGAATGCAATGGTTGTCAGATGAAAGGAAGGTGAAGAAGCAGAGATGGAGTGTAGATGGCTGTTTTGACAATCTTCCCTATGAAGGAAGCATAGAAAAGGGGCCATAGCTGGAAAGTGATGTGGAACAAAGGAAAGTCTTGTCTTTGAAAAAGTTTTCATTTTCTATTTCCTCTTCTTCCCTCCCCTTCCCTCTGCACTCCTCCTCTCTACCCCT